>NC_080679.1:1968865-2268865 GCF_030445035.2 Dasypus novemcinctus
GCTGCTCACTGGACGCTGCCCTGCCCAGCGCTGCTCCTGCCCCACCCATGATGACCACGTAAGTGACCGGGTGACCCGAGGTCCTGAGAGTGGGGCAGGTCCCTGGGGCCAGCTCCTGGCTACTCGCCACATCGTCCATCCTCCCAGCACCATAGCCACGACCCTCACAGCAGGGTCCCTGGCCCGAGGAAGGGGTCAGCCAGTACCCCATGAGCCGCAGTGGCCCATGAGCCGCAGTGGACAGTCGACGGGCACGCCCGAGGTGGGTGGGGTCCTGGGCCTGGAGAAATCCCCTGCCGTGGCCTCACCCCACTCCTGGGTGACGGGGGGCCCAGTCCCAGGCAGGGTGGGCTGGTGAGGTGGTGCAGCCGGCTGCTCAGTGTGGACCCTCCCCCGGCATGCAGGTTCCCGTGCGGCCCTGACGCGGGCACCCAGGAGAGGACAGTAGGGGCCAAGGCCACTCAGGACCTTGGGGTGTCTGCCCCAGAGTGTGGCTCCCTGGGGGCACTGGCTGCCGTCCCCCAAGAATGGCCCATGGAGAACCCACCTCCTCTCCCTCGTGAGCGGCTCAGCAGCTGTGGACGGAGCACGGCCCAGCCCAGCCTCCTGCCTGGGTCAGCCCGGAAGGACGCGTGAGTAGCCGGGCCCTGTGCAGGGTGTGCCCCCATGGGGACCCTAAGGCCACCGAGCGGGTGTGCCCCAAGGGTAGGGCCTGACGTCCCCTCAGGAGAGAGGAAGGACGCCTGGAGGAGGGCCCTACAGGGGCAGGGCCGAGGGGCTCAGCTGGGCTCAGCAAGCTGGAGGTGGGCAGTGGGGGGCATGCTGGGAGCGGGAATGGAGCTCGGGGTGCCCAGGGCCCCCCGCCCGCACCAGCTGGTCAAGCCTCCATCCTCCCCGTGCGCAGGTGCGGACCGACGCCCAGCAACGGGGAGCAGGAGGAGCCGGCAGAGGCCGAGGACGACCCGGACACCCAAGCCCCTTCCTCAGGGGCCCAGGAGAGCACCCCGCAGTCAGAGCCTGCCTCCACCCCCCACGGAGGGCCCCCGGGGAAGCCCCCAGCTGACCCGCTTGAGCAGCTCAGCATGTGTGGGCAGAGCAGTGACCAGCACTCGCCCCTGGCTGGCCTGACCCTGAAGGACACGTAAGTGACCGCGGCCCTGCACAGAATCCTGGCCATGGCAGCTGTGGGCTCAGTCCGGCGCCCCCCTGGGCATTGCTGTCCACCATTTCCTCATCCGCTCTGGGCTGAGGCCTGCGCTTCGGGCCTCGGGAGGAGCTGGGCCTGGGGCTGGAGCCCCTGGAGCCCACAGTACGGTCCAGGTGCGGCCGGAGCAGAAGGAGGGGACAGGGGGAGGGCTGGGGGACCCCAGGCTGTCAGGGCGGGGCTGACTAGACACAGGGAGGGCTGGACACGGGGAGGGGGCTGGACATGGGGAGGGGGCTGGACATGGGGAGGGGGCTGACAGGCGTGGGTGCTGAGCTGCCCGTCCTCTCTGGGCTCAGGCCGGGGGTCGAGGCCGATGTGGGGCACCCGGTGGGGGCTGGAGCCGAGGACCCAGATGCAGACGGGCTGGAGGAGACGCGGGGCGCGCGGCCAGCGCCTGAGCCTGTGCAGGGCCCTGCTCAGCTGCTCGGCGCCCGAGGACCCTGCCCTGCCCTGCCCAGCTCTGGGCCAGGGGCACCCCACGAGGCCTGGTAAGTGTCCGGGCCCTGTGCTCCTCAGCGGGGTCCCCCAGAGGCCCCCGCTCCTCGTCCTCCTCGCCCCAGTACGTCCCGGCCCTGCATCGTGGCCCCTCTGTTGAGAAATAAAAAGCATAACCTTGCAGAAAATTTTCTAACAAGTCACTCCTGCCCCTTGCTTCTATAAACCAGCCCATGTGCACATCACCTTGCAGGAGACTATCAAACGAACCTCTCCTGCCCCCCACTTCTGTAATCTAAGGGACCCACCTACCCCCTCTTCTGTAATCTAAGGGACCACTCCTGCCCCCCGCTTCTGTAATCTAAGGGACCTGCCTGCCCCTGCTTCTGTGAATCAGCCTGCCCTCGAGCGCATGTCCTTGCACCTGCCTGCTGCTTCTGTAACCCCACTTGCAAAACGTCACCTAGCAACGCTGTAGCCAGTGAGCGAGAGCCACGCTAGTCCTGCATAAAGTCCTGTGTAAACCTATGAGAACTGAGAAACGGGGCTCAGGATTTGGAGACAGACTCTCCTCCAGGCCTGCGTGTAATAAATCTGTTCCTCCTCCTCTCCGAGCCTGTTTGGGGTTCTCTGCCATTCAGATCCCCTGGCTTGGCTGCAACACGTCCACTGCAGGGGACCCCACCAGGGACAGGCCTGTCCTGCCCCGTGCGGCTTCACCTTTGGGGGGCTCTCTGCTGGACAGGACCAGGACGGGATCCTATGAAGACCACCGTCCTGCAGGCTGGGGCGCGCATGGCCCTGGTCTCTCCCACACTCAGAGCCCAGCAGCAGGCGCCCGCAGCAGCCCTGGCCGGTGCCCTCTGTGGGTCTGCTCTGCTCCCCCCTCATCGCTGGTACCCTGGGAAGTCATCTGTCCGCAGCCTGTGTCCTTGGCCCGGGGGCCTCCCTTGAACCGGGTGGGCACCCTGGCACGTGCTGAGCTGCTCTGGCCCCCGCCTCTGAAGCGAGGCCCTCGTCCTCCACCCAGGGCGAGAGGTGCCGGCTCCACGCTCAGCTCCCCCAGACCGCAGGGCTCGGGCCGGCCCGGGCAGGGCTTCTCCTGGGCTCAGCTGCTCCTTCCAGAGCAGTGACACTGACCCTCCCTCCAGGGCTCCGGCTCTCAAAGGAAGCAGCGGCCCCACCCTGCAGCCGAGGCCCAACAGGGAAGCCCCCAGCCTGAGCCGGCCCCTCCCCGGGCAGCACCTGCTCCAGCTGCAGGCACCAGGGCCTCCTGAGCACCCGAGGGCGTCCTGGCCCTGCCTGCACGGCCCTTCCCCTGTGGTCCCCGAAGCCCTGCCCCACAGGCCCACCTCCCCCTCAGTCTTGCTCTCCTGCGCAGCCCACCCCCCACAGCGTCACCCCCGACAGCCCCTCCCCCTCCTACGCTGTCACCCCTACCCTGGCCGCATGGCACCGCCACCTCCAGGCCACCACTGCACCCCGTTGTCCCCTTCAGGGCTCCTCATGAATCCCCTCCTGGCCTCCCCACTGTCCAGTGCAGGGGAGCAGGCCCACGAGGGCCGGGGCCCAGGGCTCCACGCGGCCACTGACCTGCTGGCCACAGGGTCATGCAGTCACCCCACGGGCACCAGGGCAGAATGGAAACTGGCACAAGCAGAGGGACAACATCAGCTGGGAGACAGAGCCAAAGGCTTGGGCTCTGGGGCTCAGGAGGTCTAGGGACCCCGCTACAGCCGAGTCACGGGGGGAGGACAGCGCCAGCAGGCCCGGATGGAGGAGAGTGGACAGAAACGCCCTCGGGGACCTGCCCACCTGCACAGGGGCAGCGCCTGCAGAGCACACCTGGGGCAGGACTGGGAATGTCCATGTATGGAGAGCTGACCTGCAGGTCCGCCGTCCCCAAGTGTCCCCTCCCTCTGGGACCCTTGCTGGCCATGCGGCCACCTTCACTCTGCCCTGTGGACATTCACTGGTGTCCTCCTCACTGTTATCTCTTCAGCCCAAAGGTGAACCCAAGAGCCGACGCCCCCTGGGCTGGAGCACCCAGGGGAACCCCAGCCGGGCTCAGCGAGGGATGGGAGCAGCTGGAGCCCCGCCCGGCCAGCACCCCACCTGCACCTGCACAGGGAGGCACCTGGGTGTAGGGGACAGAGGACGGAACCTACCGGCCCCCAGGGAAGGCTGATCAGCCCCACTCCCACCCGGGAAGCTCCTGCTCAATGTCCGGGATTCTTTGGGACACTTACAGACAACCGTTATGAAATGTGAAAGTACAGCCTTACAATTCCACAAAGCACGTCAGACACCAGGTGGACGTGCTCCGCACTTGCCCCCTCAGTGGCCCCTGCCTCTCCCTGTGGCCTCTGCTCGGGGGTGACGGCGCTCCCGCGTCCACCTGCTGGAAGTGCCTCCCTGCCCGTCTCTTCCCAGTGCCGTATTCCGGGCATGAAGTCGGAAGCTGGGAATCCCAACAGGCTCCTGTGAGACCTTGCTTTATTGCTTTGTTCGTTGTCTATAGTTCAGGGAGTGATGGAGAAAAGCTAATACGGCAGAATAAAAATAAAAATGTATCATGAGCTTTTGGTTAACTTGGTTATTTAAGTGTAAATGCTGTGCCTTGGGTGGGCTTGAAGGGTGGAAGCTTAAACAGCTCGCAGATCTGTGGCAAGAGGAAGTCCAGCCCGAGTGTTGTGAAGGCAGCGCCTGCTCCCGGAGCACCTGCCTGAGCTGGCGGCCGGCGCTCCTTGGCCTGGGCCCCTGTGTCACGGGCAGGGCACGTGGCGGCCTCCTGGCCTTGCCTGCTCAGGGGCCCTTGACCTCCAGTTTCTTCTTCCTGTGGCTTCTCTCCACACCAGTGTTTTCTTCTGCTAGTAAAGGACCCAATAGCAAAGAAAAAATAATAAATGAATAAAAGAGCAAACCGAAAAAGGCAAAAAATAAAATAAATAAAACAAAGGGCTCCTGTACTAGAGAAGACCTGCTCTGATGGACGAGGGCCACACCTCACTGAAGTGGACTCACCCAACTGCCCACAGGGGGTCCCTCCCATGGGATGGAGTGAGTGGGAGCACCTGCCCTCCAGGGCGCAAACAGCTCCAAACCCCGCACAGGTGCGCGGCTCTTACAGTGTGAACAGGACCAGAGGAACTGAGGAAATAGGCTCCCAGTCTCCACAACTGTCATCTAATTCGGGAAGTGGCTCAGGCAACTGACTTCCTTCTTTGTTCCCCCCTCCCATGCCCAGTGGGGCCAACTGGTCTACCCTGACTTTAGCCCACCAGAGACAGAGGCTGAGCTCCCAACCCTCACACCAACAGCGGCACATAATCCCCTTCCCTTAGGCCACCAGAGTAAAGTCCACACACTGAAAAGGGCCCTGTGGTCTACCCTTCCAACAGGCCAACAAGAAAAGGCCCAGGGTCACACCTGCATTCTGACTGGGGTCATTAGCACTCGCCTTCCCTTAGGCCGCAAGAGACCATGGCCATGCCAACCGGGGCCATCTGGTCTACCTTTCCATTAGGCTGCCAGACACAAGTTCCACACTTGCCCCCCACGCCCACTGGGGCCATCCTGTCTGCACATCCACTCGGCTGCGAGAGGCAGAGTCTGTGCTCCTCCCCCACACTGACTGGTGCCATCTGGGTCAAGTTCAGAAAAACAACCTTAGTGAAAAGAAAGCCAGCCACGGAACCACAGTCGTTCCTCCAGGACGGAGCCACCGCTCTGCGGAGCCAGCTCTTCTCCTCGCCTTCTCTGGGGTCTGATGTTGACCTGCAGCTGGGGTTGCCTACGGATTCCAGAGCTGGGAAAGAAGCACGGATTCTACGAGAATCAACAGGTTATTGGGAATTCCCAATGAAGGGTATTGTATGGATTATTACAGTTGGTAAAATGTGCTACCCATCCTTTTGTCAGTACATTTATGATACACTTAGGTGCTTAAATATATATAAATATGCATTTCTGTATACATGTACTTGTTTGGTCATTTTAAGAACTCTCAGTTAACTGTGACCCGGCGCCCAGCGCTGCCCCTGGCCTTGGGTTTGCTTGATTCCCTCTCCAGACGCTTCCCCTGGGCTGACTGGAGGCAGGAGCGCTGCCACCTGCCCCTGGGCGCTCCACTGTGCCAGGCAGGAGGCCCAGCCCCAGGCCCTGCCCGGCCCCTCCTGCCTGGAGATGCGCGTCTGTGGCCCAGGAGGCCCTGCAGGACCCCCAGCCTCAGTGCCAGCCAGGCCACCCTGGACAGAGCGACCCGACGTTCCCCAGGGCCGTGTGTCAAGACCACCTCCTCTTCACCCCAGCACTGCACGAGGACCCCACCCCACCCAGCACGAGCTGCTTGAACAGGAGACCCCGGCCCTGGGAGGACTGATGGGCAGCAGGTCATGCCCACAGGCACTGGGGGAGGGGGCGCTGCAGCCTCGGGCCCCCGGCTGCCTGAGCAGGGGGAGCCAGTAGCGGCGTGGGGGGCAGGCTCTACCAGAGCCCTGCAGACCAGTTTCAGTTTTGTTTCTTTTGTGGGACTTTTCCAAGAACTCCCTGCCTGCAGGGCCGTGTGCGAGGACCTGGGTGGTAGGGGGAGTCCAAGGAGGGGCCTCAGCCTGATGGACAAGCCCAGAGCTGGGCGTCGTGGACGGTGGGAGGGAGCCCACCAGGCCATGGGCGGCAGCAACTGAAACACAGAAAACACAAAGCAAAACCTCTCAGGAAGGAAAGACCGGTAGAAGCTTCTGGCTTACTGGCTGCAGCGCCCACGTCCAGGATCCACCCGCGGGGGGGTCGCAGCCTGAGGAACGCCCCCTCCCCCAGGAGAAGAGCCGCTCAGGACCGCTGTCCCCACCAGCGGGGTCCGCGTCACCCCGACCCTGACCCACTTGACAAGGGGGGAGGCGGAAGGTCCGGGCCGCGGGCCGTTGCCAGGTCAGCGGCAGCGGGAGGGGGAGGGAACCGAGGACCCTGCTGGGGACCCCTGCAGAGCCGGCGGGGGCTGGAGGGAGCCGGGCGGGACCCCAGCTCCACCACGCGGGCTCAGCTTGGCCACGGGGCAGGGGAGAGAGGGCCAAGGTGGGGTGTGGGGCCAGGACGCGCCAGGACGGCAGAGGAAGGCAGGGGTGTGGGGTGTACCTAATCCCCAGGTCCTCTGAGCGGGGCGGCGCCCCATATCAACAGAGCAGGGCTGAGTGGGAGCGGGGCCTCGGGGACAGGGCGGAACCCCTGCCTGCCCCCTCAGCTCCCCATCACTGTCCCCTGCAGGAAAGGAGCCCTGAGGCCAGGGAGCCGGCGCCCCACAATGAGCCTCTCTAAGGGGGAGGAGGCCGAGCCCCCGCTCAAGTTCGTGAAGAGCAAAGACGAGATAACAGGTAGCACCTGGCCGGGGCGGGGAGGGGACAGGTGGGGCTCTTTGGAGCCAGGTCCTGGCGCCCCAGGACGTCCAAGCCCCTCCAGTCACAGGAGGGTTCCGTGGGGAGGGACAGGCTGCTGAGAGCTCCCGGGGGTCACTGCAGACTTTCCAGAACTTGACCAGAGCAGACCAAGGGGAGGCGGAGCTGGGGTGGGGTGGAAGGTGGGGTCCCCAAGGTGGGGGCTGGAGGGACGGCCCTAGAGAGCCCCCCGTGTTTCTATCCGCATGTGGGGAGGGCCCCTCCAGGAGAGCCTGGTGCCCCCTGGGGGCTGATGACAACCTGGGGGACCCACCTTGGCAGTGCCCCCTGCCGCCCACCTGCAGCTCAGAGCAGGGTGTCCGCGCCTGAGCCCTGCCCCCGCTACCCCCACCTGCTCCTGCTCTGGAGGGTCCAGACATGGCAGAGGCCCCCTCCTTCCCCAAACCCAGCTGTGGAGCCGGAGCCCCCCTGGCCGGAGCCGACACCTGTGACTGTGCCACCAACACCCAGGGCTCAGCTCGGCCCCCAGGGCCCGTCCTGCTGCCGCTCCTGTCCCCGCCCCTTTGTCCCCCTCCAGACCCCGGAGCAGCTGCCCCACCCTGCCCTGCCTCTGACCTGCCCCCAGGTCAGGAGGGTCCCCGATCCCTTGCAGGCACCCCTGAGCTGACCTCCTGGGCCCAGTCGCTCCCCCTCACACGTTGTACCCCAGGAACACGGCCCCAGGACCCGCCGGAGCGCTGCGCCCCTCCCAGCCTCAGCTCAGGCCCTGGCGCCCCCCCGCGCCCCTGACCAGGCCTGGTGAGGCCCTGCCTGGAACCCCAGCCCGCGGCCCTGGCTCGGTCCACCCTCGACCTTATAGGACAGTGATGGGGGTCCGGGGTCAAGGACCCTGGAAACAAGCACAAGACTCGTCCTGTGCCCAGGACTTAACCAGGCAGGGTCCCGGCAGGTTGTGCCAAGGAGGGAGGGGCAGGAGGGGCAGAGGGCACCGGGGCAGCCCCCCGGGCATGGCCTCAGGAGGGGCTGCTTCACTCGTGGAGCCTGCTGCGGTGTCCCCAGTGGGCAAGGACAGATTTTTGCGTGTCCTGGGGGTGACAGCCGCAGCTGGAGGCCTCCGGCATGTCCCACAGGGACTCCTGAGGCTGGGGGAAAGAGGCGGGTGTGGCCTCTGTGCCCAGCTCGCCCCCAAAGCCGCGTGTCCTGTGGGAGCCCCCAGACCCAGCCCGGCCGTGGGCACCAGATCCTGCCCCACTCTGAGCCCCCTCGTCCTACAGGGGACGAGTATGACGGGACCCAGAGGGTGCAGATGAGCTGTGGGCACGCTGTGGACCCCGGGAGCCTGACGGCCTGGTGCCGCAGCCTCATCGGCCAGGTAGGGGGGGCACTGCCAAAGCGGGGGGGAGGCACCAGGAGTCCAGGCTGCAAGGGTTGCGGCCAGTCCTGGCCTCAGATCTGGACAGAGCCCACGATGTGCCCGCCTTGCCCCCTTCAGGGCTGCTTGAGTCTCTACTGCCCTGCTGACGTCAACGGGGCCAAGTGCGGGGCCGAGTGGCCCTACCCCGAGGTGCGCTGCAGCGCCGCACTAGGGGAGGCAGAGCAGCGGGACTTTGAGCGGAAACTCGCCCTGTCTGCGGCGAGACGCTACTGTGACTATAAAGAGGTGGGTGTGGGCCCTGCCCGGGGGGCCTCGGCTTCAGTGCCCAGGACGCAGGCCAGGGGCGGTGCCCAGTGCCTGGACGTCAGTGCCAGGGCCCCAGTGCAGATCCTAGTCCCCTCATGGGGTCCCCCGTGCCTGCCCCTCCCCGCTGCCCCTGGCCCTGCCTGCTCTGAGCCCCCGCCCTTCCCCAGTGCCCGAGGTGCAGGAGCCTGGTGGAGAGGAAGGAGCTGACCCACCTGCGGGTGCTGTGCACCATCTGCTCCTCCTCGCTGGGGGGCCCCTACGAGTTCTGCTGGCAGTGCCTGTGGGCCTGGAAGGGGCAGGGGATGTCCTCGGACCACTGTGCCAACGAGGGCTGCCGGGACCCCAGCCTGCACGTCCTGGCCACCTGCGGCACCAAGGACCTCCCTCGCAGCAAGATCCGAGGCTGCCCCTCCATCCGGGCCTGCCCCACGTGCGGGCTGCTCATCGAGCACAAGGACAAGTGCAAGTACGTGCTGTGCTCCCGCTGCCACGTGGAGTTCTGCTTCGCCTGCCTGGACACGGCGCAGGCCTGCCGGGCTGCCAAGTTTGGGGCCTGGTTGCGGTCATGCGCCAAACCCGTGGCCCCGCGGCAGACGTGCGTCCCTGTGTGGAGCCGACAAAGAGAGGGACAGCCACCCCCAGAGGACCAGTGGTCCGGCCGGCTGTTGTGAGGGGCCTGCACCTGCCCCTTCCCAGCCCCAGTGCTCCTCCCTCCTGGTCCCAGTGACCCTTTGGAAACAGCTGTGAGACCGTTTCTTTCCTTTCCTGACGCCAACCACTCGCGCTCTCCTGACACCCCTCCTGGGAGCCGGGCCTGGGGGCGGGCGGGAGGGCACAGTCGTGGTTGTGGGGTGAACAGGGTCCCGGGGCTGCTCGCTCAGTGGACGGCAGTGCAGAGGCGCAGACTCTCCTGGCTGCAGGTGGAAGATGCTGCCGGGGGCTGGACAGGGGACGTCGAGGGACAGAGGGACCAATGGGCGGGTGGGAGGCCGGGTGGGCACACGGGCTCCTACATGGGTGGTGGGTGGTGATGAGACGATAGGGAGATGGGTTCATGGACACACAGATAAGTGGACAGATGGACACGTTGGCAGGTCTCGGCACACGTTTGTACAGATTTGCCTGGGGCAGGACAGACGTGCAGACGCAGGTCCGGGTTTTAACCCCCCAGAGGGTCGTGGGCTGGGCCGGGGCCATCTCCTCCGAAGTGGGGAGGGGCAGGTCGGGGTCCCTGCTCAGGGCCACTGTGGCCTCTGGCACCTGGTCCTGGCTCCTGACCCCTGGGGCAGCTCAGGTGGGAACCAGGGCCCTGCGGGTGCAGGGCGGGGCCTGGGAGGGGAAGGGGCGGAGCCAGAGCTGGGAGGAGCAGGCCCACCCTCCCCAGGGACTGCAGGGGTGCAGGTGGAGGGGCAGGTCCTGGCCAGCCCCCCTCGCCTCCAGCCTCCCTGCGCCCCTTGTCCTGCCAGCGCCCATCAGAATGGCCCCTGGGCAGGTGCACAGCTTCTTGTATGGGCCCTGTCCTGCCCCAGCTGTTCATTTCCATCTTTCTGTCTCCTTAGTTTCAGGCTTTCTCTTTTTTCCTAAATATCAATAGAGTTAGATAATGCTTTGCTTTCCAATCTGAAAATGGTGTTTTTAAGCAGGTAAATCAAGCCCATTTACATTTGTTGTCATGAATGATGTTTGGCCTCAGCTCTGCATGTTACATAATATTTACTGAGTTTATTTCGTTAATGGTCTTTGAGTTCTTGTTGAAATTTTGGGCAACTTATATTATTTTCAGGCCCTTCATTACTTTGCACCAAGAACATGGCCGTAACGTCCTTGGGCAGCCTTTTCTTAGTCCTTCATGGAAACGATTTTCTCTCACTGTCACCTGTGGCAGCAGTGGCTGAATCCACTTCACCCTTTTCTCTCTTCTTTCTCTTCCAGTCTTTGAACCTTGTCATTTCTCCTCTGTCAGAACACAAACCATTTCCTTCCTGCCCTCCCAAGTTTATACCCACACTTCTTACAGTCTTGCATCTGCAGCGAATACTGTCCTGTGCTCAAGATCCATCCTTTCGGTAGTTTTTTCAGTCTCATCCCGTGCGTGGACCATCTGGAGTTCCTGCATGTTTCATGTCCTTTTTTCCGTAGCCTTGTCTGTTGTCTATACATAAATTCTGGGTGCGTGACTTCTTCATAAATTTTCCTGAAAATGTCAATTCCCTTTTGTCTTGCTTTTGTATTGTGATAATAAAGTCTGGAGACTGCCTGATGTTCTTTCCTTCCCAAGTGCCTTGATGTTTTGCCTGGAGGCCTGAGGGTTGTGTCTTTATCTTTGCTTACTGGTTTCACCAGGACATGTTTTCTGTGTACCTGCTCCAGCATGTGCTCAGGGCAGCTCAGGGTCCAGAAGGGGCAGGAGGACAAGGCCCTCTGCAGAAACACTTCTGAGTCCCTCAGAGGAGCCTCCCGTTTGCTCCTGTCCTGTTCAAAATCAGCTGCAAATCTTTCATCAAATACTCTAAATGGAGTACCAAGACCTGCAGCTTTCGAGACTTTCAGGCCCTGGCTGGTGCCCCCTGTGGGTCAGTTCTGCCCCTCATCACTGGCACCCTGGGGGGGTCAGCTGTCCACAGTCTGTGTCCTTGGCCCGGGGGCCTCCCTTGAACCGGGTGGGCACCCTGGCACGTGCTGAGCTGCTCTGGCCCCCGCCTCTGAAGCGAGGCCCCCGTCCTCCACCCAGGGCGAGAGGTGCCGGCTCCACGCTCAGCTCCCCCAGACTGCAGGGCTCAGGCTGGCCCGGGCAGGGCTTCTCCTGGGCTCAGCTGCTCCTTCCAGAGCAGTGACACTGACCCTCCCTCCAGGGCTCCGGCTCTCAAAGGAAGCAGCGCCCCGCCCTGCAGCCAAGGCCCAGCAGGGAAGCCCCCAGCCTGAGCCGGCCCCTCCCCTGGCAGCACCTGCTCCAGCGGTGGCACCAGTGCCTCCTGAGCACCCGAGGGCGTCCTGGCCCTGCCTGTACGGCCCTTCTCCTGCGGTCAACTGAGCCCTGCCCCACAGGGCCACCTCCCCCTCAGTCTTGCTCCCCTGCGCTGCCCATCCCCCACAGCATCACCCCCGACAGCCCCTCTCCCTCCTACGCTGTCACCCCCTCCCTGGCCGCATGGCATGGCCACCTCCAGGCCACCACTGCACCCCGTTGTCCCCTTCAGGGCTCCTCATGAATCCCCTCCTGGCCTCCCCCCCCATCCAGTGCAGGGGAGCAGGCCCACGAGGGCCGGGGCCCAGGGCTCCATGCGGCCACTGACCTGCTGGCCACAGGGTCGTGCAGTCACCCCACGGGCACCAGGGCAGAATGGAAACTGGCACAAGCAGAGGGACAACATCAGCTGGGAGACAGAGCCAAAGGCTTGGGCTCTGGGGCTCAGGAGGTCTAGGGACCCCGCTACAGCCAATCACGGGGGGAGGACAGCGCCAGCAGGCCCGGATGGAGGAGAGTGGACACAAACGCCCTCGGGGACCTGCCCACCTACACAGGGGCAGCGCCTGCAGAGCACGCCTGGGGCAGGACTGGGAATGTCCATGTATGGAGAGCTGACCTGAAGGTCCGCCGTCCCCGTGTCCCCTCCCTCTGGGATCCTTGCTGGCCATGCGGCCACCTTCACTCTGCCCTGTGGACATTCACTGGTATCCTCCTCACTGTATCTCTTCACCCAAAGGTGAACCCAAGAGCCGACGCCCCCTGGGCTGGAGCACCCAGGGGAACCCCAGCCGGGCTCAGCGAGGGATGGGAGCAGCTGGAGCCCCACCTGGCCAGCACCCCACCTGCACCTGCACAGGTGGGCACTGAGTGTAGGGGACAGAGGACAGAACCTACCGGCCCCCAGGGAAGGCTGATCAGCCCCACACCCACCTGGGAAGCTCCTGCTCAATGTCCGGGATTCTTTGGGACACTTACAGACAACCGTTATGAAATGTGAAAGTACAGCCTTACAATTCCACAAAGCACGTCAGACACCAGGTGGACGTGCTCCGCACTCGTCCCTTCTCAGTGGTTTCCTGCCTCTCCCTGCAGCGTCTGCTCTGGGGGCGCCAACGTTCTCGCTTCTGCTCCTGCCCGTCTCTACTCAGTGCCGTATTCCAGGCATCATGTTGGAAGCTGGGAATCCCAACAGGGTCCTATGAGAACTTTCTTTATTGCTTTTTTCCTTGTCTAGAGGTCAGGGAGTGATGGAGAAAAGCTAATAAAGTGGAATGAACTTAAAAACGTATTATGAGATTTTGGGTACCTTGGTTACTTAATACTATGCAATGGGTGGGTTTAAAGGGTGGGAGTTTGGAAAGATTGCAGTTCTGTGACTACGAGCAAGTCCAGCCCAGGCGTTGTCAGTGTGAGGAAAGGGTCAAGTTCAGCTTTCGCCTGAAGGGAAACCTGAAGCCGGCTCTGCAGGCAGGAGGGAGGGACAGGGGATCTGGCGGCTGTGGCACCAAATTTTGAAAGTGGCGCCAAAGTGAAGGTGGCACCAAGTGTGGGCAGCGCCAGATTCAAAAGTGCTGCTGGAGTTGAAAGTGGCACCAAACCCCCAACATATAAGGAACAGAGGTGGCAACTGAGAGCAGGAACCCCATAAGTAGTGAGACCCTTTGGATAGGCTGTATCCCCTGAAGAAACCAATCAGTGGGACCAGCAGAGGGACCTGCCTGTTAGGTTTAGGGGATAAATGTCAGCGCTTCTTGTTGTTTGGAGCACCAGCCATTTCATCCAGGCTGTGCGCCCATTCTTGCAAGATCATTAAAAAAATTCTTATCTCCTCCACAATCGGGTGAACTTTTGTTCTCTTACAAGTACAGCTTTCTTTCTAATAGTCCATGGGGTGGGGGCTCGCCTAGGACCTGAAGCTTGGAGGGAGACCCCCTGGGTGGACAAAGGGAAGGTGCGCCCTGCTGACTGAGTGGTATTGGACTCCGTTGTGGCCTGCTGGAAAGACATGAGATCAGACATTTAGATCTGCTGATTTTGGACGAGGAAAGGGGAAGGGAAAATTGCCCCCCATTGACCAGGCAGCTGTGTGCATGGACCAAGGTAAGAAAAGAGACTATTAAGTGTTGCCTTGGTGGTGGCCAAGCTCTGATGAGTCTGGGGCTGATTGTGTGCAGGAGACATGAGACAAACTGTGCCAGTGAGTGTGGAGTCCCAATTTGCATTTCCCTTCTCGAGAAAGGGCTAGAGATGGAAGAAGCTAAAAGATTTCAGAGAAATTAACCCAGACAAGACTGAAAATGGGGAACAGGGCAGTCAGTTGGACAGGAAAAGAGGAAAGGGTGTATCTGTAGGGTCCCCTGGGGACATTCCTCCAGATAGTCCATTAGGGAGGGTGTTGAAACATTGGACCAATAATGATCACACTAAAGAAAGGACAAGGAGAAAATGATTAAATATTGCTGTTACATTTGGGTCAAGAAAAGCATTTTACCACCCGATGTATTTTGGCTAAAATACGGGGCAGATGAGGATTGGCTCTTGTACTTATGTTGAGGAAGAGAAACCCTTTTCCAAGGAGGAATCTGACTCTGCCACGTGCTGGTTGAAGGGGAGGGAGACCATACTGTATCCCGTGCAAACCAAGTCTCCAGACTCAGAAACTGAGTCTGTAAAAGCTGAAACCTGGGACCCCCATTGAGCCTTCTTCCCCTCTTTGTTTCTCCTCCCTCCCAGGGTAGAGACTAGTGGATTCAAAATGTCCAAAAGGACCCACCCAAACCCCCTAGGAGCCAGAGGGCCTATCAGTGCCCACCGTGCTACTGGATATGACTCATCAGCGTGAAGGAAGGAATTGGAACAATGTAGAAAGAATATATAGAACTTTCCCTTCTCCAAGGGGCTCGAAGAAAAGAGGATGAGGGACCATACCCCAATGACCCTCTTTACCCCTTGAGAGAAACACCAATTGGTCCAGGGAGATCAGTTATATAAATGCCACATTGGCAAGTCCAGAAGTCAGAACCTAAGAAGGAGATGAAGTCATTAATGCAAGATCCAGCGGGGCTGGTTGAGCAAGTGGATCAATTCCTAGGCCTGAGTCTATACACGTGGTCTGAACTTATGTCGATACTGTGTATCTCCTTTATGGAGGAAGAAAGTGGAATGGTGAGGAGGGCAGCTATGAAGGAGTGGAAAAGGCAGCACCCACCAGGACATGGGGTGATGGCAGTGGAGCAAAAGTTCCCTAATAGAGCCCCTCACTGTAATAATACTGGTCAGGATGATAGAGCACGAATGAAGGATCTTGGAAACCTCATTATACAGGGGATAAAATTGGCTGTGCCTAAATCTCAAAATTTAAATATGGCATTTGAGGTCAATCAAGGAAAAGATGATCCGGTTCTCCCAGCGACCCCGCCGCTGTCCCAGCAGCTCAGGCGGCGGGAGAAGCGGTAGCGGCCAACAGCCCGGCTTCGTGAAGGCCCTCGGCACGCCGAGTCCTGCAGCACCGCCAAGATGCCCAAGAGGAAGGTCAGCTCGGCCGAAGTGGCGGGGAAGGAGGAGCCCAAGAGGAGGTCGGCGAGGCTCTCCGCCAAACCCGCTCCTGTGAAAGTGGAAGCAAAGTCAGAAAAGGCAGTGGGAAAGGATAAACCTTCAGACAAAAAAGTGCAACCAAAAGGAAAAAGGGGAGCAAAGGGAAAACAAGCTGAAGTGGCTAACCAAGAAACTAAAGAAGGTTTACCTGCAGAAAATGGAGAAACTAAAAATGAGGAGAGTCCAGCCTCTGATGATGCAGGAGAGAAAGAAGCCAAGTCTGGTTAATACCACACACCATGGCTTATCGCTGGTCCCTGGTTCTCCCTTCTTGTACAATCCAGAGGAATATTTTTATCAGCTATTTTGTAAATGCAAGTTTTTTAGTAGATCTAAAAGAAACATTTTTAAGAAGGCGATTGGAATCCCACCTCGTCCCATTTTTTTTAGTGTAAATGCTTTTTTTAAGAGGGGAAATCATCTGCTCGTTGTTTATTTTTTGGTACAACCAGAAAATAGTGGGATATTGAATTATGGGAGGCTCTGACTGTCTCGGGCATCAACATTCCCCTGGGGGTGGCAGTTTTTATACCCTTTCATACAACACGTACTAAATGGTGATTTAGAAGCAAAGTTACGCATTTAACATGTGTTGAACATTTTAAATTACTTCTATTCCCATGTTTTTTAGTAGACATGTTTCTTAAAACCACTCCCTGATCTTGGCTCTCCCTGTCAGAACTCTGTAACATCCTTGGTCTTGGTCGTCCAGTATTTCTAATAACTTTGTTAATGTGTTGTAAAAGATTGGAAATGTGAGTATGTAGCGTGTATGGTATTGTGAATTTGTGGGACTTAAAGATGTAACATTATATCAAATTTGAAAATATTGGTACTTGATATTCTCTTAAGGAAAACTTGCCTCCAAATTTTAAGCTGGAAAGTCACTGGAATAACTTTAGAAAAGCAACTACATGGCTTTTTAGGATTTTGGTATGTACATTAAGAATTGTGTACAAATTGTTCATAATATCTGTGCTGATCTTCAAAACAACCAATAAAATCTCAATTATGAAAGAAAAAGAAAAAGAAAAAGATGAGACTCCCTCTGCTTACCTGCGAAGGTTGAGGGACCAGGTGAGGAAATACTAGGAATGGACCCTGATGACCCTGTGGCCCAGGGAATGCCAAAGGTCAGCGACATAAAGGGGTCTTGGCCTGACATACAGAAAAAGATCCAGAAAATGGATGGATGGATGGATGGATGGATGGATAAACCACTGGAAGAGTTGAGAGTCTTAGAAAGTGTTTGTGAGAAGGGAGGGGGTAAACAGCAGAAGAAAGCCAAGGTCATGATGAGCACAGTTGACCACAAGGTCCAGAAAAGATTAGAGGTGAGGCAGGGAGAAGGAAGGCAGAGACAAAATAGGGCAGCAGGCTGGGTAGCTTGGATAAAGGGGCTAAGAGAGTGCAGGAATCCACTGTGGGAAACCTGGTCATTTTAAGAGGATGTATTAGCCAAAGGGATGCTGATGCAAAATACCAGAAATCTGTTGGTTTTTATAAGGCGTATTTATTTGGGATAGAAGCTTACAGTTACCAGGCCATAAAGCATAAGTTACTTCCCTCACCCAAGTCTATGGCCATGTGTTGGGGCAAGATGGCTGCTGATGTCTGCCAAGAGTTCAGGCTTCTTGGGTTCCTGTCTTCCCAGGGCTGCATTTCTCTCCAGGCTCAGCTGCTGTGCTCACTGCACAAGGCCACCTGTAGGGTATCAGGCAAATAGGTCTGTCTCTCTCCACAGGGCTTCTGCCATGTGTAAGGAGCTATGTCTATTCCTTGTGTTCTTCTCCTGTGTGTTCGCTTCCTGGGCTCAGCTCAAAACTGCATATTCAAAAAGCTCCAACTCTGGGAAGCAGATGTGGATCAACTGATAGAGCGTCCACCTACCATATCGGAGGTCCAGGTTCAATCCCAGGGACTCCTGGCCCGTATGGAGAGCTGACCCACGTGCAGTGCTGCCATGGGCAAGGAGTACCATGACAAGCAGGGATACCCTCTGAAGGGGGAGCCCCACATGCAAGAAGTGCGCCCCACAAGGAGAGCCACCCCATGCAGAAAGCTCAGCCCACCCAGAGAGCTGACGCAGCAAGATGACCCAACGAAAAGAGATTCAGATTCCTGGTGCCATTAAGAATGCAAGTGGGGAAGTAGATTTGGCTCAATGGATATAGAGCATTTGCCTACCACATGGGAGGTCCAGGATTCAAACCCAGGGCCTCCTGAGGGGTGAGCTGGACCATGGACACTGCTGCCATGCGCAAGGAGTGCCCTGCCCTATAGAGCTATCCCCCACGTAGGGAAGCCCCATGCACAAGGAGGGCACCCCATAAGGAGAGATGCCCTGCATGAAAAAAGTGCAGCCTGCCCAGGAGTGGCACTGAACACTCGGAGAGCAGACGCAGCAAGATGACACAACAAAAAGAGACACAGATTCCTGGTGCCGCTGACAAGAATATCAGGGGACACAGAGGAACACACAGCGAATGATCACAGAGCACAGAAAACCGGAGGGGGGGTGGAGGGGAGAGAAACAAATAAAAAATCTTTAAAAAAAAGAATGCAAATGGACACAGAAGAACACACAGCGAATGGACACAAGAGAGCAGACAACGCGGGAAGAGGGGAAGGGGGGAGAAATATGTAAAATAAATCTTAAAAAAAAAAAAACTCCAACTCTGTCCATTGCCATGCCTTTTATCTGTGCGCCCCCACCCACCAAGGGGGGGAAGACTCAATGCCCTGCTGATGTGGCCCGATCAGAGCCCTAATCATAATTTAATCATGCCCAGGTGCAGACCAGTTCACAAACATAATCCAATATCTGTTTTTAGAGTTCATAACTAATCAAACTGCTACAGAGGGAGTGCCCAAATTTAAAGAAAGAAGTTCAGGTCATGCACCTGATGAATTTTGAGGAGTAGGGGAGTCAGAGGCTCCTAATCTCAAGAGCTCACCTGGAGCCTCCAGTAAATCTAAAGGTGGGCCCATATCAAGAAGAAATGACATTTTTGGTGAGAACCACCTCCCGATGGGGACGAAAGCCTTTGGTAGTTCCTTCACAGTCACGAGGGCAAAAGGGTAGGGATTTAAATTTCCCGTTCTTGAGCCTGCTGATATTCATTGGGAGGGTAGCCAACTTATAAGCTCTGTGTTATACATCCCAGAAGCTGGGAATAATTTCTTGGGAAGGGGCCTGATAATACCCCTGCAGCTGGAGTTGGAAGTAAGATAGATGTTTTATCCCTGTTCACCGAAGAAGACGGAAAGGACATCAAGGAGGAAGTATGGGTGAAGGAAGGGAATGGGGTGTGGGGGGGTTGCGGCTTCCCCCCTGTTAAAATCCAATTGAAGGAGGAAGGGGAAGTTGTTTGTCAGAAAGAATATCCCATTCCCTTAAAGGGGAGGCAGGGACGCCAACCCATCACTGAGGGTCTTAGTCGAGATGGACTCTTAGAAACCTGTATGTCCCCCTTTAATTCTCCTATTTTACCCATCAAAACATCGGATGGTAGTTGGAGGATGGTGCAGGACGTGAGAGCCATCAACCAAATTGTCCTGGTTCGGCACCCTGTAGTCCCTAACCCTTCAGCCTTACAGTAAGATCCCCATCATCATAACTGGCTTAGTGTGATAGAGCTGAAGGATGCCTTTGGGCCTGTCCCCTTGACCCAGAGAGTAGAGACTTGTTCATGTTTGAGTGGTTGCATCCCTTCACTGGAAGGAGGCAGCAGGACAGATGAACATTCCTACCCCAGGGCTTCACGGAATCCCCCAACCTGTTTGGGCAAGAACTAGAGAAAGAATTGGAGAAACTTTCAATTCCTTCTGAAGCAGTCCTTTTACAATAGTTGATGATCTGCTAGTACCAGGTGAAGAAAGGCAGGCAGTGGCCCAAACCACCAAGAACCTATTGAACTTCTTGGCAGATCAAGGGTTAAGGGTGTCAAAAGTCAACTACTACTCCTAGAAAGGGAAGTCAAGTACCTGGGCCATCTCAGCAGTGAGGAAAAGAGGAAGGTAAATCCAGAGAGAGCTCAGGCCGTAATAGAATTACCTCTGTCCTGGACAAAAAGAGAACTAAGGAAATCCTTGTGATTGGTGGGGTTATGGATAGACTCATGCATTCCAATCTAAGGGGATATATAAAAATCTGTTGGAGGAAGAGCCCAACAAGGTAAAATAGAATGATTGGGAATAGACGCCTTAGAGTGGCTCAAACAGACAGTTGCAGGCCCCTGTTCTGGCCCTCCCTTCCCTTGAGAAACCTTTCCACCTGTTTCTTACAGTAGATAAAAGACCAGCTTTGGGGGTTCTGACCCAAGTCTGCAGGGGTCAAAGGAGACCTGTGGCCTTCCTTTCCAAAATCCTGGATCCCGTCACCAGGGGATGGCCCGCATGTGTTCCAGCTGTGGCGGCCACCGCTCTCCTGGTAGAAGAGAGCAGGAAGCTGACCTTCAGGGGAGCCTTGGTCGTTAGCACCCCTCCTCAGGTCAGAACAATTCTGTCTCAGAAAGAGGGAAGGTGGTTCACTGACTCCGATTTCTGAAGTATGAGGCTATCCTAGTGGGAAAAATGACTTTGTATTGACAGTAGAGCACAGCCTGAACCCCGCCTCCTTCCTTTGTAAGGGACCTGACCCAAGGAAGGATCCTGAGCCTGATGGTTTAGATATGACTGAGTATCAGACCCGAGTCTGGTCTGACCTCAGGGACCCTCCCCTGCACTAGGGGAAAAAAATGTGCATAGATGGATCCTCCAGGGTCCTAGAAGGAAGGAGGCACAATGGCTATGCAATTGTGATGGACTAACTTGTGAGGTGAAAGAAACTGGCTGATTGCCCGATGACTGTTCAGCTCAAACTTGCAAATTGTATGCAATAATTCAAGCCCTCCAATTACTAGAGAAGAGGATGGTACAGTCTACACCAACTTTAAGTGTGCCTTTGGGAAAATTTGGGAAGAGAGGGGATTGATTAGCAGCAAAGGAGAAGGACTAGTACGTGGGCAAATAATAAAACAAGTATCTGGCCCAGGGAAATATGAGTGGTACATGTAAACAGACACCAGAAAGTTCATACATTTGAAGCAAAGGGCAGCAGGTTAGCAGATGAGGAGGCTAGGGAAAACTCCTTTATTTCCCCTTCGAAGTTGATGGTCCTGATACACCCCATTCCCAAAGAGCTTGGGGTCCCCACATTCTCTGAAAAGGAGGTGAAAGAGCTGGAGCAGTTAGGAGTGACCCTGGATGATCAAGGAAGGTGGCTAATCCTGGATGACAGGCAAATGTAGAATAAGCGAAAAATGAGAGGCATTCTAGCAGTCTTACACCAAGGGAGTCATTGCAGGGACAGGCCTTGTGTGACCTGGTTCTTAAGTATTTTGGATGGGTGGGTATTTATACCATAGCTAAACAATTAAATGAATGGTGTATAGTTTGCCAAAAGGTCGATAAGAAAGTCTTGAGGAAGCAAGAACAAGGGGGATGGGAGCCAGCCTCAGGCCACTCCAGAGCATTCAGGTTGTTTACACTGAAATGCCCCCAATGATTCCGCTAAAGTATGTTCTGGTTATTGCAGATCATCTGACAGGATGGGTGGAGGCACATTCTCTGGCCTCAGTTACAGCATCAGGACTTCTAAAATTATCCTTGAACAAATAATTAGTCACTATGGTTACGAGTTAGTGGAGAATATAGACTCAGACAGTGGTAGGCAATTTACTGCCCATGTACTCCAGAATATTATGGGAAGCCTGGGTGTCACATGGAGCTTCCATACACCTTGGCACCCGCCATCCTCAGGGAGAGTGGAGAGAATGAATCCAACCTTGAAAAAGCATCTTTCTAAGCTGGTCCTAGAAATGAAGTTACCCTGGATTCAGTGCTTACCCAGAGCCCTGCTGAGGATTGGAACTGCCCCTAGGGAAGAACTGGGAATCTCTCCTTATGAAGTGCTTTCTGCCTTGCCTTTTCCTCGGAGGACTGGAGACCTTCCTTCCTTAGACTGGAAGGATCTCTTCCTTAAGAATTATATACTGGCTTTGTCCTCTACTTTGTCATCCCTCAGGCATCGTGGTTTGCTGGCCCAGACCCTGCCTCTAGAAGTCACTGTCCATCAACACCAACCTGGCAGTTGGGTCCTAATCAAGTCATGGAAGGAGTCCAAACTTCAGCCAGCCTGGGAAGGATGCTACCAAGTTTTGTTGACAAATGAAACTGCAATGTGTATAGCAGAAAGAAGCTGGACCCCTTGCACCTGAATAAAAGGACCAGTGCCCAAACCGGAAGGTAAGTACCCAACAACACCGTCTGAGTCCTGGGAAATAACTCCAATCTCAGACCCCTGGAAAGAATAGTTGGGGGGCATATCAGAAAGAAGGAGGGACCGGTTGGCTCCTGAACCAGTGAGCTTTGCGGGAAGCTATCCCTGCACTTGAACGTACCTTATAGAGGGCAGGCTGTTACCCATAACCACTTCACCTAGTGCCTCAGGAGGCTGACAGATGAAGGGTTTAAAGCTCCATCTGAGAGTGAGAATAATTACACTGACTACGACGTTCCAGGTTTGGGTTACGACAGGCCCGTTTCATTGATAGTAAATGTAACCGAAGGCCTAGAGTCCCAGACTGTGCAGTTGGACACCTGCCAAGTGATAATATGGAGGGATTTAGGACATCAGTGGTGGCTGAGTGGGCAAAATAAATATCTATACCTGGAGTTACTGAGAGCTTATCTCAACCTCCCTCCTTGTGCGGTGGACTACCAAGTGCAAGGGGTGGACCACCAGGAACGGAGGAGGCCACACTCACTGGAAACAGCTGGAGGACAAGACAGCATTTTATAAAGGTAATACCCCACCAAACTGCAAAAACCACCATTGTAACCCAGTAGTAATACCATTAGAAAGGCAGACCAATTCTGCAAAAGCAACTCTTTTATTCTTCCCCTGACAGAGACCATGGCATGTGGGTGGACGTTACAGATGAAGATCCTCTGGGGAGGTTCTGTATTCGAGTCCTTCCTCCCTGTGTAGATATGACATCAACAACACCTGCTCCAGCTCACCCTTCAGAAGAACCAAGGGAAAACCCACCAAAGGCCAGTTCCCCGATGCAGAAGGATCCCAAAGCAGTCAGGATACTTAAGGCAGGGGATTCAAACCAGAAATAGAGACAAGATATGGAGATGCAAATACCTGGGTAGAATGGGTCAAACATATAGTCGAGAGTCTGAACAAAAGCAACTGTTATGCTTGTGCCACAGGTTGGTCCACTGCTCCATATCGTGCCTGTTCCATTAGCTAGGCAAGAGCATGAATGGGATCTTAAGGCATGGTGCTCCTCTTCCAGAATGCCACTCCTAGCGAGAATTATGTTACATTGCCCGCTCTCTTCCCTCCTGTAAAAAGGGAAAGAACAAAGCTGTGCCGGCTTCCCACCTTGGTCCAGGAAGTTGCTCTGCCTGTCTCTCTAGATGGGGAAAGGGGCTCCAGGACCTTCGGACCATGGCCTTGTGTACACAATATGGAATGTGAGTGACTATAGTGCTGGCCATTTCTCCAGTTTGGCCATTACCCGAGCAGCCCGTCGGTGGTCTTGTGGAAAGGGTACCCTCTGACCAGTGTTACCTGAGAAGTGGAGAGGATCCTGTGCTCTGGTTCAACTGGCCATCCCATTTACCCTGGCATTTGAAAAAGAAGAAGAAACACAAAGCCAGGGAAGGAGAAAGGAAAGGAGTTTTCCTGGTTCCTTTGATGAATGAATTTGTCTAGATAGTCTAGGAGTTCCTGGGGGAGCCGTAGTTGAGTGTAAAGCTAGAAATCAGGTACCTGAGGGATTTGAGTCCTTGTTCATTGGGTCACCATTAACAAAAATGTGGGTTGGATTAACTATATATATTATCATCAACACAGATTTATCAATTACACTAGGGATGCAGTTAAGAGAGTAGCAGAACAGTTGGATGCTCCTAGTCAAATGGCCTGGGAAAATAGGACAGCCCTAGACATGACGCTAGGAGAAAAATGAGGCATCTGTATCATGATTGGAGGTAGTTGCTGTAACTTCATCCCCAATAATACAGTCCCAGACAGGACTATCGCCAAAGCCTTGTAAGGCTTAACAGCCTTATCTGAAGAGTTAGCAGAAAATTCTGGCATTGACAACCCACTCATGGGATGGTTAGAGGTGATTTGGAGAATGGAAAGGAGTGGCACTGTCTGTCCTGATGTCCCTTATCATCAAGGCTGAGGTACTCACCGCAGTTGGATGTTGCATCATCCCATGTGCCCAAGCTTTAGCTCAAAAACTCTTTGAAATGGCCCTAACCAGACAGATGCCCATACAGTAGAAGCAAAACAACTTATACCCCCTTAAAGAGGAAGACCTGTATGATAAAGAATGTGCGGAAGTTCTTATCAGATTTGAGAAACTAAATTGTGAAAACTAAAAAGAGTCTGAAAGAAAGAGGGGAGATCTGTAAGGAAAGGGTGAAGTTTGGCTTTCACATGAAGGTAAACCTGAAGCTGTCTCTGCCATTGAAGCAGGGGGGAAAGGGGCTCTTGTGGCTTTGGCACCAAAGTTTGAAAGTGGCACCAAAATGAAGATGGCACCAAATGTAGGCAGTGCCAAATTCAAAAGCGGAGCCAGGTTTGAAAGTGGTGCCAAGCTGCCATAATGTATGGAATGGGAGCGGCGGCTCAGAGAGGGAACCCCGTAGTTTAGCTAGACCTCTCAGATCGGCTGTAACCCCTGAAGAACCCAATCAATGGGGAAGTGGGGAGGCACCTTGTGCTAGGTTTAGGGGATAAATGTTGTTTCTTGTTTGGCACACCGGCCATTTTACCCAGCTTACACATCCATTCTTGCAAGGTAATTTGTGGAAAACAAAGGCATGCTGTTTCCATGGTAGCAAGTTACTTTCTGACCACTGCGTCATGCTGTCCCTGGAGATGTACGTGCAGGTGGCTAATCTCTCTGGGAAACATAACTTTCCAGCAGAACCCAGACTTGATATCTCAAGTAACCTGGGCAACAAGATTTATGAGTATACTTGTTTCAATAACATAATAGAACATCTTGGGCTTTAGTTACTCTCTTATCCACTGTGCACTGTGCTTTCATTAATGAAGTTATGGGAATAGTTAGCTAGGATAGTTGCTGGTTCCCACGATTGCTTGGGGTATATAAAGAAGCCCCTAACATTAATAAACTTGTCTGATGAGCTTGAGGCTTCAATGCTCGCAGATCCCCTGTTCCCAATCTCTCTTTGTATTTCATTCCCGATACCTTTTGGGTCCGCGACTCCAACAGTAATTAATAAAATGCTTTTCTCCTCCACAATTGGGTGAGCTTTTCTTCTCTTACAGGTGCAGCTTTCTTTCTAATAATCAGGGCACGCACTGCCTGTTTCCAGGCTACCTGCTCTGGGCTGGCAGCCGGCTCTCCTTGGCCTGGGTCCCTGTGTCACGAGCAGGGCACGTGGCAGCCTCCTGGCCTTGCCTGCTTAGGTGCCGTTGACCTCCAGTTTTTTGCTTCCCGTGGCTTCTCTCCACACCAGTGTTGTCTTCTGCTACTAAAGGGCTCCTGTGCTAGAGAAGACCTGCTCTGATGAACGTCAGCCACACCTCACTGAAGTGGACTCATCCAACTACCCACAGGGGGTCCCTCCCACGGGATGGAGTGAGGGGGAGCACCTGCCCCTCCAGGGCACAAATAGCTCTGAACCCCCGCACAGGTGCGCAGCTCTTACAGTGTGAACAGGACCAGGGAAACCGAGGAAACAGGCTCCCAGTCTTCACAACTGTCATCTAATCCAGGAAGTGGCTCAGGGAACTGACTTCCTTCATGAGTGGGTCAAGTTCAGAGCAACCACCTTAGTGAAAAGAAAGCCAGCCACGGAACCACAGTCGTTCCTCCAGGACGGAGCCACCGCTCTGCGGAGCCAGCTCTTCTCCTCGCCTTCTCTGTGGTCTGATGTTGACCTGCATGTCAGGTTGCCTACAGACTCCATAGCCGGGAAAGAAACAAGGATTCTGTGAGAATCAATTGGTTATTGGGAATTCCCAATGAAGGGTATTTTATGTTTTATTATAGTTGGTAAAATGTGCTACCCATCCTTTTATCAGTAGAAATTATGTATAATTGTATATGCTTATATATGTATAAATGTGTGTTTATGTAATATATATATGTTTCTTTTTTCAAGAACTCTCAGTTAACCGTGACCCAGCACGCACAGCTGCCCTTGGCCTTGGGTTTGCTTGATTCCCTCTCCAGACGCTGCCCCTGGGCTGACTGGAGGCAGGAGCGCTGCCACCTGCCCCTGGGCGCTCCACTGTGCCAGCCAGGAGGCCCAGCCCCAGGACCTGCCCGGCCCCTCCTGCCTGGAGATGTGCGTCTGTGGCCCAGGAGGCCCTGCAGGACCCCCAGCCTCAGTGCCAGCCAGGCCACCCTGGACAGAGTGACCCGATGTCCCCCAGGGCTGTGTGTCCTGACCTCGTCCTCTTCACCCCAGTGCTGCACGAGGACCCCACCCCACCCAGCACGAGCTGCTTGAACAGGAGACCCCGGCCCTGGGAGGACTGATGGGCAGCAGGTCGTGGCCACTGGCACTGGGGGAGGGGGCACTGCAGGCCTCAGGGGCCCCAGGGCTGCCTGGAAGCAGAGGCAGCCAGCAGGGGCATGGGGGATGCCTAGTGGGAGCAAGGGAGGGAGCAAGGAGGCATGGTTTCCTGGGGGGCACAATGGCCAGGCTCTACTCCCATGGGTGGGCAAGAACATGGAGCCCTGGAGGCTGAGGACAGGTGGGGGCAGCGCCTGCTGAACTCCAGGCTCTAGGCCTCCTTCCTAGGGGACTGCACCTGGCCAGGTCCCCTGTGTGCAGACTGCACCTCCTGCCCCCATTGGGAACGTGGGCTCAGGGTCTAGATCCTTCCAGGTATGAAGATGGGGTGGGGGTGCGAGATGTGGGGGCAGGAGCCCTGTCCCGGGCACTGCACCCTCCTCGCAGGGGCTCAGAGGCCCAGCATGGGTGGCTCTGCAGGCCCCCAGGCTGTTCTGAGGCTCAACCAGCGCCTGGGCCATGCCCAAAGTCCCCACTCCTAAGTGGGGCGAGGGGCTCTACCAGCACCTTGCTGACGGGTTCAGTTTTGTTTGTTTGGTGGAACATTTCTGAGAACTCGCTGCCTGCAGGGTCATGTGCAGGGACCTGGGTGGGGTGGGGAGTCTGGGAGGAGCACTAGACGGACAGAAGGGAGCACAGCTGGACAAACATGGACAGTGGGAGGGAATCCAGCAGACCACAGCCAGCAGCAATTAAAAAACAGAAAACAAAACAGTAAAAACTCAAGGGAAGGAGGCAGGGCAAGATGGCATTCGAGGGAGTGCACCCTCATCATCTATCCTGCAAAAAACCATTTGAGTGGGGACAGAATCCTGCCTGAGTGAGTAGTTTTGGGAAGAACAGAGCAGTAGGCGTCTGGACGTCAACCTGGAGAGACTGCGACAAAGAGAATTTAGACAACAACAAGGAAATAGAATAAGGAGAACAAAATGCCAAAGAGAAGGCTTAACACAACACAAAAACAACACCTAAATAAACCCGGAGACTAGACGGAAAAGCTAAGCAACTGAATAAACCCATCCAGATAACAGGATGAACAGACAGCATCAAAAACTAAAAACTAAACCAATAATCAGGAAAACATGGACCTATCCAAAGAATAAACTAAAAACCAGGAAAGGAGCAGAACATTGAACAACTAATCAAAGCTCTCAAAACATATATCATAGACCGGTTTAATGAAGTGAAGGAAGAGATTAAGGATATTAAGTAAGCACTTGGAGAGCACACAGAAGAAATTGTAAACATAAACAAAAAGATAACGGATATGATGGTGATGAACAGCACAATCCAAGAAATCAGAAATACATTCTCAGCAAACAACAGTAGATTTGAAGAGGCAGAGGAAAGAAGTAGTGCTGTGGAAGACAGTACATCTGCAATCAACAGATGGTAGAATTGATTGATAAGAAGATAGAAAAAAATCCATCAGGGACTTAGGGACTTGAATGACAATGCAAAATGCACATATACATGCCTTATAGGCATCCCAGAAGGAGAAGAGAAGGGAAAGGGGACAGAAGGGGTGTTGCAGGAAATAATGGCTAAAAAGTTCCCAAACCTATTGAGGGAGATGGATGTACATGTCCAGGAAGCACAACGCACTCCAAACAGCACAAATCCCAACAGGCCGACCCGAAGATATATACTTGTCAAATTATCCAACACTCAAGACAAAGGGAAAATACTGAAAGCAGAAAGAGAAAAGAGAACGGGAGGCTCCATAAGAGTAAGTGCCGATTTCTCATCTGAAACCATGGAGGCAAGAAAGCAGAGGTACGACATAGTCAAAGTACAAAAGAAAAAATTTCCAACCAAGAGTACTTGATCCAGCAAAGCTAGCATTGAAAAATGATGGAGAGTTCAAAATACGTACAGATAAACAGGAACTAAGAGCATATGCGAACAAGAAACATGGCCTTCAAGAAATACTAAATGGAGTTCTGCAGGAGGAAAGAAAATAACAGGAAAGACAAACTGTAAGAACTGGAGGAGCGTGTAAGAACAACTAAAAAGACAAAAAGAGAGAGGAAAAAAATATGACAAACACAAATCCAAAGAAAATATGGCTAATGTAAGTAATTCCTTGAAAGTAATATCACTGAATGTCAATGGATTAAACTCACCTGTCAAGAGACACAGATTGGGGAATGGATAAGGAAATATGACCCATCTATATGCTGTCTACAAGAAACCCATCTTAGATTCGGGGATTCAAGGAGGTTGAAAATGAACAGCTGGAAAACAATCTTACAGGCAAACAATAAGGAAAAAAGGGCAGAAGTAGCCATATTAATATCAGACAAAAACTTAAATTGCAAAACTATTGTGAGAGATGAAGATGGACACTACATATCAGTAAAAGGGGTAATCTTTCAAGAAGAAAGAACAATCATAAACATTTATGCCCCTAACAAGGGTACCTTCAAATACGTGAAGCAAATACTGGAAAAACTAAGTGAGGAATAGATGCCTCTACAACTATAGTGGGGGACCTTAGCATACCACTATCACCATTGGACAGAACATCTCAACAGAGAATCAATTATGAAACAAATACTTTGAGCAATATATTTGAGAAGCTGGACTTATTAGACATATACAGAATGTTACACCTCAATACAGCAGGATATACCTTCTTCTCAAGGGCACATGAATCGTTCTCCAAGATAGACCACATGATAGGCCACAGAGAAAGTCTCAAAGAAATCAGAAAGTTTGAAATCATACAAAATAATTTCTCTGACCACACAGTGGAATGAAGCTGGAAATCTGCAAAGGCCAGAGACCCAGATTTGGCACCAAGATATGGACAACCACACACTCTTAGACAAACAGTGGGTTAAGGAGAAAATCTCAAAAGAAATCAATAACTACCTTGAAACTAATGAAATTGATAACACAACATATCCAAACTTATGGGATGCAGCAAAAGCAGTACTGAGAGGAAAATTTATAGCAATAAATTCATACATCAAAAAAGAAGAAAGAGCTAAAATTGAACAACTAACTGCACACTTGGAGGAATTAGTAAAAAAACAACAAACTAAACCCAAAGGAAGAAGAAAGAAAGAAACAACAAAGATCAGAGCAGAACTAAATGAAATAGAAAATAAGAAAGCACTTGAAAAAATAAACAAAACCAAGAGCTGGTTCTTTGAGAAGATCAATTAAATTGACAAACCCTTAGCTACACTAACAAAGAAAAAAGAGGGAAGATGCAAATCCACAAAATAAGAAATGAGAAAGGCGATATCACCACTGACCCCACAGAAATAAAGACTATCCTAAGAGGATACTTTGAAAAACTATATTCTAACAAAAACAACAATTTAGAGGAAATGGACAAATTCCTAGAAACTCATAAGCAACCTACATTGACAAATGAAGAAATTGGCTATCTCAAAAAACCAATCACAAGTAAAGAGAGAATCAGTCATTAAAAACCTAACAACTAAGAAGAGCCCTGGGCCAGATGGCTTCACAGGTGAATTCTACCAAACATTCCAGAAAGAACTAATGCCAACCTTGCTGAAACTCTTCCAAAAAAATCAAAGTGAAAAGAACATTGCCTAACTCATTCTATGAGGTCAACATTACCCTAATACCAAAGCCAAACAAAGACACCAGAAAAAAGGAAAAGTATAGACCACTCTCTCTAATGAACCTGGACATGAAAATCCTCAACAAAATACTTGCTAATCATGTTCAACAACATATTAAACAAATTATCCACAATGACCAAGTGGGTTTAATTACTGGTATGCAAGGATGGTTCAACATAAGAAAATCAATTAATAAATTACATCACATAACTAGAGAAGGAAAAAAATCACATGATCATATCTATAGATGCAGAAAAAGCATTTGACAAAATACTGCACCCTTTTTTGATAAAAACACTGCAAAAGATAAGAAAAGATGGAAACTTTCCTAACATGATAAAGGTATACATGAAAAGCCCACAGCTAACATCATTTACAATGGTGAAAACCTGAAATCTTTCCCTCTAAGATCAGGAGGAACAAGACAAGGATGCCCACTATCATCCCTTCTATTTGACATTGTCTTGAGCACTGAGGCCACAACCAGATATAAAAGGCATCCAAGTTAGAAAGGAAGAAGTCAAAAGTTCACTGTTTGCAGATGACATGATCCTATATGTAGAAAGCCCTGAGAAGTCTACAACAAAGCTTCTAGAACTTATATATAAGCTCAGTAACATCACAGATAATAAGATCAATGCACAAAAATCAGTAGCATTTCTGTATACCAATAATGAGCACTCAGAGGAGGAAACCAAGAAACAAATACCATTTATAATAGTAAATAAAAAATCTAATACCTAGGAATAAATTTAACTAATGATGTAAAAGACTTATACACAGAAAACTACACAACACTGTTCAAGGAACTCAAAGAAGACCTAAATAAATGGAAGAATATTCCCTGTTCATGGATAGGAAGACTACATATCATTAAGATGTTCATCCTACCAAAAATGATCTACAAATTCAATGCAATCCCAATAAAAATCAACACCAAATTTTTTTTTAATGAGCTAGAAAAACTAGCTATGAAATTTATTAGGAAAAGAAAGAGGCCCTGAAAAACCAAAGACATACTGAAAAAGGAAAATGAAATTGGTGGAATCACACTACCTGACTTCAAAACATACAGTAAAGCTATAGTAGTGAAAACAGCATGGTATTGGCACAAGGATAAACACACTGACAAATGCAACCAATCTGAGAGTTCTGATACAGATCCTCATATATACACTCATCAAAAACTGACAAGCCCATCAAGCCCACTCAACTGAGAGAGAATGGCCTCTCCAACAAATAGTGTCTGGAGAATTGGATATCCATATGCGAAAGAATGAGAGAGGATTACCATCTCGCACCTTATAGAAAAATAAACTCAAGACGGATAAAAGACCTAAATATAGGAGCCAAGACCTTAAAGACCTTGGGAAACAGTGTAGGGAAGCATCAACAGGACCTTGTAATAGGAAACGGCTTCAAGAAATTCACATCCAAAGCATGAGCAGCAAAAGCACATATACATAAATGGGACCTCCTCAAAATTAAAGCCTTTTGCACCTCAAAGAAGTTTGTCAAGAAAGTGAAAAGACAGCCTACCCAATGGGAGAAAATATTTGGTAACCATGTAAAAGATAGGAGACAAATATCCTGCATATACAAAGAAATCCTGTATCTCAAAAATAAAAAGACAAACAACCCATTAAGAAAAGATCAAGAGATTTGAACAGACACTTCTCCAAAGAAGAAATACAAATGGCTATAAAGCAGATGAAAAGATGTTTCAAATTTCTAGCTATTAGGGAAATGCAAATCAAAATCATGAGATGCTATCTTACTCCCTTAAGAGTGGCAGCTATCAAATAAACAGAAGACAACAAGCGCTGGAGAGGATGCGGAGGAATGGGAACACTCATCCACCACTGGTGGGAATGCAGAAGGATCCAGTCACTCTGGAGGACGTTTTGGTGGTTTCTCAAAAAACTAGCTATAGATTTGCCTTATGACCCAGCAATTCCACTGCTAAGTATATACCCAGAAGAACTGAAAACAAGGACACAAACCGATATATACACACCAATGTTCATAGCGGCATTATTCACTATTGCCAAAAGCTGGAATCAACCCAAATGCCCATCAACACATGAATGGATAAAGAAAATGTGGTATACTCATACAATGGCATATTAATCAGCTGAAAGAAGCAGTACAGTACAAACATTTGGGATAACATGGATGAATCTTGAGGACCTTATGTTGAGGAAAGCAAGCCAGACATTGAAGGACAAATACTACATGACCTCTCTGATACCAAATAAGCAAACCCGTCTGTCTTAGAGAGCTAGAGACTGGATAATAGACTTACAAGAACTTGGAGGGGGGAGAGAAAGGTTGTGAGCTGATGGCTATGTGGGTGAAATCTATGGTAAAGTGGAGGTAAGTATTTGTACAGGGAAGGGATAAGATGTGGGCATAGGGATAACTTTGTGTGGGGCTTTGCAGGCTTGAGGGGGGCTAGGGTTGGGAGGATTGGTCAGATGGCTCAAGGAACTGGGGGATGGCTGGGGGAACATTTGAACATGGGAGATTGTCATAGATGTGGTTGAAACTGTAATGCTGAGAAAATTCTCTAGAAAATATTATAAGGAAGGATTACCTGTTCAAGGTGCTTAAGGGGAGGCATATGGCACAGGGGCAGGCTTCTAGGGAGTGTGTGAGGGCTCATCTTGTCATAGTGTGTTATATCATTGGGTGTAGACCCATACAATGAGTGGGAAGGTGTACCCACATCCTGGGGAGGCCTGGTGTTCTGAAATAGAGGGAACTGTGTCTCTCAAGAGAATAGGTGGCTTCCAATGAGAGCGGACGGCTGTTATGTCAAGCCCTCAGCATTGTTGCAAGTATCTGTGAATCTGGACCTTCAAGCAGGGAAGCTTGGTTGTCACTGTGGGTTCTGAGGGGAGGAGGAGAGAGGAATAGAATAGATGGAAGCAGGGTAACTGGGGGGGCAATGGAAGTGCTCCACAAGATCATGCAATGATGGATATAGGACATGTTAAATTACACCAAAAATGTATATAAGTCTAAAGGCCAAAATATAAACCATAATGTAAAACATAAGATAAATGAAAATTTAGAAAATTGTACATCTAAACTATAAAGCATAAGGTAAACCCAAATGGAACCATATTTGATAGCTACATGTCAATATCTGTTCATCAGCTGTAGCAAACAGACCACGAACATGTAAAAAAATCATAGCTGGGAAAGTGGGGAAAGGGTTTGATGTTGGATGTATGGAAGTCCCTATATTGTATATGTGACTTTGCTGTGATCTAAAACTTTTCTGAAGACAAAATTTTAAATTAGAAATAAAAGAAAGGATGTAGACACTGAGAAAGAAATGAAAGAAATTGCCTTGCCACTACACATATATATCACCTATTACAGTGATGAAATGCAAAACGTCAAAAACAACGTTTTATGATATTTTTCACTTTTTTAAAAAAGATTTATTTAAAAATACCGAATGCTTCACGAATTTGCGTGTCATCCTTGCGCAGGGGCCATACTAATCTTCTCTGTATCGTTCCAATTTTAGTATATGTGCTGCCAAAGCGAGCATAATATTTTTCATTTTTTAAAACCCCAATTTATTTTTACTTTGTGTTAGTTTTTCTAAATTAGTATGTATTCTATTTCTAATCTTTAAACCTATCACTACTATTTCATTTTCCTATTAATTGAATTTGGCAATATATTAGGCTTCATTTTTGAGGAAGTTTTGGACCACAAAGGGGTTCAACTATGGCAGGGGAGGAATGCTTGTGTGGGGTGTTATTGATGGGGGACACAGGGTTGGGAGGGAGTTCTCCAGGGCAAGTATATAGTGTACAAAAAAATGTCCAGGTATATGTTGAGTATTTTCATACCATTTACCATTACAATCGACAACTGAGGGCATGCTGAGTTCCTAGCCAGGGGAGCTCTGTCACATTCCCCAATGGAACAGCAATAATCCACTAAGAATAAGAGCAAAGACAAGTGAAGAAGGATGCTCTAGTGATGAGCCCTTGACATTATGACTATGCTCATGAGCCTGTGTGCCTGAAATTTCAACTAGGCCTAGAGCTCCAGGGTGCCTAAGAGTTACCTCCTGAGATCCTCCAGCCCCTCTCTAAACCAAATTCAGCATTTAAGCACATGGGACTTGACTCCCGGGAATGAGCCTCTCTGGCACTGAGGGATTACTACCAATAATTAACTGGTGATGCAACTAGAAAAAGACCTTGCGTAAAAGGGGGAAATGATAAAGACAAATGAGTATATATGGTTAAGGGTCTTCAAAAACAAGTCAAGAGGTCATCAGAGGGGTTGCGCTTACACACACCTTAGTAGGACCCCAGAGACAGCCAAAGTAGATATAACCCCAGGTACTGATGCTCCTGAGGGCTTTGGAGACACACAGGATCTACAGTCATGGCAGTTGGCTCTGGGGTTCAGTGCCTTGTCAGTGGGCCCTACTTTGGAGTTTGTGTTCCTGAGTGTGATGGAGTTGGACTCAGATGTGACCTTTCTACACATGACTCTTCGGTCACTTTTACTGAATCTGTGGTTGGCACTGGGGTTGGTGTATATACAGGAGACTTCAACCTCTGCACTGGCCATGTGCCAGCTGGGCCCTGAGCCTCAGCAGAGTTGCAGCTCCTACTCTCTGATTTGTTGAAGTTGTACAGGTCGGCTAACAGGGAGGTCAACCACCATACTAGGGAACCAAGAGTGCCTACAACTCCAAGCAGGAAAATCACATCCATCAACCATGTGAGATCTAAGCCCCCCTGATATAGAGGTGGAGTGGACATCATCATCCCAGGGTCCACAGGATGGAGGAATTAAATATGGAATAGAATAAACTTACTGGTATTCTACTATAGAACTATTGTGACTAGTAATGGAATCAACTGTAGCACTGATGTGGAGAAAGTGGTCATGGTAGCTGCTGAGGGCAGGGAGAGGGAAGAAGAGATGTGATGTGGGGGCATTTTCAGGACTTGGAGTTTTCCTAAATGATATTGCAGGGACAGATGCTGGACAGTATGTATCTTGCCATAACCCACTAAATGGACCGGGAGAGAGTGTAAACTGCAATATAAACCATTATCCATGTGGTGCAGCCGTTCTCCAAAATGTAGTCACCAAATTCACTGAATGTGCCACAATGATGAAAGGCTGTTGATGTGGAGGAGTGGGGGTGTGGGGTGTGGGGTATGTTTTAGTGTAACATTTTTTGTGATCTATGTATTTTTTTTAAAAAAGACAATTGAAAAAAAAAACTCTCGGGAAGTAAAGAAAAACTTGGCACTTACTGGCTGCAGCGCCCAAGTCCAGGATCCACCCACTTAGGATCATGCGGCCTGACGGTCACCCCGTCTCCCAGGAAAGGGGCAGCCCAGGGTTCCAAGTCCCCGTCAGCTGGGCCCGTCATCACCCTGACCTTGACCCATTTTACAAGGGGGGAGACGGAAGCTCTGGGACTTGGGCCGTTGCCAAGTCAGCAGCAGCAAGAGAGGGAGGGAATCGAGGACCTTGCTGGGAATCCCCCGCAGAGCTGGCAGGGGCTGGAGGGAGCCGGGCTGGGGGGCCTCTGGGGGTCTCTGGCAGCTGGTCCTGGGGCTCTTGGCCCCTCAGGCAGCTCAGGTGGGAACCAGGGCCCTGAGGGTGCAGGGCGGGGTCTGGGGGAGAGGAAGGGGCAGAGCCCAGAGCTGGGAGGGGCAGGCCCACCCCTGCCCACATGCTCAAGGGGTGCAGGTTGAGGGGCAGGGTCCCAAGACCCCTCGCCTCCAGCCTCCCTGAGCCCCTTGTCCTGCCAGCACCCATCAGAATGGCACCAGGGGCACGTGCACAGCTCCCGGGCTGGGAGTGAGGACTGGAGCTGGGCAGAGGGCGACGGCCTGCCCGTGGGGCCAGAGGAGCGTCCCCCAGGCCTGTCCTGACCACCGCCTGCCGGTCAGCTCCGGAGCAGCCAAGGGGGTTCCAGGAGGATCCCGCTGTGCCCCACCCCACCAGCTCCCCGACATCTCGGGCGCTGCAGGGCGCTGAGGAGGGACCAGCCCCACGCTCGGGTCCTGCCCTCATGAGAGCCGTTGCTCTGCCTGTACGTGGTGCCCACGTGCATGCGAGTGTGAGAGGGCACCGTGTGCAGGGGCGTGCGCAGGTGTGCATGCCCGTGTGCACTGGTGCGTGCGTGGGAACCTGCATGGCCTCTGTGTATTTATGTGCCTGTGCAGGAGGGGTGCACACCTGCGTGCTGTGCTCACACGCCCCACGCATGCCCAGCCATGCGTGTCCATGCACATTGAGGCGTGTGTGTATGTGCAGGTGCTTGGTTATGTGTGTGTGTTTACGTGTCGTGTGTGTTGTGGACCTGAGTGTGTGCGAGCCTGTCTGCACATCTACTGTGTGTGCCTGTGCATGCCTGTGCACGCGTGTGTGTGCGTGCGTACGTCTGGCATGTGAGGAGTGTAGGGGAAGGCACACGAGGTTTTGGATTCCCTGAAAGCAGACCTCGTGCCGTCTTCTCGGGCCAGGTGTCCCCTCAGAAGGGCACCCCAGGGAGGAGGGTGCAGGGGGGGGACCAGGGCGTCTACGCGGGGCGAAGGATGAGGGGACCGTCCATGAAGGGGTGGGGCGCGCATTGGGGGACCCTGAGACCCCAGGACTGGGTGCGACCTGGTTCTCTCTGTGCTCTGGCCCACGGCTGAGGGTCCGGGGTGTGGCTCGTGGCCTTGGGGCTGATGGCAGTGGTGGCAGCAGGCCCCGAGTCGAGGCTGAGCTCACGGGGAACCCTCCTCGAGGCCGTGGCCAGAGGCAGAGACGGCCTGCCCGGGAGTGGACAGGGCCCCGAGGCGCCTGCCCGGCGGGGAGGTTTGGGGGCGGGGCTGGCCCGGAGCCCAGGCTGGGCGAGGGGAGCACCACGGAGGCCGGCAGGAGGAAGGGGCTTCCCCCGCGTCCACTCCACCCTGCGGCCTCGGCCGGCCACACGGGCAGGTGCAGGCAGGTGGCGCCGTCCTCCTGTGCCCGAGCACGGCCCTGCCCTCCAGGCGGCTCCCACTGGGGGTGTGGAGTAAGGCCAGAGGGCAGCAGGGACACGGGCAGGACCACGGCCGTGGAGGACCCGCCGGACACGCACCCCAGGGCACACACAAGGACACACACAGATGGAGGAGCACACGCTCACAAGACCACAGCAGAGGCAGAAAGCAAACGAGCAAGGACACAACAGACACACAGTCACACAAGCGCGCACACACACACACACACGGTCACACGACACAGCGACACAACCCGCAGTCCCCTTGCTCTTCCGGGAGCGGGGAGGAGCTTGGCCTCCGGGGCAGGGCTGGGACCCGGAGCTGCCCAGGAAAGGAAAGTGAAAGTGGAAGGGCCGCCAGGACCAGCCCTGCCCAGCCTCCCCCGCCCGGGCGCTGCCTGCTCCGCTCCCAGGGCCAGCGGCAGCTCCTGCCCCAGCGCAGCCTCGCCGCCCGGAGCGCCTGTGTGACTGTCCGTCTGTCCAGCTTCGGAGGGGGAAGATGTTGTACCAGGTGCTGGTGCACGGCCTGAAGGAGAGGGACATGTTGGTGGACGTGGCCACGTCTGCGGAGGGGTTCGAGCTGACGACAGTGAGGCAGTTGACGGGGTTGGTGGCCCAGCAAGTGCTCAAGTCAGGTGATCAGGGGGGTGGGGTGGGGCTGGGGGGGCATCCAGGGGCTGGGGGCAGGGTGCGCCCTGGGTCAGCTTCCAGGCTGTGGGTGGCCCGAGGCTCCGTGGGTGCTGGGCGGCCTCCTTCCTGGGTGCCTGGAGCTGGGCCGATGGCCAGGTGGGCTGGTCGCCCTCGGCAGAGGCCCCTCCCTGACGTGACGGCGTCCAGAGCTGCTGTCGCCCCTTCCTCCAGCCTCCCCTCCTGCTGGTCTCCTCCCTGCCCCCAAAGCCAGGTGGGCGTGGGTGTGGCCTCCTGCTGGGCCAGGTGCAGGCTGCAGGGGCGCTCAGCTCTCACCTGGGACAGGCTCCAGGGGGCTGGGCGCCCGGACCCTCACGGTCTTGGGAAGATGATCTGTCCTCTGCTGCCTCCTCCACCAGAAGCCCCCACCCCGTGTCCTGGGGACGGCAGCCAGGTGACCCCAACTCCACTCTGAGATCCGGCGACCCAGGCCCAGGCTAACCCCACCCCAAGGCCTAGGACCCAGCCTAGGCTGACACCCCACCCACGACTTGCGTGGACGCAGGCCCAGGCTGACCCTTGACCCTGACATCCTGGTCCTGAGGCCTAGCTGACCCTCCCACCTGTCCGCAGAGTCTTCAGAGTTCACACTGATGTTTGCCAACCAACGTCTGGAGTCGGAGAAGACCCTGAAGTACTATCAGATCAGGAACAAGTCCACCCTCCTCATGGTGGTCAAGCTTCTCGGTGGGGCTTGAGACCACAGCGACGGCTCCGGAGCCTTGATGGGACCCACGGGTGCCTCCCCCGGACGGGTCAGCTGCCTTCAGGACAACGGATGAGCGACCTCCTGGGTTTTCTCCAACGGGGAAGAGAGGGGGATTGGGGCAATAAATACTCCTCAAGTCCCAGCCTTGGCTATGCCTTTTTGTCTTGCAGATGGGGGAGCACTGACAAATGTGGGGGGAAGCTGCCCTGGTGTGGGCGTCCCCTTTGGGGGTCAATTACCCTGTCCCACAGACCCACTGTGCAGGCGGTTCGGGACCCCTCCTGCCCCCAGGGCAGCTCCTTGCCAGGGTGCTGGGCCTCATTTCCCACATGAAGGAACCACCTTCAGACACACAGCTCAGCAGGTGGGGGCCACCTACGCTCCGGGACCGCGGGGGGGTGGCAGGACCTAAGCTGACCCGTGGGGCCCTGGGCTGGAGGTGAGGTGGGTTCTCCTGCACCGTGAGGGGCCAGAGCAGGGAGGGCCTCCTGGGGGACAGGCCCCGAAGGGCAGAGGGGGCACAGGGACCCTCTCCCGGCCCAGCTCCCTAAGGGCGTTGCCATGCAGGGCGGACCCCCAGGCTGCCTCTGCCTGACCCGTCCGTCCTGACCTTGGCAGACAGTCCCTTAAAGAGGTCCCTGGACGTGGCTCAGCCTCCTTGGGACTTGCTCTCCCGCCACCCCCTTGGCTGCACCCTAACTTGGTCCTGGGTGGTTTCCTCTCTGTGGGGCTGGTCACTTCCTAGAAGACCCACTCCTGCCCTGAACCTCTGACCTCGGGGGTGGCGAGCAGCCTCCGGGTGTGAGCAGTAGAGGTGCAGAGGAGCCCCTGACACCCCACGGGCCCCAGGGAGGCCCGGCTGGGGCACTGGCCATAGCCACCTGCAGGCCCTTGGGGGGCGCTGACCTGCAGCTCCAGGAAGCCATGGGAGACCCAGGGCCCCCATCTGTCACGGGGTGGGGGGGAGGGGGTGCGTGGAGGGTTCTAGGGGGAGGGGGGTGCTCAGGAGGGTGGGTGGGGACAGTGGGGGGCCGGGGGAGTGCTACGCAGAGGGTCCTTAGAGCCGTGGGGGGCGCATGTGGGGGCTGCGGGCGGCTGTGCCTGGCTGAGCAGGGCCTGCGGGGCTGTGTGGGGGCTGCAGGGTTGTGTGTGAGGGGTCACCATGGAGCTTGGGACAGCAATGGAGCTGCCCCCCTGGACCAGGACGACCGGCAGGCTCCTGCTCCCCGGGGCTCCCCCCAGCTCTCCAGTGCCCCAGCCCCCAGCTGCTCCCTGCTATTCCTGGATTTGGGTGGGGGGCACCAACAGCCTGCCTTGGTTATTCTTTCTTCGTAGACTGAAAGGAACTGTGATCCAGGGACAGCCTTAGGGGACTTCCTAACAGACTGGGAGGCTTCCTTGGTCTCTGGTGGGCGGGGACTGAGGCTGCCCTGAGCTGCAGAGCTGGGACTTGCTCTCGCCCCCTCCCGGACCCCACACCCCGCTCCACCTGCAAGCTGTCCTCACTGCCTCAAGGGGCAGGGGTGTCCCCGCCTGGGCAGCCGAAGCTGGCCTCCCCATCGCCCGAGTGTCCTCCTGACCGCAGACTTGGTGCCACGACCCAGAGGGCAGCTCTGAGGCCTCACGCTGTGCCCGGCAGGAGGGCCTGGGCTGGTCACTCGGCTCTTGGTGGCCCCTCCTGTCCCGTGTCCAGGCAAGGTGGTCCAAGCCCCCTGCCCCTGCCCCCGGTGTGCCGCTGGAGGCCTTGCACGCCCTCACCCCTTCCTTCCTTCTCCTGGAAGCGTGCGAGGAGCCAGGCCTATGGGGGGGCCCGCACCCCTGGGACTCCCGCGAGGCCAGGTGCCTGGGCGCTGTCCCTGAGCCTCCACGAGTGCTGGGGGTCAGGGAGCCTCCCGCGTGGACCCGGGTCGCGGTGAGCAGGCCCCGAGCTCTGGGGCCTTGGGGAGCCTCCTGCTGTGCAGGCCTCGGTTTCCCCAACTCTGCAATGAGACTCAGGGTGCCTGGGGCTCTCACAGCACCCATGCAGGGGCTGGATCTGGCCAAGGTTTAGGGAGACTTGGTTATTTTGTTTGTATTTTTTTACATTTTTACTTTTTTATTATCACTTTGGTTTAATAGGGAGCTAAGTATTTTTCACAAAGACCTATGACCTCATTAGAATAAGTTTACAAACCACATGAATAATTTCGATATTCTGTCTGCCAAATCAAATCTTAAGTTATGACTCTTTTTTTTTTTTTGAGAGTTGGTTTATTTCATTTTTTTATTTTGTTTTTAGAAGGTAACAGGGATTGAATCCAGGACCTCATATATGGGAAGCAGGAAACCAACCACTTGAGCTACATCTAATCCCTCATTGATTTTTTTCTAACTTTTTTTTTCAAATTCTACTCAATTTATTCATTTTTTAAAAAATATTACATTCAAAAAATATGAGGTCCCCATATACCCCCCACGCCCCTCACCCCACTCCTCCCCCCATAACAACAACCTCCTCCATCATCATGAGACATTCAATGCACTAGGTGAATACATCTCTGAGCACCAGTGCACCTCATGGTCAATGGTCCACACCATAGCCAACACTCTGCCACAGTCCACCCAGTGGGCCATGGGAAGACATACAATGTCCATAACTGTCCCTGCAGCACCACCCAGGACAACGCCACCCCCGAAAATGCCCCACATCACATCTCTTCCTCCCACTCCCTACCCCCAGCAGCCACCACAGCCACTTTCTCCACAGCAATGCCACATTTTCTTCAATTACTAATCACAATAATTCATGAATAGAATATCAGTAAGTCCACTCTAATCCATACTCTATTCCTTCATCCTATGGACCTTAGAATGCTTGTGTCCACTCCACATCTATATCAAGAGGGGGCTGAGATTCCACATGGATGCTGGATGCAGTTCGCCTGCTTTCAGTTGTAGGCACTCTTGGTTCCCTGGTGTGGTGGTTGACCTTCTTCACCTCCATGTTAGCTGAGTGGGATAAGTCCAATAAACCAGAGTGTAAGAGTTGCAAGTCTGCTGAGGTTCAGGGCCTGGCTATCACATGGTCAGTCCAGAGATTCAGATTCCCTGGGTATACATTAAACCCCAGCACCAACTACAGTTCTGATAAAAGTAACAGGAGAGGCTTGTGGACAAAGATCACATCTGAGTCCAGCTCCATCACACAGAAACACAAACTCCAAAGTAGGGCCAACAACATGGCACTGAACTCCATCTGCCATGACCATAGAACCTTTGTTTTTTGTAGCCCTCAGAAGAACTGATACCTGGGGTTGTATCTACTTTATCTGTCTCTGGGACTCTGCTGAGGTGTGCATAAGGGCAACCCCTCTGATAACCTCCTGGCTTTTTTTGGAGACTCATAGCCATATAAACTCATTTGTCCTTTCCATTTTCCCCTTTTATTCAGGTCAAAAGGCATTTTTAACTCCTGGTATTAAGTGTAGACTGAGATATTCTGCTGGTCCAAGATGACCCTTTTATTCAAGGTCATTTTCTATTTACATCATTAGCTGGTACTTTGTAGTAATCCCTTGGCACCAGGGAGGCTCATCCCTGGGAGTCATATCCCACCCTGGGGGGAAAGCAATGCATTTACATGCTGAGTTTGGCTTAGAGACTGGTCACATTTGAGCAATACAGGGGCTCTCAGGAGGTAACTCTTAGGCACCCTGCAACTCTAGGCCTTGTTCTTATTTCAGGTGCCCAGGCTTACAAGCATAGTCATTAATATCAAGGGCTCATTGTTGGATCTTCCTTCTTTTTTTGTCTTTGCCATTGCACTTGGGGGATTGTTGCTGTGCCTTTACGGACTGTGATAGAGCTCCCCTGGCTAAGAACTCAGCACTCCCTCAGTTGTTGTTTTTAATTGTAACCACTATGAAAATATCCAAACATTTTTATGTACCCTGGATATATGCCCTGGAGAACTCCCTGCCAACCATATGTCCCCTGTCAATAACATCCCACACCAGTATTCCTCCCTGCCATTGTTGAACCTCTCTTGAACCAAAACTTCTTCAAAAATGAAGCCCAGTATATTGCCAGGTTCCACTAAAAATAAAATGGAATACAGTGATGAGTTTATAGGTTAGATATAGAATACATATTAATTTAGAAAAATTAAGGTTAAAATTAATTGGGGTATCAAAACATTTAAAAATGCAAAAGTTTTGCTTTTGATATTTTGCCTTCCATCACTGCAATAAGTGTTGCCCTATATGCAAATTGGCAAGGCAATTTCTTCTGTCTTTTCCACAGTGTCTATGTCCTTTTTTTTCTTTTTCTTTTCCTAATTATTAAGCTTATCTTCACAAAAGTTTTGGATCACAGTAATTCATATATACAATATACAGTACTCCCACATATCCAACATGAAACCCTTTTCCCTTCCACAGCAATAACCTTTTAAATATTCATACTATATTTACTGAAACTGATTTACTGAAACTGAAACAGCTTTCAAACAAGGTAACATTTGGGCTTACATTGTGGTTTATATTTTAGACTATATAATTTTCTAAATTTTTAGTTATCTTATGTTTTACATTATGATTTACGTTTTAACCTATCAGCCCCTATGTATTTTCAGTGTAATTTAACATGTCTTATATCCATCCTTGCGTAATCTTATGGAACGCTTCTATTGTCCACATAGTTACATTGATTCCATGTATTCAATACCTCTTTTCTCCTCCCCTTAGGGCCCACAGTGACAGTCAGTCTTCATTGCTTGAAGGGCCATGTTCAGAGATACTTGCAACAGTGTTGAGGGTTTGTATATGTATTAAATCTTTAATGAATTTGGCTAGTAAGATAGGGAATCAATAGATGGATCTGGAATCTGGCAAGAAGTCCACATGGACATCAATAACCCCAAGATGGCTGCTGTATGACCCCCCCCCCCCCAAGAGTCTGCCACTCATAAAAAGACTTCCTCCAGAAGCCAGGAGAAGCCCCAGATATTCCCCAAGGACTTGATCATTGGGCCCTCCTGGGAGACTGATGGGAGAAATAAGCAATCAAATGGTAAACAGCTGGAACTCCTCCCCTGGCATTAGCAAAGAGGTGGAATAACCAACAGTTCAAAAAGCGGGCATGAGGCCTAAGCTCTCTCTATTGTCTCTGGACCCTGACTCTGATTTCCTTCTCCCCCACTTGGATCACTACACAAATAAACCTTGGGATCTACAACCTATAATGTGGAATTGTCTGTAAATCCGCCCTCTTGGAAACCGCGGTCGCTGTAGTAGCCGTCTTTCGGCTCCCCGGTCCTCCTGACTCACCGCTGTTCACTCTCGCCGAGGAACAAGTCAGTCAGGAAGCCACGCTGCAGCCATAGCTTTTAAGGACACCGGAAAGACCCCCGTGGAACCAGAGGTGGCTATTCACCGTATTAGAATCACCCTGACCAGCCGCAACGTGAAGTCTCCGGAGAAGGTGTGTGCTGACTTGATTAGAGGCGCTAAGGAAAAGAACCTCAAAGTGAAGGGACCGGTTCGGATGCCTACCAAGACTCTAAGAATCACTACAAGGAAAACTCCTTGTGGTGAAGGTTCTAAGACTTGGGATCGTTTCCAGATGAGGATCCACAAGCGACTCATTGACCTGCACAGTCCTTCTGAGATTGTTAAGCAGATTACTTCCATCAGTATTGAGCCAGGAGTAGAGGTTGAAGTCACCATTGCAGATGCTTAAGTCAGTTATTTTAATAAATATTGTCAGTTACTAAAAAAAAAAAAAAAAATCCGCCCTCTTGATCACTTTCAGCCCCTTCCTCTCTGCCTGGGACCCCTGATCTGTCATTTTCTCCCATTTCTTGTCCCTCCCTCCCTGAATAAATTACTGGCCTAACTCACCTGGCGTGCTCTTGAAATTCATTTCTGCAGCATAGTCAAGACTGAAACAAATGTGGTAACATAGTTGGTGAGCCAGCAGGAGCTTGTTGGTGAGTGAAACTTGGCCTACAACCTGTTTAATGCCTTCCTTTGGTTCTCCATTTTAAACAGGTTCACCTGTGAGCCCCCATAGGATGTAATCCTGGGAAGAAAGAGGCTGGGGCATGGGAATTCTCTGCATCTGGGCTGTGCATCCAGGCTTTTATATCTGAGCCCAGTAAGGAGGACTAGGGCACAGGACAGGGGCTCACTGAAACACTCTTTCAATGCCTTTTTTTTTTCACTTTCACACATTCATTTTGATGTTTTCACTTGTTTTTAGAGGTACTACAAAATCACATGACCCCCACCACACCACCTAAGAGCTAATACTTCTAATAACTGTTTTTTTAAATTAAACTCTATTTTTTAAAATACATAAAACATAAAAAATGTTACATTAAAAACTGTAAGAGGTTCCCACACACCAACTAGTACTCACCTATGGTTTTTTTTGTTTTTTTTTTGTTTTTTTATATTCTTCCATATTTGTTTCTTTTTTTTATTGACTTTGTAATAATATTACATTAAAAATATATATGTGAGGTCCCATTCAACCCCACCCCCCCACCCCCCCCTCTCCCCCCTCAACAACACTCGTTCCCATCATCATGACACATCCATTGGATTTGGTAAGTACATCTTTGGGCACCTCTGCACCTCATAGACAATGGTCCATAGCACTCACCTTTGAATCCCTTTTAGCAGCCGTTGTCTCTTCCTTCAGGGCTAGCAACCATGGCCTTCACCTATACTCTCCCGTAGGGGGTGCATGGCAGTGACGAAGAGCGAGGGCTGGGTCACGGGTCCATGCCTTTGCAGGCCGGCTTTTCTAAGAAGGGGTGGGCAGAGCCAAAATGGATGCCATGGAATTTCCCTTCCCCAGGGGGATCACAGGCCAGGATACCATTGCATAAGTAACCTTTACCCATATTTTACCTTCCTACTTCTTGCTACTGAAGTTCTCTTTACAGGTGTGTATTAGAATGCTTTGGGATGTCTTAAAAACTGTGAAACTGGGAAAATGCTTTTGCGAGCAAGGAAGCTATTGCCTCAGGACCCCAAGGATTGTTAGCTGGAACAATTAATCTCTAATCACTTAATGGCCTTTTGATGGTTGATCTAACTGGGAAACTATCAGACAGTAAAGTCATAAAACTAGAACTGCATCTAAGACTTCTAGAAGGATGGGAGGAAGAAGCTTTCTGGCCCTTCTCCAAGGAGGGAGCAGTATTCAGCTTGCAGAGCATCTGATCTATTTAATTAGTCTTCCAAGTTCAGGACAGCCCCAGAAGTGCCCAGCAGCAGGGTCTCTGATTCCTGGGATGGTGAGAACCAGAGAAGTAACTCTGAATGTTCCCCAAGACTTTTGTAGCCTTGGGTGCTTCGATTCAGAGAGCAGTCAAATGTTTCCTGAGATTTAACTCAGGAACTTCTGCTTGGGTAACAGTGCAGTCAGTCTCACACCCTGGAATGTAGGGATGCCAAGGACCAGAGCAGTAATTTGAACCACCCCCATTCCTTGGGCCCATCCATTCAGAGGGCAGCCAAATATCCTGACACAGACATCTCAGGCACTTTGATTTGGGGTAACTGCTCAGTCTCCCACCAACTCAGCTTGGGCACATAGATCTAATATCTGGAGTCAGATACCCCCCAAGACCTAGGTCATCCACAAGGGTGCTTGTGAGCTAGGCGGGCTCTGAAAATTCAAATTCTCAGGATGCAGGGAACAGAGCTTCAGCTCCAAATAATGTGGAGCAGTGAACATTTTAGTCAGACTAGGATTCTGGGACACCAGAATGGTCGACTAAACGGTGCTTCTTCATTCTTCCTTGAGTAATAGGTGCAGCCTCTATCTTTCCAGAAAAACGGGTGCAACCTCTAGCATAACAGCAAACTCACCATAGGAGTCTCTTCAGGAATCAGGAAATTCTGCCTACTGCTGGTCCATGTGACCACAGTATAGCCAAGAGCTGCCTCTGTGTAGGACCCTGAATCCCAGTTCAACAAGTATAAGAAAAAAGAACAGGTAGATCTGAGGTCCAGAAACCTTGTGTTGTGTCTCCTTAAAGAAATGAGGAAATAAACCTCAAACTTGTCAGTTTAAACTCGGTTGGGCCTATAAAAAGTATGAACAGAGATCAAGATCCAGACTCATTACCAAACCTCTGCTGGAAAATGAAAAACCTCATGTGCCATCCATTAAAATCAAAGTGTTCCTAGAAATGCTAAAGGTACAAAATTCTCTCTTCTGTTTTAATCTGTACTTAGCTTTGTGTTGAACTTCAAAATCCATGTTTCTCTTTGTCAGTTTTCTTATGCCTAGGAAATCAGATTTGGGATTCACCTGTTACAAATTGGATAACAGTGAATGGTATCCTAAAAATGAGTCTTTAAATGTCAATACAGGCTTGCTAGTGGATTTAATGCATAAATCACAAGTGGAATTAATTCAACTGCTAGAAAAGCAGAGAAACTTCACAAAGCTATTACTAATAAAATTCTTGTGACTTAGTTAATAAAGGTGCCAATTCACCTTAAAGTAAAAACTTACTAGAAACTGTAACTAAGAGTTAAGATCATTTATAGATGCCTTTATATAGTGAAGCAGAAGGATAATAACTGAAATTATGTTTGGGTAGATTTAGCCTAAACCTACTTTTGCCAAGTGTAAATTCTAAGCTGACCTCACCTTCATTTATGGTCACTTCAAGCCTAGCCTCACTCTTGCCTTTGCTTAACAGCATCTGCCCTTCTGGCTCAGGGGAAAGCAAACTTGGGACTTCCCTGTCTCCTGTTCTACTTTTATTAGTGACCCTGCTTTCTCTCATGGCTCCAAGTGTATCCTAAATTGCTGCCTGGTGGATTTCTCAACCTCAGGGTTGAACGTCCACTCTTCCAGTCCAGCAGCCACCAGAGTCCTGTTATCTCTGAGGACTGGGAAGTGAAGGAGGCCTCCTGCCTTGATTGTCAAGGTTCCTAAAAGTGGCAATTCATGAGAGAAACCATTTTCCCTGAGGCTTTGATAGCCTCCGTGAATATACATAGAATTATTCTTGCTCATTCAAGGTCTGCTAAAGTCAAAGCAAAAAATAAAGTTCTGAAGCAAAGAAAAATTGTCTTTAGGCACTGGAGACATTTTGGTTATAAGCCATTAATTAAGAAACAAAAGTCTTGTGCAAAACTGCATGGTCACAGCACAAATGAGAGTAATTTAAAAGAGCCTTCAAAAATGTCTTTTAAATGTTATCTAACAGTTAAACTTATTTTGTAACAGAATGAAAATTATAACACTGAGTCCTGTGTTTCTATGTGTCAAACTCTATTCATTTCTGTCTGTTTGCTCAGTATATAACTTCAGACATCAGGGTGATAACACCAAAATAACAAATGAAAATTCTATGTCATATCTACTGAAATTAAGTTAAAGAAACATAGATCTGACCTCTTTTAAATTCATAAAGTAAATTCCATTAGTTGCTAATTATAATCTAAGGTAAATTAACCAGTCAATTACAAAGAGTTTGCAAATGCATCTTCCAAACTGAAGCATTTAAATACCTGGTTCGATGAAGCCATTATTAACTAGAAACCTAAATTGATATTAATGGCAAAAAGTAGCTTCATAAAAATGAAACCTGTCTGGAAGTCACCTCAAGGTGCATATTCAAGTGGTAATAATGAAAAGTTACCTTGATTCCATTCAGTTTTCATTTTTTAAAAAATGAAAGAAGTAGTTTTTCCTGTAGTGCTAAAATGAGATACCTGCTAATTAACGTCTTCATGGTAAAAGTGTAAAAGTAAGAAGCATAGTGCTAAAATGTTCATTTGATACATAACATAGTGCATTGGAAGTATTTAAAAAGCATATAAAAATCAAGAGATAGACTTCAGCATTGTCAAACTCTCTTATGCATTCAAACCAGGCTTTCAATACACTGCAAGTTGGTCACTGGAGTGTATTGGCTAGGTTTGTCACCGACCCCTAAAACAATAAATGTATCTACTACATCTTTGGTTGTGCTCCTGAAGTCAATGGAAACTATGTTGCGGTTTCAAACTCCTGCAGCAGCCAACAATGACTTGGTGCAGCCAAATGTACAACGGATATGGCTTCCAAACTGGCACTTGTTTCATAGTGCCGAAGAGCACCAGGTGGAATACTGGAGCCTGCCATTCTAGCATCTCTCTAGGGTCAATGGTGCTGCAGCATGCTGGCTGTGTGAAGGACATACCAGGAGGAACAATAATTACCAGAGTACTATGAGTAGAACTTAAACACAATTGGCATTATGGCCTTCTCCTGTGAAGAGATAACATGTAAAATATTGTAAACCTGGAACTTGAATCTGTTAGCTGCAGCTCAAGGAGAAAGTTATGCATTGGGTAGGACATTAATTAGTATTAAGTACTTTATGCATATCCTATTCTAGATATATGCCTGATGATTATGGTGATATCTTTTCTATTCTAGACTGTAGCAGTTTGATATTATCGATGAATTCCAAGAAGAAATATTGGATGATGTTTGTAAACTGGTCTTTTCCTCTGGGCATATGAGATTATATTGGAATCAGAGGTTAAGTAAGCAAGTAAACCCCTTGTGTCAGTAGGGCATTGAGTACCTGCCACTCGGTGGGTGGGGACTCACAAATAAAAGGCATAGCAAAGAACAGAGTTGAGGGTTTTTGGAGTTGGAGTTTTGATGTTGGAGTTTGATGCTGAAGCCTTGAGCTGGAGCCCCAGGAAGTAAGCACACAGAGGAAAGAGAAGCAAGCCCCAGGAAGGGAGGAACCCAGGAAGCCTGAAACCTCACAGATGTCAGCAGCCATCTTGCTCCAATGCATGGAAATAGACTTTGGTGAGGGAAGTAACTTATGCTTTATGGCCTGGTATCTGTACTCTCCTACCCACAAAAAATACCCTTTATAAAAACCAACCAGTTTCTGGTATTTTGCTTCAGCACCTCTTCTGCTGACTAATACAGAATTTGGTACTGAGGAGTGGGGAAGTGCTTTTGCAATTACTGAAAAGCTGGAACCGTTTTATAAATGGATAAGGGGTATTTTTTGAAGAGACTGTTGGTAGCAATATGGATGCTCAAGAGTCTTCTTATGATGACTTCAAAGTAAATGATGAAACTATTATTGGAAACTGGAGGAAAGGCAATTCTTGTTTAAAAGTTGCAGAGAACTTAGCAAGATTAACTCCTGGTGTTGTATGGAAGGCAGAATTTTAAAATGGTGAGCCTGGACATTTAGCTGAAGAAATTTCCAAAGTAAACCTGGAGAATGTGGCTTGGCTTCTGCTTGCAGCTTATAGCAAAATGCTAGATGAGAGTGATAGGCTGAGGACTGAACTGTCGGACACAAGGAAAACAGAAACTGATTCTGGAAATGCCAAGCCTCTGGAGATCAAGCTCCCAGATGAAAGTGCCCCATTAGAGGACTTAACTAAACTTGGAACTGGTAAATCAAGATTGAAAATGCAGTTATCTAGGAGAGACTTGTGCAAATCTTACTGTCTGATGACTTAGACCCTTGCTTCCTGCATGCTAAACCAACAAGGTTCTTGAGAGAGCTGTATGAACAAACCCACTGTCATGGACATGGAAAGGAGAAATTGAAGGAGAATCAGCTGTAAGAGGAAAACCATGGAAGCTGAGGTCTAGAATTAGGACATCACCTTGGGCCAAGAGAGGAACCCCACCCATATGTACAGAGAGGATGAGTTTCCCCCAGCAGTGGAAGAGGGTGGATGTTTCTGTCCAATGTTTAGGGAGAGTTTCGCCACCCCAGGGTGCACAGAGGGTGGGGCACATTCCCCAAGGATTAGGGCAGTTAAGGTTAGCACCCCACAGGTCTGAGAGGGGTAAACCTGTCCCCTGTGGATTAGGGAAAGCCAGGTGGTCAACTTGTTGCTCCAAGAGGGTTGAGCCTGTATACCAAACATTACGGGGAATATTGTCTTCATGTCACTGTGCTAGGGGGGTTGAGACTCTAACCCAAAGATAGGGTAAGGTGTGGCAATCACCCCAATCACTCTTGGAGTGTGAGGTCTGCATCTTGGTTGACACACAGATTCTTGATGAGGGTGAAACCAAGAAAATGGCCATTGGGTAAGCCTGTGGAAAGGGTGAGGAGCCATATGGCCCAAGGAGAAGAAACCACCATCTTAAGAATGACTCTGAGACTGAAATCAAATGGAGGATTCCCTGCAGGTTTACTGAACTGTAGAGGATGCATGACTCATGTTTCCCTCCCAATTTCTCCTTATTGTAATGAAAATGTTTATCCTCTTTCTATCCGTTTGTGTATTGAAAGCAGATGAATTGTTCTGTAAGTTTCAGAGGTCTATAGCAGATGTTGCTTTGCCCCAAGACAAACTGTATTTCTTTAAATTGACTGTGATATGATTTGGTACTTGCATTGTAACTGATTTAAGGTTTCTTTGAATATTGTAATGTCTTTATAGAATTCAGAGGGTGGAGTGTAGCAGTTTGATATTACTGATGAATTCCAAAAGGAAATATTGGATTATGTTTGTAACCTGATCTTGTCCTCTGGACACATTATCTTATATTGGATTTACGAGTTTATTTGATTAAGTGATTATGTAAACCTCTTGTGCCAATCGAGTGTTGTGCCCCAACCTGTGGTGGGTGGGTGATCACAGATAAAATTCATAGCAAAGGACAGAGTTAAGGGTTTTTGATGTTGGAGTGTTGATGTTGGAGTTTAATGCTGGAACCCTGGGAAGTAAGTTCACAGAGGGAAGACAAGTAAGCCCTTGGAAGGGAGGAACCCAGGAAGCCTGAACTCTCGCAGACGACGGCAGCCATCTTGCTCCAACACGTGAAAATGGACTTTGGTGAGGAAAGCAATTTATCCTTTATGGTCTGGCATCTGTAAGCTCCTACCCCAAATAAATACCCATCATAGAAACCAAACAATTTCTGGTATTTTGCTTCAGCACCCCTTTGGCTGACTAATACACTGGTTTAAAGATAAAATTCAAAGGCTCCTGTGTGCATTAGCTACAGATGCAAAGTACCAGAAATCTGTTGGCTCTTAAAAGGGTATTTATTTGGGGTAAAAGCTTACAGTCACATGGCCCTAAGGAGCCCACCTCAAGCTTCCCTCTCGCCAAGTCGGCTGCCACGTGGAAGGAAGAGGGTGGCTGGGGGCTGCCTGGCCTTTGCTCCGCTGGCCTCCTCCTCCTGAGCCCCGTGGCCAGTTCTTCCTGACCTCAGCTGCGGTGGCTCAGGGCCTCCCCCCTCAGTCTCCCGCTGCCTCCAAACCTCAGCCCTAAGCTCTCAGGGAAAATGGTTCATCTCTCTGGGGTGTCAGCTATGTGAGCCACCTTCTTTCAGCCACACGGCAGGATAAAAAGCAACAGAGCTCTCTCTTCCTGTGTGTCTGTCTGTTTGTCTGAGTCCGTTTGTATCAGACCCAGAAGGGTTTGAAGGCCCAGCCGGAGTCATGCCCACTGACATGGTCAAATCAAAAGCCTAATCTCACATGTAATCTAATCAAAGTCACTCAGCTGGACTTAATGCAATCAAAGTGTAGCACACCCAGGGGAATTGTTTCGCTGACAAACATAATCTTTCCCATTCTGGGATTCATAAAATAATCTGAAACTGCCACACTGTGTGAGGGCTGTGTTCTTGGTGATCGCATGTCCCTGAAATTCTCAAAAGCTGTAGGTCTTCCTATTCCAATTAGAGTACTTTGGTTAAACATTTCCAGCTAATTTTAAACAGGACAGGGGCATGTCTGAAGCTCCTCTGATGGACTCAGAAGTGTTTCTGCAGAGGGGCTTGTCCTCTTGCCCCTTATGGAAGCCTGAGGGGCCCTGAGCATAAGCTGGGGCAAGAACACAGAGAATATGTCCTGGTGGAACTAGTAAGACAAAGATAAAGACACAATCCTCAGGCCTCCAAAGGAAAACACCAAGGCACTTGGGAAGGAAAGAACATCAGGCAGGCTTCAGACTTTATTGCCACAATATAAAAGCAAGACAAAAGAGGAGTGACATTTTTAAGAAAAATTTATGAAGAAAGCATGAGCCCAGAATTTATGTACAGATAGTAGACAAGGCTATGAAAAACAGGACATTAAACATGCAGGAACTCGGGATGGTCCACGCATGGTATAAGGCTGAACAAAGGGGGTGGTTGTGCAAACTACCAAAAGGATGGATGCTGGAGGCGGGGCAAAATGGTGTCTGAGTGAGTGCACCTCACAGTCTCTCCTGCAAAGAGGAGGCCGAGTGGGGTTGGAGTCTTGCCGGAGCGGGCAATTTTGGGGCTTGCAAGGCAGGAGGTGTGTGGACGTCAATTTGGAGAGACAGTGACAGAGGTAGTGCTTGCTAAAGGTAGCATTGCAGGTTGCAAGTATGGAGGTCCGAGGCTGTGGGACATGGTACCCTTCCACCTAGGGCTGGCTGCCATGGTGTTCCTGAGAACTGTCAGTTGTGCAGTGGCAGTCCTGGGCCCTGTAATCTCCAGAGATGGAGTCCCGAGGTCCATGTCCCCTAAGCCCCCGTAGCCCACGTTCCACAGACATACATACCCTGAGTCTGCAGTGTCTCAGACTTTCATTTCCCAAGTCCAGTGCTCCCGGAGTTCTGGGATTGCCCTAGCCCTCCGGGTTTGGACTAACTCCATGAGTGGGAGGGATTCAGTGGGGGGTGCACCAGAGGGGTCGGGTGAGTGTGGGTTCAATTTTCTGACCCCCTCCCTTTTTTTTTTTTTTTTTTTCGCCCTTTGAGGAGCATACAGGCTGGCTTGGGGAGAGCCTGGGAAGAGAGGTGTGGTGAATCTGCTGAGAAAGCCCAATTCACCTAAACACCCTGGCATAGGAAACTTGGTCTGGGAGAAGGTGGAGTCAGAAAATCAACTAGCTGTCTCATAGCACACCTAAAGGAAAGGGACTGTAGGAGGTGCTTTCCAAGCTTCCAATAGCATACTTGGGGTTCCTGGTGAGGTGTGGGTGCTCTCTCTCTGGAAATTAAGAGTCTTTGTTTTCTGTGTGGAGCTGGTTCAACAAGGACCCACTTGAATCTCCTACCAAACCTCTCAGGCAGCTTTCCTGCTGCCTGGGACAGAGGGGAGTGAGGAAGAGAGAAAAGGGGGATATCAGATCCCTAAGCATTTTATTTAACTGCAAAGAGGGTTCCTTGCTTGAAACTTTGTCTAGTATTTTGTTGGTTTGTCTTCTTGTCCTTTCTTCCTCTTTATCCCCTGAAGGCCCTTTATTCTTTCTTTTTTCTTTTTTTCTCTTTTTCTTTTTCTTGCTTGCTTCACCAGTCCCTTTTATCTCCCCTCCCCCCCTTTTTTCTTTCTTTCTCTTCTTTTTTATTCCTTTTACATTAGGGGCTGCAGGGAGCACTACACATTTGCTGTATTTCCTCATCAGCCATTTCCTCTTTTCTGTGTGTATTGATTTTGGCCACCAACACTATCCCCTTTCCTCTACATCTTTCTATCCTCCATCATTTATCATTTCTCTTACATTACACCTCCCTTTGTTTGCCCCCCTATTTTTCTGACTTTTTATTTCAAATAGCTTTGTTCTGTTTTTTGTCTTATATTCACTTTTTACATTATTGTCCTTTCTTTTCTCTTTCCCTCTTTCCTGAACACACTGGCCTTTTAATTCACACTATATTCCTCTCTATATTCAGTTTACTGTCTCATTCCACGTGTTAGGCCTCAAGCAAGGCCTTTATGGATAACCAGAGATGGCATGAAGAAAACTTCAACACGAGAGTTAGGCAAATTTACATTTATTACGTCTGCAGAGGTGAGGAGCCAAGGCCGGTCCAGAGTGACTCAGACCTGACTCCTTGTGCTGCGGTTTCACTCTTACTTAAATATCCAAGTTACCACTTAGCATTTGCTTTGATTATGCATTAGTTTTTATACATATGGATGAACACACATAACTGGTTATATAATTGTATGATTAACATGTTCAGGAAATCATGCTTGCACATACATTGCATGATCAAGAAAGGGGCAGATAACTCCACCCCTGGGTGGGAATTTTACTTTGTTAATTAAGCAAGTTGACGTGAGGACAGCAAGGGGCTGCTTCTGCGCAGGTCTGGCCAAATGGTTAAAGCTGGTTTTCATATTTCATTGCTTCAACAGGATATTCTTGACCACCAAAAGCAGAACTTGGCCCAAAGAGAGGGTTGCATCTCATTACCTTCTGATTTACATACAATTCTTTTCTTTGTATCCTAGCAACAGGGAGAGAAACAAGTTACTTTCAGGTATTCAGTCATCCTACATCCATCACACGTACTGTACTTTTCTTACTGTTATAACTCTACATACCTTACATGAGTTTAACATCCATTCTCCTAGTTCTCACATGGTTCCTCTGTTAATATTTCCTGTCAATACTACTATTATTCATTTCTTTTTCTTATTTCCTTTTGCTTTATCTGATCCTAGTATTTTTTTTTTAAGATTTATTTATTTATTTAATTTCCCCCCCTCCCCTGGTTGTCTGTTCTTGATGTCTATTTGCTGCGTCTTGTTTCTTTGTCCGCTTCTGTTGTCGTCAGTGGCACGGGAAGTGTGGGCGGCACCATTCCTGGGCAGGCTGCTCTTTCTTTTCACGCTGGGCGGCTTTCCTCACGAGCGCACTCCTTGTGCGTGGGGCTCCCCCACGCTGGGGACACCTTGTGTGGCACAGCACTCCTTGCGCGCATCAGTGCTGCGCATGGCCAGCTCCACACGGGTCAAGGAGGCCCGGGGTTTGAACCGCAGACCTCCCATGTGGTAGACGGACGCCCTAACCACTGGGCCAAAGTCCGTTCCCCTGATCCTAGTATTTTCCTTCAAGTGCACTTAGCCAACAACAAGGAAATAGAATAAGAAGAACAAAGTGACAAAGAGAGGACATAACATGCATGCAAAAACAACAACTAATTAAACCCCAAACTAGCCAAAGAAGCTAAACAACTGATTCAACCTGTCAAGATAAATTGATGGCCAGACAACAACAACAAACTGCAAACAAAACCAATAATCAGGAAAACATGCCACAATACAATGAACAAACTAAAAACCAGGAAGAGGAGCAGAACATTGAACAAGTAATTAAAGATCTCAAAACAAATATTAGGGATCAAGTTGATGAAGTGAAGGAAGCGATTAAGAATATGAAGAAAACACTTGGAGAGAATACAGAAGAAATTACAATCATACACAAAAAGATAATGGACTTGATGGTGATGAACAGCACAATCCAAGAAATCAAAAATACACATTCAGCAAATAACAGCAGACTTGAAGATGCAGAGGAAAGAATTAGTGATGTGGAAGACAGTACATCTGAACTCAAACAGATAGTAGAACTGATTGATAAAAAGGTAGAAAAAATCCGGTAAGGACTTAGGGACTTGAAAGACAATGCAAAACGCACAAACAATGCATTATAGGCATCCCAGAAGTAGAAGAGAAGTGAAAGGGGACAGAAGGGTGTTGGAGGAAATAATGGCTGAAAATTTCCCAGACCTATTCAGGGAGATGAATGTACATGTCCACTAAGCACAATGCACCCAAAACAGCATAAATCCCAACAGGCCTACCTCAAGACATATACTTGTCAAATTACCCAATGCACGAGACAAAGAGAAAATACTAAAAGCAGCAAGAAAAAAGAGAACCATCACATACAAAGGAGGCTCCATAAGATTAAGTATTGATTTCTCATCTGAAACCATGGAGGCAAGAAGGCAGTGGTATAACATAGTCAAGGTACTAAAAAAAAAAAAATTCCCCCCAGGAACACTCTATCTAGCAAAGTTAGCATTCAGAAATGATGGACAGTTCAAAATATTCACAGATAAACAGAAACTAAGAGAGTATGTCAACAAGAATACTGCCCTTCAAGAAATACTAAAGGGAGTTCTGCAGAAAGAAAGAAAACAACAAGAGAGACAGAGTTGGAGGAGAGTGTAAGAGAAGTAAAAAGACAAAAACAGAAAATGAAAATCAAACAAAATATGACAAACACAAATCCAAAGAAAATATGGCTAATGTATGTAATTCCTTGAAAGTAATAACACTGAATGTCAGTGGATTAAATTTACCTGTCAAGAGACTCAGATGGGAAGATTGGATAAGGAAATATGACCCATCTATATGCTGTCTACAAGAAACACATCTTAGACCCAGGGATTCAAGGAGGTTGAGAGTGCCTGGCTGGAAAACAATCTTACAAGCAAACAATAACCAAAACAGGGCAGGAATAGCTATATAAATATCAGACAAAATAGACTGTAAATGCAAAACAATTGTGAGAGACAAAGATGGACACTACATACTAGTGAAAGAGATAATCTTTCAAGAAGAAAGAAAATCATAAACATTTGTCGGAGTCTTGTTCGGCAACCCGAGGTATCGGGAATGAAAGAAAAAGAAAGATTGGGTTCAGGGGATTTGAGAGCATTGATTTCTCAAGCTCATCAGACAAGTTTATTGAGTTGGGGGGCTAGTATATATACCCCTAACCTACGTGATATTCAGCACAAAATCAAGTTACCTATTACCCTTACCTCATGCTATATTAACTAGTGATTGATGAAAACCCAACAAACCTTACTGGAACTATTATTATAAAAATCAGTAACTATACTCATAAATCCTGTTACCCAGGTTGTTTTGTTCTATAGGTATTGTTCTGCCTGCAGGTGTGCTGACCCAGCCAAGATTGTGCTCCGCACCGATAATCATAAGGGACAGCTTGACTCAGTGGTCAAGGAAGTAACTTGCTTCCATGGAAACAACATGCCTTTGTTTCCCACATTTCCCCCTTTTTGTTTTAGTCAGGGTGACTGTGTCTGTCTTAGGTCGAGGCTACGCGCAATCAGCCTTACCCGTCCTGGGGAAGCGTGGCAGCGAAAGGCCACGTCCCTGCCTTAGGTTGACTGAAAGGCTAGCCAAGTTGCCCGTCACTGACTACCAGCCAAGCGCACTGACTTCGGGGTACTATTGTAGAGTTTTAGCAAGTACTATGTTGTTTGCTTGTCCCATGGTGTCCACACGGTGCAATCTCTGGCAAACACCTTTTCCCAGGCAAGCGACAACCATGAGCACCAGGATTAACACACATACCCCTATTCCTAAGGCAGATAAGAAATGCTGAGACTTCCACCGATCAACAGGATTAAACTTATTCAAATGTGAAATCAAATCATTAAAGATGTCCTTATCACTATCTACGTATATCTGATTATGTGACATTTCTAAAATCTTTTTCTGCAATTCCTCAATTTCTAATGACATATTTCCTTTGTGTCCTAACAAATGATTTCTGATCTTATTCCATTGAAACATAGACACGTTATAATCCAAAGGAGTAATACAAAAATTACTTTCATTCCAATCACATTTCAATCCTCTTAACAAATTCAAATTATACACTTGATCTCCTAAGTGTAAAACAGCAGATTCCAAATCACTAACTCTGTTATTAAGTCCTTCATCAATGTGCTCTTGACTATGCCATAAGTCACTTGCATTCTTGTGCCAATCATGCACGTATTGCTGTGTCTGCACCGTCTCATGCAATGCAACAGCAGCAGTGGCAGCAGCAGTGATGACACCAATGAGGCCAAGAATGCCAGCTATGAGAAGTCCCAAAAATCTCTTAGATCGTTTCAACAGTCCTTGAGCCAGGTGGAAAAGAAGATGACTTTCAGGTGATGACTGCCACATCCGATTCATTTTCACCGGGATCCACACTCCTCGTCTTCGGCGAGCCATGGTGATAATATTTCCATTCTGTAAAATATTCTCAGACAAGCAGGTATACAAAGCGCCATCCTTATAGAACAAAGCATTTTCAGTAATGGTAGCCTTCCCTACCACAAACACATGTGGATCTCTGACACATGATTGAAAATGATGAATTTGATCTAATTGTAAATATTGTCCTTCCATACTTTTATTACCTTTCCATACAGAAGTAGATGCCACTCCTAAGAAGACTTTCCATATTTGTTTTTGATCATGGATTCCAGTGCTATTGCACCATGGAAAAGGAACCCATTTCCCTATATTTTTCCAATCACTATTATTTTTGGTAAAGATTATTTTTTCATCCATATCAAGAGAATCATGAAAAGGATACTGCATATTACTAATTTGTTGTCCCAAGCTATTTATTCCATACCAAATAAATCTGCCCTTATATTTGTTGGGATTCCCCATAGGGGCACTTTCCCAAACTATTCCATAGGAATCATTAAAAATGACAGATCCTCTTCCCATATGGCATTCATACCATCTTTGCATATCATCAGCATTCCTCTTAGGACAACTATAACTCGGATACTTATATTCTTGGTATTGATAAGATGGGAATAAAGTTACTAAAGATTTAGTGTTATTATGGCTAAAATTAATCATCGTTCTATTTTTCACAGCCATACATGGTGGGCGATTGCCAATGCAAAGAGGTCGGAAATCAAATGGAAGAAGGAGATTAGAAATCTTTTGTCCTTCTTCTCGTGGCTTAAGTGGTAACCTATCATCCACGGGTCCAGGAAATATAATAGTTTTATTCAAATAAACAGGAAAAGAAGGATCTTTCCAAGTTAACACTCGAAGTAATGGGGGATTAGGGATATATGCCCAATATGTGTAATTACCATTACCATTGCCGGTTTCACTCACTGTCAGTAGGATCCACATGTGTAGAAGACTCCACTTCTTCAGTCCTAGGTTTAATCCTTTTTGCCGGAAGCCAGATTTCTTCTCCATTTTCTGAAATGATAAGAGCATAACCTCGCCCCCATACTTTAACCCTGCCTTTCTTCCATTCATTACTTAAAACATCTTTCCAAAATACTGGTTGATTCTCAGAGTCTGCAATTTCTGTGGATTTTTGAGAATGTCTAAAATGACATTCAGCCGGTGTCATAGAATCATAAATGTTAAGATAATTTAAGGTAAATAAAGCTTTAGCCAATTGATCTTTAGGTGAAATTATACCATCATCTTAAATAAAGCTTTAGCCAATTGATCTTTAGGTGAAATTATACCATCATCTCCCCCTTTTTGTTTTAAAAGCATAGTCTTGAGAGTATGATGGCATCTTTCAACAATAGCTTGACCTGTAGGGTTATAGGGAATGCCGGTAACATGTTCAATAGCATATTTTTTACAAAAGGAAGCAAAGGATTTACTAATGTAAGAGGGTCCATTATCAGTTTTAATCTTTAGAGGGCATCCCATCACAGCAAAAGCAGACCAGAGATGTGAACGAATATGATGAAACCGTTCCCCACTTTGAGCAGTAGCCCAAACGAAGTGAGAATAAGTGTCAATACAAACATGAACATATTGTAGTTTACCAAAGGATGGAATGTGAGTAACATCCATCTGCCATAACTGATTAGGAGTCAGGCCTCTGGGATTAGTTCCAGCCTGAAAAGGCACTGCTGTCAGTGGTCCGCAGGTTGGACAAGTACGAATAATTTCCTGCGCTTGTAGTTTAGTAAGCTTTTGATATTTATTTCGCAGGCCTTTAGCGTTAATGTGAGTTAAAGCATGGTAATCACGAGCACTTTGTAAACACCCCACTAATAAATCAGCTCGAGCATTACTTGCTGTCATAGGACCAGGCAAAGATGTATGAGAACGTATATGTGTAATGTAAATAGGATGCTGTCTCAATCTAATGAGATGTTGTAAATCAGCAAAAAGTTGAGATAATTCATCAGTAATAAAGATATGAGCCGTTTCAATATGCTTAACAGTAAGACATACATATTCAGAATCAGAAACAATATTCAAAGGTTCCTTAAATATTGTTAACACCTTAATGATGGCAGCAAGTTCAGTACGCTGAGCAGACGTGAATGGAGTCTGCCAAGCCTGTTCCTTTCCTTTGGTAACAAATGCTGCTTTCCCGTTACTACTGCCATCAGTAAACACTGTACATGCATTTTCTAAAGGTAGAGATTTTATAATTTTAGGTAATATCCAAGTAGTTTTTCATAAAAAAGTAAGGAATTTTGAAGTAGGAAAATGATTATCAATAACACCTTGAAAGTCACTGATAGCTACCTGCCATTGAGGGTTGGTTATATATAGATGATGAATTTCTTCCTGTGATAATTCACAAATAATGCGATCAGGGTCAGACCCTTTAAGTTGTATTAAGCGCACACGTCCTTTTGCCAATATATTGATGATTTTTTGTAAATAAGTTTGTAATCTCTTTTGTTTATTATTAGGTAGGAAAATCCACTCCAAAACTCCCTCCTGCCACAGTAAAGCTGTGGGAGATTGCACAGTGGAAAATATAATTAAATCTACAATTTTACTAGGGTCAATTTGTGTCAACTGTCCTTGTGAAATTCTTTCCTCTATTAAATTTAATTCTCGTTCAGCTTCCACAGATAAAGAACGTGCACTAGTAAGGTCTGAATCCCCCTGCAGAGTTTGGAATAAATGAGTTAACATATAATTTGGAATTCCTAACATAGGCCTAATCCAATTGATGTCTCCTAAAAGTTTTTGAAAATCATTAAGTGTGTTTAATTTATCTCTACGAATTTGCACCTTTTGAGGTGTAATACACCCTTCAGACAATTTCATACCTAAGTAAGAGAATGGAGCTTCTTTTTGAATTTTTTCAGGGGCTATTTGTAACCCATATTCCGGTAAAATTTTTTCTGCCATAACAAATAATTGTTGTAATTTTTCATCAGAAGCATGAGCAAATAATATATCATCCATGTAATGAATAATCATTGCTTCAGGAAATTGATCACGTAACTTTTGAAGAGGTTGGTGCACAAATAATTGACACATAGTTGGACTATTCATCATACCTTGAGGTAAAACACACCATTGATATCTTTGCATAGGTGCCTGATTATTAAATGAAGGCACAGAGAAAGCAAACTTTGCTTTATCAGCAGGATGTAAAGGAATAGTGAAAAAACAATCTTTTAAATCAATTATAATAAGAGACCAATCTTTTGGAATCATAGATGGTTGTGGAACTCCCGGTTGTAGTGCTCCCATAGGACTCATAACTTTATTTATGGCTCTTAAATCTGTCAGGAGTCTCCATTTTCCAGATTTCTTTTTAATAACAAATACTGGAGAGTTCCAAGGACTATTAGAAGGTTCTATATGTTTTTGCTCCAACTGTTCTTTAACTAAACTATGTAGGGCATTTAATTTTTCTACTGTTAGGGGCCATTGATCTATCCATACCGGGGCTTCAGTAAGCCAAGTAAGTGGTATGGGACTGCCCTTCCTTTCAATGGCCCCTAAGATAAATTTTCTTGTTCAGGACCTGATGAACTGGAAGAAAATCCAATTCCCCTCCTATCTCCTTTCCTTCTAGTATTATATTGCATATCCATGTATAATGTTTTAGCCTGCTCCGATAAGGTAGGAATATGGATGAAAGCTCCCCATTGGCTTAACAAATCGCGGCCCCACAGATTAATTCCCACATCAGCCACATAGGGTTGTAAAGTAGATTTTTGTCCATCAGGGCCTAAAACATCAAAAATATTAGTGCTTTGATAAACATCAGTCATTGTACCAACTCCAGTAAGAACTGTCGGTACTTTTTGCAAAGTCCAGGATTGAGGCCAATAACGTTTAGCTATAATAGATACATCTGCTCCTGTATCTATTAAGCCAAGGAACACTTTTCCATTAATTGTAATTGTAGTTTCAGGTCTATCATCATTTACAAAAGTTTGCCAATACATATTTTTTCCAGTTGATCCAAATCCCCCTTTCCTTTTAAAAGGAAGAGTAGCTGATTTGTTATAGGGAAGCAGTAATAATTGAGCAATGCGTTGTCCTTTTTGTATTTGAATAGAATTAACAGCTTGAACCATTATTTTTATTTCCTCTGTAAAATCACTATCTATAATTCCTACTTGCACCAACAATCCCTGCATAGTTAAACTACTTCTTCCAATTACAATGCCTACTGTATTATTAGGTAAAGGCCCTTTTACTCCTGTAGAAATTGTTTGAATGCCTCCTTCTGAAGTTATCAATTTAGTCTCAGTAGATGGAAGATCAACAGCAGCACTACCTTGAGTAGCTGCTCTTAGTTCTGAGACTGGGATGAATGATATTGACCGTTGCTGACAGGAAATAGGTCGGCCAGGCTCATATTGTTTGTCTGAGGGCCCTGAGCTAGGCCCGCAAAGCGGTTTCCCGATTTTATAGGTGTGCCTTTCCTTGATCTACATTCATTAGCCCAATGATATCCTTTATGGCACACTGGACAAATTTTTGATGGAGTACGAGGTCCTCTACCTGCTTGATTGACATAGGACCAACAATTTTTTTGAAAATGTCCAAATTTTCCACACTTAAAACAATTCCCTTTCTTTTTTGGGTTATTTCCTCCTCTCATAGCTGAAGCTAACACTGCCATCTGGTGGGTTGTTGAACCAATGTCCTGACAAGCTTTTATATAATCAAGGACAGACCCACCTGCGGCCTTAATAGGCCGGATAGCTTTCTTACACTCATTGTTAGCTTGATTAAAAGCGAGCGTTAACAGGATTAACTCTCTAGCTTCAGGAATTTCAATAGTCTTAGTAAGCATATCAGTCAGTCTGGCAATAAATTCCACATAAGGTTCATTAACACCTTGAATCACTTTAGCAAAAGACTGCGTAGGCTTTCCTGGAGCTGTAATCCTTCTCCATGCAGCCAAGCATGACTGCCTCACTTGAGTAACAGCTTGATCATCATAATGAAGCTGCCTCTCAATACCTGTCCAAGCTCCAGAGCCTAGCAATTGTTCAGCAGTAATATTAACAGGTGGATCTTGAGCCCTGTTTCGTCGTTCTCTCATAGCAGCTTCATCTGTCCACCAAGTCTTAAATTGTAAGAACTCAGCAGCAGTCAATACTGTTTTAGTCAGCGTGTCCCAATCCCAAGGTATTAACCTGTAGGTATTTGCAAGTCCTTCCACCAGTCCAATAGTATAATGACTCTGAGTGCCATATTGAGTACATGCCTGTTTGATGTCCTTCAATACTTTAAAAGAAAGAGGCTCATGATGAGCATAAATTCCCCCTTGTGGGTTTTGAGCATCAGGAGGAATTTGTTGAATAGTTACAGGAAAAGCTGCTACAGCTTGCATAGCCAGAGGCTCACCTTGACTAGATCCCAGTAAAAGACATCTCATTAATGGAGTAACAGGCACAGGATTTGGCTTAAAGCTGCTACGAACATAAGGCATGTCCGTAGAGAAAAGTCCACTAGATACTTTTCCAGGTTCTGGAGGTGCAGAAGGAACCTCATGAGTCAAATTAGGATATATGTTCACTTTAGAAATATTTAGCTCCGACATAGATTTAGTTAAGAATGGATTTGTGTCTCTAACTTCAAATAACTCCTCTTCTTCCTGTTCCTCCTCTGAATTCCTATCTTTACCTGTATCATTCATAGCCGTTTCCTCCCTTGAGAAAAGAACAATCTCTTCCTCTTCGTCAGACTGCAAAGGATCTAATGCAGCAGCAATATGCTGTCCTAAGGCCCAAACTGATACAGGTATATTCTCTCCTTTCTGATATGCTCTCCTCAATTCTTTCATTACTTGCCTCCACTGCTTAACATTCATCAAATTCTTTCCTTGCGGTTGGAACCAATAACAATGCTTTTGAACCAAAGCAAACAATTCTAACAAATCTGCAGTCTTAACTGTGACGCCTACACTATGCAACAGTGTTTTCAAAACCTGTGAATATTCTTCCAAGCGTCCTGGTTGATTACCCATACCCTGATGCTAGCGGAAAGCAAAACTTAATAATATGAAGCAGCTATTTACCCGGGTTAACTAATTTCGACGCTCCTTACCTTCAAAAAGGCTTTTCAGCTTTCCGCGTTCCCGATCCAGAGGTGGAAGAACCTACGCTGCCGTACTTTGATGAATCCTCTGCCTCGAGCCCCTCGTCTGGGCGCCACCTGTCGGAGTCTTGTTCGGCGACCCGAGGTATCGGGAATGAAAGAAAAAGAAAGATTGGGTTCAGGGGATTTGAGAGCATTGATTTCTCAAGCTCATCAGACAAGTTTATTGAGTTGGGGGGCTAGTATATATACCCCTAACCTACGTGATATTCAGCACAAAATCAAGTTACCTATTACCCTTACCTCATGCTATATTAACTAGTGATTGATGAAAACCCAACAAACCTTACTGGAACTATTATTATAAAAATCAGTAACTATACTCATAAATCCTGTTACCCAGGTTGTTTTGTTCTATAGGTATTGTTCTGCCTGCAGGTGTGCTGACCCAGCCAAGATTGTGCTCCGCACCGATAATCATAAGGGACAGCTTGACTCAGTGGCCAAGGAAGTAACTTGCTTCCATGGAAACAACATGCCTTTGTTTCCCACAAACATTTATTTGCCTAACAAGGGTGCTTCCAAATACGTGAGGCAAACACTGGAAAACTTAAGGAATAGATGCCTCTACAATTATAGTGGGAGACTTTAATACACCACTATCAACTTTGGACAGAATATCTCAAAAGAAAATCAATAAAGAAAGACTTTGAACAATATATTTGAGAAGCTGGACCTAATAGACGTATACAGAACATTACACCCCAATACAGCAGGACATACATTCTTCTCAAGTGCACATGGATCATTCTCTGAGATAGACCACATGGTAGGCCACAGAAAAAGTCTCAATGAATTCAGAAAGATTGAAATCATACAAAATAATTTCTCTGACCACAATGGAATGAAGCTGGAAATCTGCAGGGGCCAGAGACCCAGATTTGGCACCAAGATTTGGAAGCTAAACAACACACTCTTAGAAAAACAGAGGGTCAAGGAGGAAATCTCAAAAGAAATTAATAACTACCTTGAAACTAATGAACATGATAACGCAACACATCCAAACTTATGGGATGCAGCAAAAGCAGTACTGAGAGGGAAATTTGTAGCATAAATTCATACATCAAAAAAAGAAGAAAGAGCTAAGATTGAAAAACTAACTGCACACTTGGAGGAATTAGTAAAAAAACAACAAACTAAACCCAAAGGAAGAAGACAGACAGAAAGAAAGAAAGAAAGAAAGAAGGAAAGAAAGAAAGAAAGAAAGAAAGAAAGAAAGAAAGAAAGAAAGAAAGAAAGAAAGAAAGAAAGAAAGAAAGAAAGAAAGAACAAAGATCATAGCAGAACTACATGAAATAGAAAATAAGAAAGCACTTGAAAAAATAAACGAAACCAAGAGCTGGTTCTTTGAGAGGATCAGTTAAATTGACAAACCCTTAGCTACACTAACAATGAAAAAAAAAAGAGAGACGATGCAAATACACAAAATAAGAAAGGAGAAAGAAGATATCATCACTGACCCCACAGAAATAAAGACTATCGTAAGAGGATACTTTGAAAAACTATATTCTAACAAAAACAAAAATTTAGAGGAAATGGACAAATTCCTACAAACACATAAGCAACCTACATTGACAAATGAAGAAATTGATGATCTCAAAAAAGCAATCAAAAGTAAAGAGATAGAATCAGTCATTAAAAACCTCACAACTAAGAAGAGCCCTGGGCCAGACAGCTTCACAGGTGAATTCTACCGAACATTCCAGAAAGAACTAAAGCCAATCTTGCTGAAACTCTTCCAAAAAATCAAAACAGAAGGGACATTGCCTAATTCATTCTATGATGCCAACATTACTCTAGTACCAAAGTCAAACAAAGACACCATAAGAAAGGAAATTTACAGACCAATCTCTCTAATGAACCTAGACACAAAAATTCTCAACAAAATACTTGCTAATCATATTCAACAACACATTAAACGAATTATACACCGTGACCAAGTGGCATTCATTCCTGGTATGCAAGGATGGTTCAACATAAGAAAATCAATGTAGTACACTATATAAACAGATTGAAGGGAAAAAATGACATGATCATATCTATCGATGCAGAAAAAGCATTTGGCAAAATACAGCATTCTTTCTTGATAAAAACACTGCAAAAGATCAGAATAGAAGGAAACTTTCCAAACACGATAAAGAGTATATAAGAAAAACCCACAGCTAACATCATTTACAATGGTGAAATCCTAAAATCTTTCCCTCTAAGATCAGGAACAAAACAAGGATGCCCACTATCACCTGCCCCCCCCCTATTTAACATAGCCTTAGAAGTACTTGCTCGAGCACTGAGGCAAGAACCAGACATAAAAGGCATCCAAATGGGAAAGGAAGAAGTCAAAATTTCACGATTGGCAGATGATGATTCTATACATAGAAAAACCTGAGAAGTCTACAACAAAGCTTCTAGAACTCATAAATGAGTTCAGTAAATTCACAGGTTACAAGATCAATGTGCAAAAATCAGTAGCATTTCTGTACAATAATGAGCAATCTCAGGAGGAAATCAGGAATCAAATACCATTCACAATAGTAAATAAAAAATCAAATACCTAGGAATAAATTTAACTAAAGATATAAAAGACTTATACACAGAAACTACACAACACTGTTCAAGGAAATCAAAGAACTAAATAAATGGAACAACATTCCCTTTTCATGGATAGGAAGACTAAATATTATAAATATATCTACTCTACCAAAACTGATCTACAGATTCAATGCAATCCCAATAAAAGTCAACACAGCATTCTTTAATGAACTAGAGAAACTAACTATGAAATTTAATTGAAAAGGAGTGAGGCCCTGAATAGCCAAAGAGATAATGAAAAAGAAAAATGAAATTGGAGGAATCACACTACCTGACTTCAAAACATACAACAAAGCTACAGTACTGAAAACAGCATGGTATTGGCACAAGGATAGACACACTGACCAATGGAACCGAATTGAGAGTTCTGATATAGATCCTCACATATACAGCCATATGGTATTCAACAAGGCCACCAAGCCTTCTCAACGGGAGAGAATGGTCTCTTCAACACATGGTGCCTGGAGAACTGGATATCCATATGCAAAAGAATGAAAGAGGATTACCAACTCACACCTTATACAAAAATCAACTCAAGATGGATCAAAGAACTAAATATAAGAGCCAAGACCTTAAAGACCTTGGAAAGCAATGAACAGAAGCATCTACAGGACATTGTAATAGGAAATGGCTTCATGAACTTCACACCAAAAGCACGAGCAGCAAAAGAACTAATAGATATATGGTACTTCCTCAAAATTAAAACATTCTGCACCTCAAAGGAGTTTGTCGAAAAAGTGAAAAGAGAACCTATACAATGGGAGAAAATACTTGGTAACCACATATCTGATAGGAGACTTATATCTTGCATATATAAAGAACTCCTATATCTTGAAAATAAAAGAACAAACAGTCCATTTAAAAAATTGGAAAAAGATTTGAACAGACACCTCTCCAAAGAAGATATACAAATGGATAAAAAACATATGAAAAAATGCTCAATATCACTAGCTATTAGGGAAAGATAAATCAAAACAACAATGAAATAACATCTCACTCCCATAAGACTGGCAGCTATCAAAAAATCAGAAGACTACAATTGTTGGAGAGGATGTGGAGGAATGGGAACACTCACCCACTGTTGGTGGAAATTCAGAAGGATCCAGCCATTCTGGAGGACAGTTTGGCAGTTTCTCAAAAAACTAGCTATAGCTTTGCCATGTGCCCCAGCAATTCCACTGCTGGGTATATACCCAGGAGAACTGAAAACAAGGACACAAACTGATATATGCCCATCAATGTTCATAGCAGCACTATTCACTTTTGCCAAAAGTTGGAATCAACCTAAATGACCATCAACAGTTGAATGGATGAATAAAATGTGGTGTATACATACAATGGAATACTACTCAGCTCTAAAAACAAATACAGTACAAACACATGTGATAACATGGGTGAATCTTGAGAACATTATGTTGAGTGAAGCAAGCCAGGCATTGAAGGACAAATACTACATGACCTCTCTGATATGAAATAAGTAAACCAAGCTGTCTCAGAGAGCTAGAGACTGGATGATAAACTTAAAGGAAGTTGGGAGGTAGAGGACGGTTGTGAGCTGACACCTACATGGGTGAAATCTGTGATAAGTTGGAGGTAAGTATTTGTACTGGGAAGGGATAAAATGGGGGTATAGGGAAACCTTTGGGTGGGGCTCTGTGGGCTTGAGGAGGACTAGGGATGGGAGGATGGGTCAGATGGTCCAACACATTGGGGGAGGGTGGGGAGACATTTGAACATACGAGATTGTCAGGTATATGGTTGAAATTATAATGTAGAGAAAACTCTTTAGAAAATATAATATGGAAGGTGACCTGTTTAAGATGCTTAAGGTGGGGCATCTGACACAGGGCGAGCTTCTAGGGAGTGTGTGGGTGCTCATTTTGTCATAGTGGGTTATATCATTGGGTGGAGACCCGTGCAATGAGAGTGAAGGTATACCCACATCCTGGGGAGGACTGATGTTCTCAAACAGAGGGAATTGTATCTCTCGAGAGAATTGGTGGCTTCCAGTGGGTTATGGCAGTCAAGTAAATCAAGCCTTCAACATTGTTGCAAGTATCTCTGAATATGGTCCTTCAAGTAATAAAGATTGATTGTCATGGGGGGCCCTGAGGGGATGGGGAAAGAGGTTTCGAATACATGGAACCAGTGTAACTGGGGGACAATGGAAGTGTTCCACAAGAGCATACAATGATGGATATAGGACATGTTAAATTACACCAAAAATGTATAAAAGTTTGTAGGCTAAAATGTAAACCATGATGTAAAACATAAGATAACTAAAAATTTAGAAAATTGTATAGTCTAAAATATAAACCATAATGTAAACCCAAGTGGAACCATGTTTGAAAGCTATTGTTTCAATATCTGTACATCAGCTGCAGCAAATGTAATATGAACATGTTAAAAGATCATTGCTGGTGAAGGGACAAAGGGTTTGATGTTGGATATGTGGGAGTACCATCTACTGTATATGTGAATTACTGTGATCTAAAACTTATGTGAAGACAAACTTAATAATTAGGGGGGAAAAAAGGCAGGATCTAGACACTGAGGAAGTAATGGAAGAAATTGCCTTGCCACTGTACATACAGAGAAGCACCTATAGCAATGATGAAAGGCAAAATGTGAAAAACAAAGCTTTTTCATTTTTCCATTTTTTGATACCCCAATTTATTTTTTCCTTTATTTAATTTTTCTAAATTACTATATATTCTCCATCTAATCTTTAAACCCATCACTATATTCCATTTTAATATTAATGGAAACTGGCAATATACTGGGCTTCCTTTTTGAAGAAGTTTTGGACTACAGAGAGGTTCAACTATGGTGGGGGAGGAGCACTTGTGTGGGGTGTTATTGGTTGGGGCACACAGTTGGGAGGGAGCTCTCCAGGGAATGTATACAGGGTACATAGAAAGGTTTGGATATTTTCATAGTGGTTTCAGTTGGAAACGACAGGTGAGAGAGTGCTGAATTCCTGCCCAGGGGAGCTCTATTACATTCCCCAATGGAACAACAACAATCCCCCAAGTGCAATGGCAAAGATCAACAAAGAAGGATGATCCAACAATGAACCCTTGATACTGATGGCTCCAATTATGAGCCTGTGTGCCTGAAATATGAACTAGGCCTAGAGCTGCGGGGTGCCTAAGAGTGACCTCCTGAGAGCCTCCATGTTGCTCAAATGTGGCCACTCTCTAAGCCAAGTTCAGCATGTAGATGCATGCTTTCCCCCAGCGTGGGACATGACTCTTGGGGATGAGCCTCCCTGGTGCCAAGGGATTACTACCATGCACCAGCTGATGATGTAACTAGAAAAAGACCTTGAATAAAGGGTCAGTTCAGACCAGCAGAATATCTCAGCATGCATATAATATGAGGTGTTAAAAACTGCTTTTTGGCTTTGGATAAAAGGGAGAAATGGGAAGGACAAGTGAGTTTATATGGCTATGAGTCTCCAAAAAAGAGTTGGAAGGTCATCAGAGGGGTAATGCTTATGAATGCCTTAGCAGGGTACCAGAGACAGCCAAGGTAGATGGAAACCCAGGTGCTGGTTCTCCTGAGGGCTGCAGAGACCCACAGGTTCTATGGTCATGGCAGATGGCTCTGGAGTTCAGGGACATGTCAATTGGCCCTACTTTGGAGTTTGTGTTCCTGAGTGTCATGGAGTTGGACTCAGATATGACCTTTCTACACATGCCTCTTCTGTTACTTTTACCAGACCTGTGGTTGGCATTTGGGTTGGTGTATACTCAGGAGACCTGAATCTCTGGACTGTCCATGTGATGGCCAGGCCCTGACACTCAGAAAATTTGTAGCTCCTACCTTCTGGTTTGTTGGACTTACCCTCGCCAGCTGACAGGGAGGTGAAGAGGGTCAACCACCACACCAGGGAGCCAAGAGTGCCTATAGCTGCAAGCAGGAGAATTGCATCCATCATCCTGGTGGAATCTAAGCCCCCTCTTAATGTAGAGGGGGACTGGACATAACCATCCTAGGTTCCACAGGATGGAGGAATAGAGTATGGATTAGAGTGAACGTACTGGTGTTCTGCTGGGGAACTATTGTGATTAGTAAGGGAAGAAATTGTAGTAGTGATGTGGAGAGGGTGGCCACGGTGGCTGCTGATGGTATGGAGATGGAAGAAGAGCTATGGTGTGGGGGTATTTTCAGGATTTGGAGTTGTCCTGGGTGGTGCTGCAGGAAAGGATGCTGGATTGTGTGTTCTCCTATGGCCCACTGTGTGGCCTGGGGGAGAGTGTGGACTACAATGTGGACTACCTCCCATGTGGTGCAGCGGTGCTCCAGAATGTATTCGCCAGGTCCAGTGGATGTGCCATGATGATGGGAGTGTTGTTTATGTGGGAGGGGTGAGGTGGGTGGGGTCGGAGGTATATGGGGACCTCATATTTTTACAATGTAACATTTAAAAGAAAATAAAGAAGGACTAAAAGAACGATGTTGAGCACAAGACATTATTAGTTGTAGATGCAAGGCTATAAGAAGTGAGAGGAGGGAAGTGGATGTGGCTCAACTGATACAGTGTCCGCCTAGTATATGGGAGGTCCAGGGTTTAAACATAGGGCCTCCTGGCCCTCGTGGTGAGCTGGCCCATGCACAGTGCTGATGAGCACAAGGAGTGTTGTGCCACGCAGTGATGTTCCCCACATAGGGCAGCCTCACGCGCAAGGAGTGTGCTCTGCAAAGAGAGCTTCTCTGCACGATAAAAGCATAGCCCACCCAGGAGTGGTGCCACACACACAGAGAGCTGATGCAGCAAGATGATGCAACAAAAAAGAGACACAGATTCCCGGTGCCGCAGAGAATGCAAGCGGACACAGAAGAACACACAGTGAGTGGACACAAGAGAGCAGACAATTGGCTGGGGGAGAGGGGAGAGAAATAAATAAAGTAAATTTCTAAAAAAAAAAAAAAAAAAGAAGTGAGGGGAGCACTGCAGCCTCCATACTTCTCCAGAAGAGGGGATGGAGCCAGTGTGGAGCGACCCCCCACCCCCCATGCACCAGATGCAAAGCAGGACAAGGAAACTTGCTCCCACAGAGCCTTATTCCATAACCACTGTTTACTCTGACTGGCCCAGGGGAAAGGAAAGGAAACCACTCACTCTGTAAGGAAATCCCCTAAGATTGTCCCTGGAGAACATTTCTTTCTACAAAGAAAGAATAACCAAGGCAGCCTGTTTGTTCCCCGCCCCCCACCCAAATCCAGGAAGACCAGGGAGGGCCTGGGGGCGGGGGGCACTGGAGAGCTGGGGTGAGACCCGGGGAGCAGGAGGGAGGATGCCTGCCAGTCGTCCTGGTCCCAGGGGGGCAGCTCCATTGCTGCCCGAAGCCCCATGTTGGCCCCTCAGGGCCCCACAGCCCCCACACAGCCCCACAAGCCCTGCTCAGCCAGACACAGCTGCCCACAGCCCCCACATGGGCCCCCCAAGGCTCTAAGGACCCTCTACATAGCACTCCCCATGGCCCTGCACAGGCCCCAATCCCTCCCACTGTCCCTACCCACCCTTCTGAGTGCCCCTCTCCCCCTGGAACCCTCCATGCACCCCCTCCCACCCACTCGGTGAAGGATGGGGGCCCTGGGTCTTGTGGCTTCCCAGAGTGAAGGTCAGTGCCCTCCAAGGGCCTGCAGATGGCCATGGCCAGTGCCCCAGCTGGGCCTCCCTGGGGCATGTGGAGTGTCAGGGGCTCCCCTGCCTGAGGCCAGTGATGGGAGCCTGGCCAGCAGGGCAGGTGTCCCTTATGTGGACCTCACCACCTGCCCCCAGCTCCGCCCTCCCCTGAGGTCCCGCCCCCATCTGGAACCCCAGCAGGCTGTCCTAGGCAGGGTCTCACCTCCACTGCTCACACCCGGAGGCTGCTCACCACCCCAAGGTCAGAGACTCAGGGCAGGACTGGGTCTTCTATAAAGTGACCAGCCCCACAGAGAAGAAACCATCTGGAGACGAGTTAGGGTGCAGGGAGGGATGGGTGGGAGAGCAGGTCCAAGGGGGCTGAGCCACATCCAGGGACCTCTTTAAGGGACTGTCTGCCAAGGTTAGGATGGACAGGTCAGGCAGAGGCAGCCCTGGGGGTCTGCCCTGCATGGCAATGCCCTTAGGGAGCTGGGCCAGGGGAGGGTCCCTGTGACCCCTCCACCCACCCCTCAGGCCTGGTCCCCAGGAGGCCCTCGCTGCACTGACCACTAAAGGTGCAGGAGAACCCACCTGACCTCCAGCCCAGGGCCCCCCAAGTCAGCTTAGGTCTTGCCACCACCCAAAGGTTACGGAGTGTAGGTGGCCCCCACCTGCCAAGCTGTTGTGCTCGAAGGTGGTGCCTTCATCTGGGGAACGAGGTCCAGCACCCTGGAAAAGAGCTGCCCTGGGGGCAGGAGGAGTCCCAAATTGCCTGCACAGTGGTTCTGTGGGACAGTGTAATCGACCCCCAAAGTTGACACCCACACCAGGGCAGCTTCCTCCACATCATGACAGAGCTCCCCAATCAGCCAGACAAAGAGGCATGTCCAATGCTGCAACTTGAGGACTGTTTATTGCCTCAATCCCCATCTCTTCCTTGATGGAGAAAACCCAGGAGGTTGCTCATCAGTTTCTCTGAAGGCGCGTGTCCTGTCCAGGGGGAGGTGTCCTTGGGTCCTGGCAAGGCTCCGGAGCCCTCACTGTGGCATCAGGCCCCACCAGGCAGCTTGATCATCATGAGGAGGGTGGACTTGTTCCTGATCTGGTAGTACTTCAGGGTGTTCTCTGACTCCAGACGTTGGTTGGCAAACATCAGTGTGAACTCTGAAGATTCTGCGGGCAGGTAGGAGGGTCAGCCTGGGCCTGAGCACCTGGATGTCAGGGTCAAGGTCAGCCTAGGCCTATACCACAGAAGTCGTGGGTGGGGTGTCAGCCTAGGCTGGGTCCTGGATCTCAGGGGTTGGGGTATCAGCCTAGGCTGGTTTCCTGGGCCTTGGAGTGGGGTAAGCCTGGGCCTGGATCCCAGGATCTTGGTTTTGTTTATTTTTTTCAAGTGCTTTCTTATTTTCTATTTCATTTAGTTCTGCTCTGATCTTTGTTCTTTCTTTCTTTCTTTCTTCTTCCTTTGGGTTTAGTTTGTTGTTTTTTTACTAATTCCTTCAAGTGTGCAGTGAGTTCTTCAATTTTAGCTCTTTCTTCTTTTTTGATGTATGAATTTATGGCTACAAATTTCCCTCTCAGTATTGCTTTTGCTGCATCCCATAAGTTTGGATATGTTGTGTAATCATGTTCATTAGTTTCAAGGTAGTTATTAATTTCTTTTGAGATTTCCTCCTTGACCCTCTGTTTTTCTAAGAGTGTGTGGATTAGCTTCTAAATCTTAGTGCCAAATCTGGGTCTCTGGCCCTTGCAGATTACCAGCTTCATTCCACTGTGATCAGAGAAATTATTTTGTATGATTTCAATCTTTCTGAATTCAATGAGACTTTCTCTGTGGCCTAGCATGTGGTCTATCTTGGAGAATGATCCATGTGCACTTGAGAAGAATGTATATCCTGCTGTATTGGGGTGTAATGTTCTGCATATGTCAAAGTCCAGCTCCTTGAATGTATTGTTCAAAGTCTGTTTCTTTAGAGATTCTCTGTTAAGATGTTCTGTCCAATGGTGATAGTGGTGTATTAAATTCTCCCAATAAATTGTAGAGACATCTATTCCTTCACTTAATTTTTCCAGTGTTTGCCTCATGTATTTGGAAGCACCGTTGTTAGGGGCAAAATGTTTATGATTGTTCTTACTTCTTGAAGATTATTCCTTTCACTAATGTGTAGTGTCCGTCTTTGTCTCTCACAATAGTTTTGCATTTAAAGTCTATTTTGTCTGATATTAATATAGCTGCTCCTGCCCTTTTTTGGTTATTGTTTGCCTTTAAGATTGTTTTCCAACTGTTCACTTTCAACCTCATTGAATCTCTGGATCTAAGATGTGTTTCTTGTAGACAGCATATAGATGGGTTGCATTTCCTTATCCATTCTCCAATCTGTGTCTCTTGGCAGGTGAGTTTAATCCATTGATATGTAGTGTTATTACAATCAAGGAATCATTTACCTTAGCCATATTTTCTTTGGATTTGTGTTTGTCATATTTTTTTCTCTCTCTCCTTTTGTCTTTTTTGTTGTTCTTACACTTTCCTCCAGTTCTTACTGTTTGTCTCTCCTGTTATTTTCTTTCCTCCTGCAGAACTCCATTAAGTATTTCTTGAGGAAGGCCAGGTTTCTTGTTTGCATACTCTCTTAGTTTCTGTTTATCTGTTAATATTTTGAACTCTTTGTCATTTTTGAATGCAGGCTTTGCTGGATAGAGTATTCTTGGTTGGAAATTTTTTCTTTTGTACCTTGACTATGTAATACTACTGCCTTCCTGCCTCCATGGTTTCAGATGTGAAATCAGCACTTAATCTTATGGAGCCTCCCTTGGAAGGGATGGTTCTCTTTTCTCTTTCTGCTTTCAGTATTTTGTCTTTGTCTTGAGCATTGGATAATTTCATAAGAATATGTCATAGGGTAGGCCTGTTGGGATTTATGCTGTTTGGGGTGCGTTGTGCTTCCTGGACATGTACATACACCTCCCTGAATAGGTTTGGGAACTTTTCAGCCATTATTTCCTTCAAAACCCCTTCTGTCCCCTTTCCCTTCTCTTCTCCTTGTGGGATGCCTATAATGCATATGTTTGTGTGTTTTGCATTGTCATTCAAGTCCCCAAGTCCCTGCTGGATTTTTAAATATCTTTTTATCAATCAATTCCACTATCTCTTTGATTGCAGATGTACTGTCTTCTACAGCATTAATTCTTTCCTCTGCCTCTTCAAATCTTGTTGCTGAGAGTGTATTTTTGATGTTTTGCATTGTGCTGTTTATCGCCATCATATCATTATCATTTTGTGTATGTTTACAATGTCTTCTGTATGCCCTCCATGTTTTCTTTTTTTTTTTTTTTGGTTTTACCAGTCTTCTAGTTTATTTGATAATTTTGTGCTTTTTGCTCAAACATATTGAATTTCCTTTTTTTTTCCCCCTTATTTATTTTTTTAATGTTACATTAAAAAAAATGAGGTCCTCATATATCCCCCACCCTCACCCCACTCCTCCCATATTGACAATCATGGGACATTCATTGCATTTGGTGAATACACTTTTGAGCACTGCTGCACCACATGGATAATGGTTTACATTATAGTTTACACTTTGCCCAGTCCACCCAGTGGGTCACAGCAGGACATACAATGTCCAGCAACTGTCCCTGCAGTACCACCCAGAACAACTCCAAGTCCTGAAAATGCCCCCACATCATAGCCAACATTTTCTTAATATCCTTAATCTCTTCCTTCACTTCATTATATTGGTCTATGATATATGTTTTGAGAGCTTTGATTAGTTGTTTGGGGTTCTGTTCCTCTTCCTGGTTTTTAGTTTATTCTTTGGATAGGTCCATGTTTTCCTGATTGTTGGTATAGTTTTTAGTTTTTGATGCTGTCTGTTCATCCTTTTATCTGGATGGGTTTATTCAGTTGTTTGGCTTTTCCGTCTAGTCTCAAGGTTTACTTAGGTGTTGTTTTTGTGTTGTGTTAAGTCTTCTCTTTGGCATTTTGTTCTTCTTATTCTATTTCCTTGTTGTTGTCTAAATTCTCTTTGTCGCAGTCTCTCCAGGTCAACGTCCAGACGCCTACTGCTCTGTTCTTCCCAAAACTACTCACTCAGGCAGGATTCTGTCCCCACTCAAATGGTGTTTTGCAGGATACATGATGAGGGTGCACTCCCTCGAATGCCATCTTGCCCCGCCTCCTTCCCTTGAGTTTTTACTTTGTTTTGTTTCCTGTTTTTTAATTGCTGCTGGCTGTGGTCTGCTGGGCTCCCTCCCGCTGCCCATGCATGTCCAGCTGTGCTCTCTCTTGTCAGTCTAGTACCACTCCTCGGACTCTCCACTCCACCCAGGTCCCTGCACATGACCCTGCAGGCAGCGAGTTCTCAGAAATGTTCCACCAAACAAAACTGAAACCGTCAGCAAGGTGCTGGTAGAGCCCCTCACCCCACTTAGGAGTGGGGACTTTGGGCATGGCCCAGGCACTGGTTGAGCCTCAGAACAGCCTGGGGGCCTGAAGAGCCACCCAAGCTGGGCCTCTGAGCCCCTGCGAGGAGGGTGCAGTGCCCGGGACAGGGCTCCTGCCCCCACATCTCGCACCCCCACCCCATCTTCATACCCTGGAAGGATCTAGACCCCGAGCCCAGGTTCCCAATGGGGGTGGAAGTGCAGGCAGCACACAGGGGAACTGCCCAGGTGCAATCCCACAGGAAGGAGGTGTAGAGCCTGGGGTCCAGCAGGCACCACCCCCACCTGTCCTCAGGCTTTAGGGCTCCATGTCCCTGTCCACCCATGGGAGTAGAGCTTGGCCATTGTGCCCCCCAGGAAACCATGCCTCCTCCCTCCCTCCCTTGCTCCCACCAGGCATCCACCATGCCCCTGCTGGCTGCCTCTGCTTCCAGGCAGCCTTGGGACCCCTGAGGCTGGCAGTGCCCCCTCCTCCAGTGCCTGTGATGCTCGTGCTGGGTGGGGTGGGGTCCTCAAGCAGCGATGGGGTGGAGAGACATGGTCAGGACACATGGCCCTGGGGGATGTCAGGTTGCCCTGTCCAGGGTGGCCTGCCTGGCACTGAGGCTGGGGGTCCTGCAGGGCCTCCTGGGCCACAGACACACATTTCCGGGCAGGGGGGCCGGGCAGGGCCTGGGGCTGGGCCTCCTGGCTGGCACAGTGGAGTGCCCAGGGGCACGTGGCAGCGCTCCTGCCTCCAATCAGAATGTCTCGAGAGGGAATCAAGCAAACCCAAGGCCAGGGGCAGCGGTGGGCACCAGGTCACAGTTAACTGAGAGTTCTTATAATGACCAAACAAGTACATATATACAGAAATGCATATTTATATATATTTAAGCACCTAAGTGTATCACAAATGTACTGACAAAAGGATGGGTAGCACATTTTACCAACTATAATAATACATACAATACCCTTCACTGGGAATTCCCAATAACCTACTGATTCGCAGAATCCTTGCTTCTTTCCTGGCTCTGGAGTCTGTAGGCAACCCCAGCTTCAGATCCTAGGCGAGCACCCCCCCAAGGATTGTTAGAAAGAAAGCTGTACCTGTAAGAGAACAAAAGCTCACCCGATTGTGGAGAAAAGAATTTTATCAATGATCTTGCAAGAACGGGCACACAACCTGGATGAAATGGCTGGTGCTCCAAACAACAAGAAGCGCTGACATTTATACCCTAAACCTAACAGGCAGGTCCCTCTGCTGGTCGATTGCGTTCTTCAGGGGATACAGCCTATCCAAAGGGTCTCACTAACTTAAGGGGTTCCTGCTCTCAGTTGCCACCCCTGTTCCTTATATTTTGGGGGTTTGGTGCCTCTTTCAACTCTGGCAGCACTTTTGAATCTGGCGCTGCCCACACTTGGTGCCGCGTTCACTTTGGTGCCACTTTCAAAATTTGGTGCCACAGCCGGCAGATCCCCTGTCCCTCCCTCCTGCCTGCAGAGCCGGCTTCAGGTTTCCCTTCAGGCGAAAGCTGAACTTGACCCTTTCCTCACACTGACAACGCCTGGGCTGGACTTGCTCGTAGTCACAGAACTGCAATCTTTCCAAACTCCCACCCTTTAAACCCACCCATTGCATAGTATTAAGTAACCAAGGTACCCAAAATCTCATAATACGTTTTTAAGTTCATTCCACTTTATTAGCTTTTCTCCATCACTCCCTGACCTCTAGACAAGGAAAAAAGCAATAAAGCAAGGTCTCAGAGGAGCCTGTTGGGATTCCCAGCTTCCAACATGATGCCCGGAATACGGCACTGGGAAGAGACGGGCAGGGAGGCACTTCCAGCACGCAGACGCGGGAGCGCCGTCACCCCAGAGCAGAGGCCGCAGGGAGAGGCAGGGACCACCGGGGGGGTGAGCGGGGGGCACGTCCACCTGGTCTCTGATGTGCTGCCTTGGACTGTACGGCTGCGCTTCCTCGTGTAACAGCAGTTGTCTGTACCTGTCCATGGAATTCCTGGGCATTGAGCTGAGCTTCCCGGGTGGGTGTGGGGCCACTCAGCCTTCCCTGGAGGCCGGTAGTTTCCATCCTCTGTCCCCTACACCCAGGTGGCCACCTGAGCAGGTGCAGATGCAGTGCTGGGTGGGCGGTGCTACAGCTGCTCCTGTTCCTGCCCGAGGCCGGCTGGGGGTCCCTGGGTGCTCCAGCCCAGGGGGTATCGACTCCTGAGTTCAAGTTTTGACTGAAGAGATACAGTGAGGAAGACACCAGTGTATGTCCACAGGGCAGAGTGGAGGTGGCCGCATGGCCAGCAAGGGTCCTGGTGGGAGGGGACATTCAGGGGTGTCAGGCCCCGCAGGTCAGCTGTCCACATGAGGACACTCCCAGTCCTGCCCCAGGTGTGCTCTATAGGCACTGCAGGCCGGCAGGTCCCCGAGGGCATTTGTGTCCACTTTCCTCCATCTGGGCCAGCTGGAGCAGGTGCTGCCGGGGGAGGGGTGGGATCAGGCTGGGGGCTTCCCTGCTGGGCCTTCGCTGCAGGGCGGGGCCGCTGCTTTGAGAGCCGGGGCCCTGGAGGGAGGGTCAGTGTCACTGCTCTGGAAGGAGCAGCTGAGCCCAGGAGAAGCCCTGCTCGGGCCAGCCTGAGCCCTGCGGTCTGGGGGAGCTGAGCGTGGAGCCGGCACCTCTCGCCGTGGGTGGAGGACGAGGGCCTCGCTTCAGAGGCAGGGGCCAGAGCAGCTCAGCACGTGCCAGGGTGCCCACCCGGTTCAAGGGAGGCCCTCAGGTCGAGGACACAGGCTGCAGACAGATGACCCTCCCCCAGGGTGCCAGCAATGAGGGGGGAGCAGAGCTGACCAACAGGGGCCACCGGCCAGGGCCGCTGCGGGCGCCTGCTGCTGGGCTCTGAGCGTGGGGGAGAGCAGGGCCACGGGCGCCCCAGCCTGCAGGACGGTGGTCTTCACGGAGCACCTCTGGTTTTCCTGCAGCACCTCTGAGCTCCTCTAACACGCTCTTACACTGAACAGAGGGCTGAGGCCCTTACACCGAGCGTCCAGCTCTGCCCTAAGTGGACGAGGGCTCAGGGGGCGGCGCCCCTGCTCCATCATCTGCAGAGGCCCCGGGGCGCCCGTCCCGGGCAGGAGGAAGCCCTCCCAGGTGCTGGGGACCTCCCCACTGGACCACCGGCCTCCTGGCCTGGGGCCCCCAGGCCGTGTCCTCAGGGTAGGTCTGCCCCTGCCAGGCCTGGTGACAAGTCCTCACTCTCAGGATAGGCGGAAGCCGGGACTTCCCTGAAGGACACAGGATGTGACTGCGCAAGGCGGCCCCTGGCACACCCTCCCGGGTCCACCCGCGTTCCTGGGGTCACCACTGGGTGTTCCTGCACTTAGGAGCTCCAGGGCCTTGTGGAGAGGCCTTGCCTCTGCCTGGGAAGTCCCCGAGCCCTGGAACTGCCAGAGCGGATGAGGAATCAGTGGACAGCAATGCCCGGGAGGGCGCCGGGCTGAACCCACAGTTGCCGTGGCCAAGGTCCTCCGTGCAGGGCCACGGTCACTTACGTGTCCTGCAGGGTCAGGCCAGCCGGGGCGAGTGCTGGTCACTGCTCTGCCCACACATGCTGAGCCGCTCAAGCAGGTCAGCTGGGGGCTTCCCCGGGGGCCCTCCGTGGGGGGTGGAGGCAGGCTCTGACTGCGGGGTGCTCTCCTGGGCCCCTGGGGAAGGGGTTTGGGTGTCCGGGTCGTCCTCGTCCTCTGCTGGCTCCTCCTGCTCCCCGTTGCTGGGCGTCGGTCCCCACCTGCGCACGGGGAGGATGGAGGCTCGACCAGCTGGTGTGGGCGGGGGGCCCTGGGCACCCCGAGCTCCATTTCCGCTCCCAGCACGTCCCCCACTGCCCACCTCCAGCTTGCTGAGCCCAGCTGAGCCCCTCGGCCCTGCCCCTGTAGGGCCCTCCTCCGGGCGTCCTTCCTCTCTCCTGAGGGGACGTCAGGCCTTGCCTTTGGGGCACACGCTCTCGATGGCCTTAGGGTCCCCATGGGGGCACACCCTGCACAAGGCCCGGCTACTCACGCGTCCTTCCGGGCTGACCCAGGCAGGAGGCTGGGCTGGGCCATGCTCCGTCCACAGCTGCTGAGCCGCTCACGAGGGAGAAGAGGGGGGCTCTCCATGGGCCATCCTTGGGGGACAGTGGCCAGTGCTCCCAATGTGCCACACTCTGGGGCAGACACCCCAAGGTCCTGGGTGGCCTGGGCCCCTACTGTCCTCTCCTGGGTGCCTGCTTCAGGGCTGCACGGGAACCTGCATGCCAGGGGAGGGTCCACAGTGAGCAGCCAGCTCCACCACCTCACCAGCCCACCCTGCCTGGAACTGGGCCCCCTGTCACCCAGGAGTGGGGTGAGGCCACGGCAGGGGATTTCTCCAGGCCCAGGCCCCCCACCCACCTCGGGAGTGCCCATCGACTCTGTCCACTGTGGCTCATGGGGTACTGGCTGACCCCTCTCTCGGGCCAGGGACCCTGCGTTAAGGGTCGTGGCTATGGTGCTGGGAGGATGGACGATGTGGCGAGTGACCAGGAGCTGGCCCCAGGGACCTGCCCTGCTCTCAGGACCTCGGGTCATCTGGTCACTTACGTGGTCATCATGGGTGGGGCTGGAACAGCGCTGGGCAGGGCAGCGTCCAGTGAGCAGCTGCTGAGCATCTCCATCCCTGGAGGAGGGCGGCGCTCCTGGGGGTGGCCCTGGGGGGCAGCACGGCCGGCTTCCAGGGCCTTCCTGCCCCCCTCTGGGGGGTGTCCAGGCTCTCTGACGTCCTCACCCTCTGCCGTCCCCACCTGTGTCCCGGGGCCAGGTTCAGCTTCCTGCCTGTGATACAAGGGTGTCCTGAGCCCCAAGGACTGGGGTCCACGGGACAAGGTGGACCCGTGCCCCGCGCCTGGCTAAGGGAAGCTAGGGGCCCTGCCAGGCTGGCGCGTGGTCAGCAGCTCCATCCACCCGCGCAGGCCGCAGGGGACCCCGCAGGATGCAGCGCCTCTGTGACTTGGACGGTCTGGCGGGTCGGGCAGAGCCTGAAGGCCGAGCCCACACTGTCCCCCAAAAAGACATGTCAGACCAAAAAGTAGTTCGAGGACCAGCTAGAACGACTGGAAAACGATCTCGGGTTTACAACACGGGGAAGCAGGACACCACCCAGGAGAGAGGGACAAAGGAGAGGAATCACGACGGCAAAGCTGGGAGCTGAAACCAGCGGTGGGCGCTGCCAGCACCCTCCCCACACCAAGACACTTCAAAATTCTCAGGCGCCTGTGACTACAGATAAAGGGACCTCCAGGGATCCACACCCCAGGAAGGGGGAGAGAGACACAGCCTAAGGCTACTCGGCTTCCGACCATCGAGCATCTGAGATGCTACGTCCTGATTGGATGCTAGACATCAGCAAAAAAGGATGAGCCATAACAATAAAATGGAAGACATGGGCCAGGAAAAGGAATATGTCAAAGCTCAAAAGAGATGCAGGATAGAAGAAAACTAATTCTTGAGATGCACACAAATTTCAAAAATCAATTTAATGAGTTGAAAGACAGTATAGCTAAAGAGATCAATGACATCAAGAAGATATTGAGTGAGCACAAAGAAATTGAAATCCTGAAGAGGAGAGTAACAGAGCTCATGGGAATGAAAGACACAATAGGGGAGATCAGACACACATCAGAGGCATCCAACAGCTGACTCGAGTTGACAGAAGAAAGAGTAAGTGATACCGAAGACAGAATGGCTGAAAGTGAAGAGAATTGAGACAGAAAAGAATGAAAAAAATGGAGCAGGGGCTCAGGGATTTGAAAGACAACATGAAACGCAACAATATATGTGTCATGGGAGTTCCAGAAGGAGACGAGAAGGGAAAGGGGGTAGAAAGAGAAGTTGAGGAAATAATAGCTAAAAATTTCACAACTCTCACTAAAGAAATGAACTTACACGTCCAAAAAGCGTACCATAAACCCATCAGGATAAATCTGAAAAGACCTACTCCAAGATACATACTAGTCAGGATGGCAAATGTGAAAGATAAAAAGACAATTCTGAGAACAGTAAAACAGAAGCCAACAATCACATACAAAGGACACCCAATAAGACTTACTATGGATTTCTCATCAGAAACCAAGGAGATGAGAAGAGAGTCTATGTTACAATTAACATATTGAAAGAGAACACCTACCAGCTGAGGATTCTTTATCCAGCAAAACTGTGCTTCAAATATGAAGGTGTGTTTAAAATATTCACAAACAGAATTAAGAGAGTTAGAAATAAACAATCTACCTTTGCAGATTGAAGCCTTCGAGTCTGAAAGAAAAAAGCAGGAGAGAGAGGTTTATAGGAGAGTATATAAGAAAGAATAGCAGAAAGGATAACCAAAAGAGTAAAAAGACAATAATATGATATGACATAAGAAAACCAAACAATAAAATGCTGGAAGTAAATAATGCATATTTAACGCATAATGTGTAATAATTAATCTATTGAATGTGAATTGAAAAAACTCACCAATCAAAAGAGGTAGACTGACAGAATGGATTAAAAAACATGAGCCATCTATATGCTGCTTACAAGAGACTTACCTTAGACCCAGGCATACAAACCAGCTGAAACTGAAAGGTTAGAAAAAGATATTCCATGCAAACAGTAACCAAAGAAGAACAGAGGTAGCTATATTAATATCAGACAATACAAACTTTAAAGGCACAAAAGGTATGAGATAAAGAAGGCCTTCCTAAATTAATAAAAGGGACAATCCACCAGGAAGATATAACGGTCGTAAATATCGATGCACCTAACCAGGGTGCCTCGAAATACATGAGACACACTCTGGAAAAACTGAAGGGAGAAACAGATGTCTCTACAGTTAATAGTTGAAGACTTCAACATCCCACTCCCATCATTAGATCGAGCAACTAGACAGAAGATCACAAAAGAAACAGAGAACTTGAGCAATATGATAAACAAGTTAGACCTAAGAGACATATACAGGACACTGCATCCAATCTGAGCGGGTTGTACATTCTTCTCAAGTGCCCATGGATCTTTCTCCAGGATAGACCACATATTACAGCACAATGCAGTTCTCAACAAATATAAAAAGATTGAAATTATACAAAGCACCTTCTCAGATATTAATGGAAAGAAACTGGAAAACAATAATACATTGGAAAGAGGTGAATTTGTAGATGAGTGGAGGCTAAACAATACTCTCCTAAATAATCAGTAGGTCAAAGAAGAAATTGCAAGTAAAATCAGTAAATACATTGCAACAAATGAAAAGGAGAACACAACCTGTCAAGACTTATAGGATACTGCGAAGGCAGTCTTGAGAGGAAAATTTATAACCCTACATGCCAATATTTTTAAAAATATAGAGGTAAACTCAAAGATTTAACTGAACCACAGAAACCAGAAAAAGAAGAGCAAACCAATCCCAAAGTAAGAAGAGGGAGAGAAAGAATGAAGATTAGAGTGCAAATAAATGAACTTGCAAACAAAAGAAACAATACAGAAAATTAACAAGAGCAAAAGCTGGTTCTTGAAAAAGATCAGTAAAATGGACAAACCCCTAGCCAGAATAACAAAGAAAAAAAGAGAGAAGATGCAAATAAATACAGCCAGAAATGAAAGGGGCAAGTTAGTACTGACACGACAGTAATAGTAATGATGAGAGGATATTATGAGAAACTGTATGCCAACAAACTAAACAACCTAGATGAAATGAACAAATTCCTACAAATGCACAAATGGCCTACACTGAAACCACAAGAATTATAGGAACATAACAAACCAATCACATTTAAAGAGATTGAATCCATCCTCAAAAATCTCCCAACAACAAAAAGTGCAGGACCAGATGGTTTCACAGGTGAATTCTACCAAGCATTTCAAAAAGAATTAGCAACAATCCTGTTTAAACTCTTCCAAAAAAACTGAAGAGGAGGGAAAACTACCCAATATATTTTATGAAGCCAACATCAGGCTAACACCAAAGCCACATAAAAAAAGACTACAAAGAAAAGAAAATTACAGACTATTCTTCCTAATGAACATAGATGCAAAAATTTTCAACAAAGTACTTGCAAATTGAATCCAAAAGCATATCAAAAGACTTAAACATCATGGCCAAGTGGGTTTTATTCCTAGTATGTAAGGCTGGTTCAACATAACAAAATCAATCAATGCACATTAACAAATTGAAGGAAAAAACACACAATCATCTCAATTGATGCAGAAAAGGCATTCAACAAAATCTGGCATCCTTTCTTGATAAAAACACTTCAAAAGAAAAGAATAGAAGGAAAATTCCTCAATATGATAAAAGGCATATATGAAAAACCCACAGCCAACAGCATACTCGATGGAGAAAGGTTGAAAGCCTTCCCTCTAAGATCAGAAACAAGCAAGGTTGCCAATTGTCACCAAAGTTATTGAATATCGTACTAGAAATTCTAGCTACAGCAATAAGACAAGAAAACAAAATTAAAGATATCCAAAAAGGAAAAGAGGAATTAACACTTTCACTATTTGTGAATAACATGATCCTGTATTTAGAAAATTCTAAAGTATCCACGATAAAGCTACTTGAGCTAATAAATGAGTTTAACAAAGGGGCAGGATACAAGACTGACATGCAAAAATCAGTAATGTTGTTGTACACTACTATTGAACCATCTGAGGAGGAAATCAGGGGGGAGAATCCATTTACAATAGCAACGAAAAAGGTTTAAATGCCTAGGAATCAATTTAATCCAAGAAGTACAGGGCCTATATGAAGAAAACTACCAAACAATGCTAAAAGAAATCAATGAAGACCTAAACAAATGGAAAGACATTCCATGTTCATGGATTCAAAGACTAAATATCATGAAGGTGTCAATCCTACCTAAACTGATTTATAGATTCAATATTGTGACGGCTTGCTCGGTCGGTAGAGGTGGGGTCTGGCTGCAGACGAGGGGTTGGTCCAGCTCTGGACGAGGGGTCGGTCCCGCTTGGGACGAGGGGTCGGTCCCACTTGGGACGAGGGATCGGTCTCACAAGGGGTTGCGCGGTTCGGCTGACGGGGTCGCCCGGCGAAGCCGGCGATGAAGGGGTCGCCCGGAGAAGCAGGCGACGAAGGGGTCGCCCGGAGAAGCAGGCGACGAACTGGGGACAAGGGAGGCCAGGCCCTTGTCGGGGGCTCTCAGGACTGGAGGGCGCACGGCAGAAGAACTACCGCGGGGACAAGGTAAACACGCAAGTCCCCTTTACTGAGGGAGAGGCAACAGTTTTATAGGGGCTGGGGAAGGCTGATTGGTCGAAGCCACGCCCTGTTCTGATTGGTTGCCGGCGAAAGGTCAGTGGGCGGTACTGGACGGGGGAGGGGTGGTGGTTAGGGATTGGCTGTCGCTGTTGCTGGGGGAAGGGGCAGGGTTTAGGGATTGGTGGCTGCTGTTGCTGGGGTGGAGGGCAGACTTGAGTTTCCCGCCCACGCCTGGCTGTTGCTGCTGTCGGGGGAAGGGAAAAGGGCGGGCTGGATTTTTCTGCCCTGCGCCTTCGCAGGGAGAAGGAAGAAGGGTGCCGCCCCACAAGGCATCGGGTGGCGCCATCTGGGAGGAGGGGCGGCCGCGGAAGCATGGCTGCCGAGAAGGGGAGACCCGAGGGCACTCTGCGCCCATGCCGAGCTTCCTTCAGGGGTGGCGGTGGGCCCGACCAACCACCCTATTATGGGGGCAGCGGCTTGGCCTGCCACGGCTGCTCCCCCGCCAGGCCAGCAAACCACACTTCAGCCGAGGGGTGACCGCATTTCCCCCTTCTTTTCAAATAAGGACCAGGATGGCAGCAGCAACAAGTAGCCGAGGCCCAAGAGGCAGTAAGCAATGAGGGAAGCGGGGCTGAAGAGGGAGGTGAGTATGACGGGGATATAAATGTACAATTTAGGGGGCGGTATCTTGCCGTTGCAAGCAAGGTGGCCAATGTCCAATTCTCATTTATCTTGGTGGCTATAAGGTCCATGTACTGTTAAAAGTCCAGATGATAGCGCGTTACAGGTGGTTGATCTCTTCTTGGTGGCGAAGAGTGGCAGAGGCAGACTGTGTGATGGTCTGGAGGATCGCGGCGGTGAGGACAAGTTGCATCAGGGCACCAGCGATGGTGGTGGCGGCAGCGTCGGGAGTGGTGGAGACGTAGGCGAGGACAACAAGAAGGCCAAAGTCTTCACGGGCGCGAGAGAGGCCGATGTTAATGGGGCGGGCCGACATGGGGCGGCCCAATCTGCAACGCAGTGGGGGTTCAGGCAAAAAAAAGGAGGGGGGCAGGGGACGAGAAAGGACACTTTGGATGGCTGAGAAGAGGAGTGAGGTCGAGACAGGAGGAAGCTCCGCAGAAGTATGGGGAGCTGTTAAAAGCAGAAACGTTATTGGATGCTAGAAAGCAGGCCGTGGGCCGGGGAAAGCAGGTTGCGGGCCGTTTCGCGGGGCTGGAGCTGCTTGAGAGCGATGGCGGCATGGGGGGCCGTGGTTACAATCTTCTGGGGTGTTAGTGGCTTAGACAGATGGCGGAAAATATTATCAAGAAAGCAAAGGTTATGAGGAAGAAATAGAGTATTAAAGGCTGTGGGGGAAGTGAGAAGATCATTTAGAGGATAGGGTTGAGAATGGTATGTTTAAGACAGAAGCTTTGTGGTTTGTAGGAGACTGCTTTATAAACGAAGGAGAATGAGGGCAGTAAATATAGTAACGATAGATAGGAAGATGACAGTGAGGAGGAGTCTTTGTTTAAGGTTCCAATCGTCCGGCGCAACAGTGGCTAGGCTGATAGCGAGGGGTGTTGCTAAATAGACAATGGCTGCAAAGACAAAATCATCTTCTGTTTCCTCAAAAATAACTTTTCTTTAAATACTTAGTAGCATGCAATATTAGAAACCGTTTCCTAAAAGCAAGTTGGTAGGGGAGCTTGGTTGCTGTTAATCTTTCCTGTTATAAAATTACCTTTTATTATTATTATCATCAATTCAGTTTTATATATATATATTTAAGAATGACCTTTTGGAATTAGCCATTTAATACCTTAATGTAAGCTATTGAAGATAAATTTTATCTTTACAGAACACATTCCCTTACATAAAGTTATCACAATACCTTTTACACTTGCCGCATGCAAATTAAATTTCAAGAGTTTATGAAAAATTAGCCATCTTACTTTAGGACAAAATACGTCTTTTTGCAAAACTTATTTCATTTCCGTTAGCATTTTTACAAACTTTTAACCTTTTTAATATTCATATAAGTTTTACATTCTTTATATTATCCTGTGAAGAAAAATAAGTTATTCATTTTAATCTAGGCAAGAACAACTCTTTATGAAGACGTACAGTTAATTTTGTTAATTAAGACTTACAATTTTTTTTTTAAATTGTAGATATCTTATTAACATTTAAACTTATGTATTAATATAATAAACTTAAGTATTAATATAAGCGCTTATTTAATTTTTGGCCATTTGAATAGAGCTCTTTTAAAGATTTCTAGTAATTTATATTTACCATCCGGAGGTATCACAATATACGTTGACATTGAACGAACAGACAGACAAACACAGAACAATTACAACACATTAACAGAAATATATAATTTATTTACAGTTGACTCATAATTCTTACTTTCTTGGTATAGCTGCTTTTAAATCTTTTTTTATATAGCATATCATAGATTATACCCTTCAAGATTTCTTGTGGACTTCATGTTGCCTGTAATAAGCCAGGAGGGAATCTTTTACCTTCCTGCTCCACAGCAAAAGTGACCCTATCTATAAGGCGAGTATAGGTGTCCGGGTCCCAAAGCTGACACGTGGTAAGCCACGGATTAAAGGGGAGAAGAAGGTCCCAATATACTTGAAGCTGTTTGAAAGAGATCTTACACCGGTGAGTGTCTAGGAGACCGGTGAGGGCCCGAACTTGTGGGGCTTGCTTAGCAGATAGGATGTTACCCATTGCTAATGGCCTTTTGGAGCTGATAAGAAAAGGGGCCCTTACCTTGAGAGCGCGGCGATGGGAGCCGAGGTGCACGGTGAGACGAGGGGTCGGAGCCGGTGGGGCTCCGACGGTGGTCGTGGGCCAAGAGAAGGCCCCGACGAGGGGAGGGCGGGACGACGAGCAGTGGAGCAAGGCAAAGGGGAGTAAGCACGGAGGGGAGGAGGCAGAGGTGAAGGCAGGGGTGGAGGTGCTCAGGCACGTGCTCCTGAGAGTTTTATTGGCGCCTCTTAATCATAGCGGGTCGGTATAAGCCCCCGACATGGAAGGAGAAAGCCATCCAGTGATTCTCCCAGACCGCCGTGGATCATATGAGGTCACCAAGGTTCAGGAGCAGCAATGCAGAGCGAAAAGATAGGGGTGAGAAGAGAGGAGGGTGTAGGGCTGTGGTAGGGTTACTTCAGACGTGCAAGCGCGTGCTCCCGAGAAATCCAAGGCTCCTCTTAATCATAGCGGGTCGGTATAAGCCCCCGACATGGAAGGAGAAAGCCATCCAGCGATTCTCCCAGACCGCCGTGGATCATATGAGGTAGCCAAGGCTCAGGTAGCAGCAATGTTGCACGAGAGAAGTCCCAAGGTGAGAAGAGAGGAGGGGGTAGGGCTGCCAGGTAATGGAGTGAGGCTGTGGTGGGGTTGCCTTGCCCCACGTTGGGCGCCAGCTGCGACGGCTTGCTCGGTCGGTAGAGGTGGGGTCTGGCTGCGGACGAGGGGTTGGTCCAGCTCTGGACGAGGGGTCGGTCCCGCTTGGGACGAGGGGTCGGTCCCACTTGGGACGAGGGATCGGTCTCACAAGGGGTTGCGCGGTTTGGCTGACGGGGTCGCCCGGCGAAGCCGGCGATGAAGGGGTCGCCCAGAGAAGCAGGCGACGAAGGGGTCGCCCGGAGAAGCAGGCGACGAAGGGGTCGCCCGGAGAAGCAGGCGACGAACTGGGGACAAGGGAGGCCAGGCCCTTGTCGGGGGCTCTCAGGACTGGAGGGCGCACGGCAGAAGAACTACCGCGGGGACAAGGTAAACACGCAAGTCCCCTTTACTGAGGGAGAGGCAACAGTTTTATAGGGGCTGGGGAAGGCTGATTGGTCGAAGCCACGCCCTGTTCTGATTGGTTGCCGGCGAAAGGTCAGTGGGCGGTACTGGACGGGGGAGGGGTGGTGGTTAGGGATTGGCTGTCGCTGTTGCTGGGGGAAGGGGCAGGGTTTAGGGATTGGTGGCTGCTGTTGCTGGGGTGGAGGGCAGACTTGAGTTTCCCGCCCACGCCTGGCTGTTGCTGCTGTCGGGGGAAGGGAAAAGGGCGGGCTGGATTTTTCTGCCCTGCGCCTTCGCAGGGAGAAGGAAGAAGGGTGCCGCCCCACAAGGCATCGGGTGGCGCCATCTGGGAGGAGGGGCGGCCGCGGAAGCATGGCTGCCGAGAAGGGGAGACCCGAGGGCACTATGCGCCCATGCCGAGCTTCCTTCAGGGGTGGCGGTGGGCCCGACCAACCACCCTATTATGGGGGCAGCGGCTTGGCCTGCCACGGCTGCTCCCCCGCCAGGCCAGCAAACCACACTTCAGCCGAGGGGTGACCGCAAATATAATACCAATCAAAATTCGAATAGCTGACTTCACAGAAATAGAGAAGACAATTAAGGAATTCATTTGGAAGGGAAAGTGTACCAAAAGAGCCAAAAGCCTTCCAAAAAAGAACAGCGACATGGGAGGAATTTCACTGCTTGCCCTTGAAACATATTAGAAAGCTACAGTGGTCAAAACAGCACGGTACTGGCATCACTTGCCCTTGAAACATATTAGAAAGCTACAGTGGTCAAAACAGCATGGTACTGGCATCAAGACAGACACATCGATCAGTGGAGCAGTAAAAGAGTCCAGAATAAACCCTCACCTCTATGGTAAACTGGTTTTTCACACCTACCAAGCCCATGTTAACAGGACCAGTCTGTTCAACAAATGGTGCTGGGAGAAGTGGATATCTGCAGCCAAAAGAATGAAAGAGGACCCCTATCACACTCCCTATAGGAGAACCAACTCAGCATGGATCAAATACTTAAAAATAAAAGCCAGGGCCATAAAACTACTAGAAGAAAATGTACGGAAACATCGTAAAGACCTTAATGTCTCCTCAGACACCCAAATGATCTGCAACAAAAAAAAAATAGATAAATAGACCTCCTCAAATATAAGCCCTATTCCCTGTATGCCATCGGCGTGAGTCCATCCACGTGTGTTTTAATTTCATGGACTGAGCTCTGGCAACCCCCAGCCCACCCTCCCGCCAAGCTCCAGGCTGCCGCAGCGGCCTCCAGGCCTTCAGCACGTGGCGGGTGTGGGAGTTCACATGTACCTGAGCAATGGCTAAGACAAAGGTTCCAGGGGGCTCCCCCATTCTCGGCAGCAAGAGGCCAGGTCACTCACTTGTCCTGGAGAGCGCCAGGCCCCAGGTGTCCCTCCTGGGGGCTGGGGGCAGAGCCCGGATCGAGGAGCTGGCCCCACCCGTCGCGGGGTGAGGCCTGTTGCTCTGGGGCAGCCACATGCTGTGTCGTCGTCCCTGCTCCCCCTCCAAGCTGGGGCTCCAGCCTGCAGCACAAAGGACGAACCTAGGCTAAGGGCAGCCGCTTCCCCAGTGCCCGCCCCAGCGCCACCTCCCAGCAGCCTGCCGGGCTCTCGGCTCGTCACCTCTGCAGAGTCTGACCTTGCCAGGACAGAGGCCCCAGGCCAGGGGGCAGGGCTCGATGAGGATGGAGGCCCTCGGATGTCCCTGGGCACGTGGGGTCCCGCACCAACCCCAGGGTCTTGCTTTCCCCCGACCCAGTCCCGCTCAGCATGGCGGGAAGCCCCCTCCCCATCCCACTCCATTTCAGCTCAGGGTCAAGAGCCGATTCCACCTTGAGGCTGTGCCCAGGGCCACACTGGCAGGACAGGTCCTTCCCTGGGTAGGGTCCCCTGCTGGGGAGGGGGCAGGACGTGAGGCTGGGACACGCTGGGGTGAGGAGGACAAGGAGCAGGGCCTCCTGGGGACCCCGCTCAGGAACACGGGGCCCAGGCACTTACCAGGACTTTTGGGGCGCCCCCGGCTCAGCACTGGGCAGGGCAGGGCAGGGTCTTTGGGCGCCGAGCAGCTGAGCAGGGCCCTGCACAGGCTCAGGTGCTGGCCGTGCGCCGGGCATCTCCTCCAGCCCGTCTGCATCTCGGTCCTTGGCTCCTGCTCCAGCCCCCGTAGGGCGCCCCACGTCAGCCTCAACCCCTGGCCTGAGCCAGAAGAGGACGAGCAGCTCAGCACCCATGCCGGCCAGATCCCTCCCTGTGTCCAACCCCCTCCCTGTGTCCAGCCCTCCCCGTGACCAGCCCCCTCCCCGTGTCCAGCCTCTCCCCGTTTCCAGCCAGCCCTGTCCCAACAACCTGGGGTCCCCCGGCCTCCCCTGCCCCCTACTTTCCACCCAGCCGTGCCTGGACTGTCCTGTGGGCTCCAGGGCCTCCAGCCACGGGCCCAGCTCCTCCCGAGGCCCGAAGCGCAGGCCTGGGCCCCTGCCCTCCCCCCAGGGGCCAGCTGCAGTCTGGGTCCCGTGGCTGCACCTGCTCTGGGTGCTCTCCGCCCTGGGTGGGGCTCTACATCTTGGGAGCTCAGGGCTGCCTCTAAAGGCGGCTCCTCCCATCCTGCTCCATCCAGAGCGAGCAGCGGTTCCTGGCCCTGGGCTCCCCTCTGCACCCTTCTACCCCCGACCTGCTCCTGGCCCTCTGCGCACACCTGCTGTGCCTGTGGCCCGGCTCCTCTTGGGTCCTGCAGAAGGAAGGCGCCCTGAGAGCCTGCCCGGCCGCGCCACACCCCTGCGCCTGTTCCTCTGGACTCTTGGACTGAAGGCGCTGCCTAGGGCGTTCCGGGGACGTGGGTTAAATCACGGCGGCCCAGGACCCGGCATCCACGGCACAGGGACTGGACGATCATCATGGCCCTACCCCAGGGGACGTGCCCTGAGGCAGGTGAGACCCACGTCCTCAGGACACCCAGGGCGCACCTTGTGAGAGTGGGGCTGGCCGGGTCGCTGTCCTCGGGGAAAGCAGCTTCACTGCTCTTGGGGTGCTCGCCCAGGCCCTTGTGAGGCAGTCCCTTCGTCTCGGGGACAGGTGCAGCCTCCACCCCCTTCCCTGGGACCCTGTCTTCAGGCTCGTCTTCCTGCCTGCAGCAAGAGGGCAGGTCACCTCCCAGTGATGACTGCCCTCTGTCACCAAGCGCACCCGCGGGCCAGCCCCTGGCCCCCGCTCTGTCCAGGTGTTGCGTCATCTTGGCCCCCACCCTCCTGCCGTCGCCAGGCCTGGCCACTGTCTATGGGGCCAGCACTGCCCCTCCCTGGCTTGGCTGCCCTCCAGGGACCCTCAGGCCATCTGCCGCCAGCCCTCATGGGCCCCAGGGGCACCCTCCCCGTCCCCGCAGTCCCTGCAGCCGTGCCCTGGAGGGATGGGAGCCAAGGCCACTGTGACGGTCATGTGTGGGCTCCGGGTCCAGCCAGCACCACCTGCCCCCTGCCCCCTGCCCCCAAACACGACCCCCAGGGCCCAGACCTGGCACGCACCTGCCGCGGCTGTCCTGACAGCGGTACATCAGCAGGTACGGGAGCCCGGACCTGTGGGCAGGACGTCAGCCTGGCACCCCCGCCCGCCCCACCGCCCCTTCACCTTCCAGGGTCCCCCAGCCTCCCGGGAGGGCCCCGCCCCCTGCCCAGGGGTCCTGCAGCCGTACCTGTGTGTGAACTGCTGCGGGAAAGACCCCACCTAGGAAGAGAGGGGCGGGGCAGTGAGGACACGGCCTTCAGGCCACTCGCCCACCTGCCACCTGCCCTGCACGTGGCCCCTGCACCTTCTGCCTCCTTCAGGGGCTCCCCTGCCAGGCAGTACCGGGCCTGACCTCTGACCTTTTCCCTGGACCTGGGCGCTGACTTCTGTCCTCTCCCCTGGGCCTGGCCCTGACTGTGACCTGCCCTGACCCTTGGTGCCTGCCGTCCCCTCCCACAGCTGTCCTCTCCCACTGCCCGGGGTCGCGAGGTGGGGGCACTCACATGGTCCACCCGCTGGTCGTCGAAGTGATACCACTGCTCCTGGCCGGGGGGCTGGACGAGGGCCGTGTAGTGGCCCCCGCTGTAGTCCCCCTGGTGGCTGCACATGGCATAGAGATGGTAGCGCTTCCGCTCCTGTGGGGAGACGGGGTGCGGGGGCTCGTGGGTGCCTCCACGTTCCAGGACAACGGGGGCCCTGCGGGCTGTGGCCATGGTGGGCATCAGCCAGCACCACCGTCCTGCCCCTGCCAGCGTCACGACAGTAGGAGGAGGATGGACACAAGCGAGCCCCAGCGGTGCCACCCCCGGCTCCTGCGCTCAGGCCCGGCGGCCGCCTGTGTCCCCCCAAGGCCCAGCGTCCAGGGCTCCAGGCGCCTGGCAGATGTCCCTGGAGTCCCCGTCCATGGTGTCCACCTGCCGATGGCCACGTGGGTGCCTGGCTCTGGATCGGCCTGGGGGGCAGTTCCCAGCTGAGTCCACTGCAGGAGCACAAAGTCCCCCTCACGCCCCGCCTGGGCTGGGATCTGGGATCGAGTTCCAGGGGTGAGGGGAGGACAGGGGGCTCTGTGGGGACACAGGCCACCTGCGGAGGGGTCCTGCCAGGCCCCTGGCCACCTCTAATACCACTTTAGCTGTGGGGTCTCCAGGAGCCAGGACTGTGCCTACCCCCCGAGGCCCCACCTGTCCTGGGGGCCTGCACCCCCCTGTAACCCCCATCCTGTGGGGCCTGCGCCCCCCGCCCCCTCTCTCTGGGCCTGCGCTGGCTCGCCCTGGTCGGCAGCTGTTCACTGAAGGAAAGGCGGTGGAGGGCGCACTGCCTGAAACACTGTCCTTGTGGCCAAAGAAGGTGTGTCCTGGGCTCCCCCCTCTAGCGCTGACACTCACTGGGGCTGGGGTGACTGTGGCTCCCCTAGAACCTGAAGAGTGGGGCGCAGCAGGCGCCCAGGGCGTGGTTTGCAGTTCCAGCACTTGGGAGACGTTGGCGGTTGCCTGGGCTTTGTGGAACTTTCCCTTTTTGAAGGTGAACTCGCTGACTTGCAGCACCAGGATCTTGGGGAGCCGCAGGAAGCGCTGCTCCTAGAGCGGGCGAGGCGGGTCAGGGGGGCACCCCACGGGCCAGGGCCCAGGCCAGCGGCTCAGGACCCTCCTCCGTCCACCCGCCTGGCCGCCTGCCCTGTCCGGGCCAACGAAGAGGCTGGGGGTCGGGGTTCTGCCCCTGCGATGGACCCTCTGGCCGCCCTCCAGCTGGGACCAAGGCCAACGCCACCACCAGGAGCACGTTCACCCGAGGACCGAGAAGCACCGCCTTCGGGGCAGACCAGCCAGCCCCAGGGAGGCAGAGGTGCTCTGCAAGAGCAGTAAATAGTCCAGGTGGAGCAGAGCAGGGAGAGAGCAGCCAGGACGAGCCCGAGCAGAGAATGGAAGTGAGCGCCGGTTACAGAAAAGAAACAGCCTCCAACACTGAGGATAAAGAGAAGAACAAGACCCACGGCAAGTATTTGTACAAAGAAGGGATAAAATGGGGGCATAGGGTTACCTTTGGGTGGGGCTTTGTGGGCTTGAGGGGGGCTAGGGATGGAAGGATGGGTAATATTGCCCAAGAAATTGGGGGGAGGGTGGGGCACCATACGAACTTAGGAGATTGTCAGGTATTTGGCTGAGAGTATGATGCTGAGAAAACTTTTTCAAAAATATAATAAGGAAGGTTACCTGTTTAAGATGCTTAAAGGGGATAATGTGACGCAGGACAGCCTCCTGGAGTATATGTGAATGCTCATTTTGTCATAGTGGGTTAGATCATTGGATAGAGAACCATACAATGAGAGTGAAGGTATACCCACATCCTGGGGAGGACTGATGCCCTCAAATAGAGGGAAGTGTATCTCTCAAGATAAATGGTGGCTCCCAGGGCATTAGGGCAGTTGAGCAAGTCAAGCCCTCAACACTGTTGCAAGTATCTCTGAACATGGCCCTTCAAGCAATGAAGATTGACTGTCCTTGTGGGCCCTAAGGGGAGGGGGAAAGAGGTATTGAATAGACGGAACGAATGTAACTGTGTGGGCAATAGAAGCATTCCATAAGATTATGCAAGGATGGATATAAGACATGTAAAATTACACCAAAAATATATAGGGGCTGATAGGCTAAAATGTAAATCATAATGTAAAACACAAGATACCTAAAAATTTAGAAAATTGTATAGTCTAAAATATAAATCACAATGTAAACACAAATGTTACCTTGTTTGAAAGCTATTGTCTCAATATCTGTACATCAGTTTCATACATATGGTATGAATATGTTGAAAGTTTATTGCTGTGGAAGGGAAAAGGTTTTATGTTGGATATGTGGGAGTACTGTATATTGTATATATGAATTACTGTGATCTAAAACTCTTGCGAAGATAAGCTTAATAATTAGAAAAAAGAAAGAAAAAGATAGGATGTAGAATTTTTCCAAATTAATATGTATTCTATATCTAACCTTTAAGCTCATTGCTAGATTCCATTTTACTATTAAGGGAACCTGGCAATGTACTGGGCTTCACTTTTCAGGAAGTTTTAGATCACAGAGAGGTTCAACAATGGCAGCGGAGGAACACTGGTGTGGGATGTTATTGACAGGGGACACATGGTTAGCAGGGAGTCCTACAGGGCATATATTCAGGGTACATAAAAATGTTTGGATATTTTCATAGTGGTTACAATTAAAAACAACAACTGAGGGAGTACTGAGTTCCTAGCCAGGGGAGCTCTATCACTGTCCCTAAAGGAAGAGCAACAATCTCCCAAGTGCAATGGCAAAGACCAAAAAAGAAGGAAGGTCCAACAATGAGCCCTTGATACTAATGACTATGCTTGTGAGCCTGTGCACCTGAAATAAGAACAAGGCCTAGAGCTGCAGTGTGCCTCAGAACTCCTTCCTGAAAGCCTCCATGTTGCTGAAATGTGACCAGTCTCGAAACCAAACTCAGCATGTAAATGCATTGCCTTCCCCCCAGCGTGGACATGATTCCCAGGGATGAGCCTCCCTGGCGCCGAAGGATTACTACCAAGTACCAGTTGATGTTGTAACTAGAAAAGTACTTTGAATAAAAGGGTCAACTCGGACCAGCAGAATGTCTCAATCTACATATAATACCAGGAGTTAAAAATGCCTTTTGACCTGAATCAAGAGGGAAATGGAAAGGACAAATGAGTTTATATGGCTATGAGTTTCCAAAAAGAGCCAGGAAGTTATCAGAGGGGTTGCCCTTATGCACAACTCAGCAGAGTCCCAGAGACAGATAAAGTAGATACAACCCCGGGTATTGGTTTTTCTGAGGGCTACAGAGACCCACAGGTTCTATGGTCATGGCAGATGGAGTTCAGTGCCATGTCAGTTGGCCCTACTTTGGAGTTTGTGCTTCTGTGTGATGGAGCTGGACTCAGATGTGAACTTTGCTCACAAGCCTCTCCTGTTACATTTACCGGAACTGTCATTGGTGCTGGAGTTTAATATATACCCAGGGGACCTGAATCTCTGGACTGACCATGTCATAGCCAGGCCCTGAGCCTCAACAGACTTCAGCTCCTACACTCTGGTTTATTGGACTTACCCCACTCAGCTAACATGGAGTTGAAGAAGGTCAACCACCACACCAGGGAGCCAAGAGTGCCTACAACTGAAAGCAGGAGGATTGCATCCAGCATCCATGTGGAATCTAAGCCCCTCTTGTTGCAGATGTGGAGTGGACACAACTATTCTAAGGTCCACAGGATGGAGGAATAGAGTATGGATTAGAGTGGACTTATTGATATTCTATTCATGAACTATTGTGATTATTAATCAAAGAAAATGTGGGTTTGGTGTGGAGAAAGTGGCCATGGTGGCTGCTGGGGGTAGGGAATGGGAGGAAGAGATGAGATGTGGAGGCGTTTTCGGGACTTGGAGTTGTCCTGGGTGATGCTGTAGGGACAGTTACCGGACACTGTATGTCCTCCCATGGCCCACTGGGTGGAACGTGGTAGAGTGTGGACTATGATGTGGACCATTGACCATGAGGTGCAGCAGTGCTCAGAGATGTATTTACCAAATGCAATGAATGTCTCATGATGATGGAGGAGATTGTTGTTATGGGGGGAGGAGTGGGGTGAGGCGGGTGAGGGGTATATGGGGACCTCGTGTTTTTTTTTAATGTAATATTAAAAAAATAAATAAAGACAAAAAAAAAAAAGACCCACGGGCGAGGGACCCTGGCCAGGGCTGTGGCCGTCAGCTCCCCAGCTATTGTGGAGGAACAGGTGCCTCAGACCAGGACTTGGGGCAGCATGGCACAAAGCCACAGGCCAGGGCACTGGACAGGCCACAGCCAGGAGCAGAGCCCTTCTCGGACCAAAGAGGCCAAGGCAGGAGCGAGACGTGTGGGAGTCGGCAGGGCGAGGAGAGAGCCCCTCAGCGAGGTGGCCCCAGGGGCCCCCGTGTCGGGGACAAGAGCGAGGCTGGAGTCCAAGGCAGGGGAGATGCCCTTTGTGCCGAGGGCAGGGGCAGGGGAAGGTGGACAGGCCATGGGCACAAGGGGACAGGCGGGCACACCCTGCCCCGCCCTCCCAGCTCAGGGACCCTGAGGCCACTCGACCCCTGGCTCCTCTCAGGCCCCCCGAGGGTCTGGTCCAGCTCAGGGGCTACCCCAGGGCCGGGGAGGAGCAGCCGGGCCCCAGGCCCTACCTCGGAGGCTGGGGTCTTGGCATCACAGTGCTCACAGAAGAACAGGTTGTCGTCCTCGTCGAAATGCTGGATGTGGGGGACGCTCAGGGCACCTGTGTCCTGCAGGAGACCAAGGAGAGAGGCTGGGGTTCCGGAGGGCTGTGCTGTACCCCTTCCCCACCCCGTGCCCCCGCCCCCTTTACCATAGGACAGATGGGGCCGACAGCCAAGGAAAGGACACTGGGCGGGGGGGCAAGCCTCCTTCCGGCATCTCCCCCCTCCCTGCCATAGCTGCCCGTCCAGGCTGCCTCTGGGCACAGCCACGGGCACCTCCCCAGACCGCTGCCCCCAGCCTGGACCGACCACCCCGTCAGCACCCTATAGCAGCCAAGCGAGGATATTCCTCGAGCTTTTTATTTCATGAAGGTCAAGTCTGCAGCGAAGTTGAAGGACGGTGCAGTGGGCACCCTGCAGCTTCCCCGGGTCTCCCCGGATCACCCCCACCCTCGCCCCCACCCCAATGCCCAGCGTGTCCACACACGTCCTTGGTGACCAAGAAGAAACCGAGGGGACACTTGGAGGTCAGCCCGGACACTGCTCCCAAAGCCTTGCCCCCTGGAGCTGGCACCCATTCCCTGCTAGGATGCAGCATCTACAAGGACCCCCGTGCTGACCCGGTCCCCGACCTGCTGTCCCTCCCGGCTCAGATGCCCTGTCCTGGACGGAGGCGGCACTGCGCTTGTAGAGGAAGGAGCGGGGACCTCAACTCACGATGCTCAGATCTTAGAGCTCTGTGATGCTCCAAGTGCCCAAGGGCTGTCCATTTCCCACGGCCGCCAGGGCCCTCCCACGCCCCATTTCCTTGCTTTTGGACACAGGAAGCTCCAGGTCCCTTGTCCCTTCCCTGCCCCAGACCCGGAATCGGCCGTCCCTTTAGGGGCTCGCGCTGTGTGAGGGGCCGCGGGCAGAGCAGCCCTGCGGTTCCCGCCACCCCTGCAGGCGCTGCCGGGGCTCAGGTGGACGTCAGGGTCTCGATGGACGCAGGAGGCCCTGCTGGCCGTGCCCCCGCCTCTGTGCTCTGCAGCCCTCCAGGGCTCCTGCCCCCACAGGCCCCTCGAGGCTTCCGCTGATGGGCACAAGGTTTGCCCTAAAAGGCCCTTTAGGCTGCAAGGCCCAGCCCCCACCCCACCCCATGAAACCCGCTGTCCATGGGCACCCACCGCCTCCAAAGCACTGCGGGGCGCTCCCCTAGCACAGCTGCTCTCTATCCCCATGTACCAAGCCACCTGGGGAGGGCCCCCACCTGCCTGCCACCCATTGCTCCTGAGTGCCCAAGGTAGGGGCACGATTGGGCATCTCTGCCCAGCGCAGCCCCCAGCACAGACGGGGCTTGGACTGGTGGTGACAAGAGGGACCACTCCCTGGGCCTCCCCCCGCAGGCCACCTGGAAAGGGCCCGGTACCTGGTTGCGTCCAGCCGGCTCTCGGGGCAGTTCTTGGGGTGCCTGCCCGTCCCTGTCCAGGCCACAGAACCAGGAGAGGGAGGCCAGGGGGAGCAGCAGCGTCCTGCCCCCGGGCGGGATGTGGTCCTCACTGCCACACCTGTCGCACTTGACCACCTTCTCCACTACACTCTGAAACAGCTGACAGGAGGCGGTCACTCCCCAGTCCCCAGGCCCGGGCACGTTCCCAGGTGGGCCCCGGGCAGCACCACCGGTGTGGACAGTCCCAGCCCTCCACCTGGGTCAACGCTGCTCGGCACCCTGCGAGCCCCTCGATCCACGGGGTGCACTGCCCACCCTCCAGGAGACGCCAAGGCCTCTGGACTTCAGCCACAGGGGCACCCCCACCCAGGACCGAGGCCCCGATCCTGCCCCTTTGGGGCCCTGGTTGACCCAGGCCCCGTGGCCCCCTACCTCCTGCAGGTCACCCCGGCCCAGCTTGTCCAGCAGCAGCAGGAACACCTCGCCCACGTCCTGCTGGCCGTCTGCAGGGCACGGGGGGCGGGGGCCAGCTCAGCTGGCGGAGCCCCCTCTGCCCCCGGCCCTCGGTCCTGCCTCCCCCACTCCAGATCAGGCAGGACACCGTGACGCGGCCCCTCCAGCAGCCTCCCTGCTCCAGCCCTCCTCCGGGTCCCTGGCCTGCCTAGCGTCCCTGACTCCTCCCCGCAGCATCCCCCTGCTCTGACTGTCCTGGGACCCCCACCCCCAGAGCCGCAGCCATGGACACTGCCCCTGCTCCATGGGGTCCATGCTGACTGCATGCCCTCCCGCTCTGGTGACCCCTCTGCCCAGGACCCGCCCCGGCCTCCTGGGCCCTTGCAGGAGCACCAGGTCCACTCACAGCCCAGGCCCAGGCAGGCGGTCAGGGCCCGCGTCTCCACGGGGCAGCACCGCGCCTCCAGGCCCCTGAAGATCTGCTTCATCGCCTGCTGCAGTTGCAAGGACCGGAGCGCCTCCAGCCCCCCGAAGATCTGCTCCAGCTCCTGCTGCTGCCGCCAGGACCTGGGCGCGTCCTGGACCCTGCGGCCACAGGGCAGACTGGCTTCCACCTCACACAGGACCAGAGCTCCCCCCCCAGTCCCTCCCGGGGCCGCCGGGCGCTCACCTGTCCCGGAATTCCGGGGTCACGAAGAGGCACTGCAGCAGGGCGTTGAGGTAGCAGGTCAGCCCATGATTGACGAGACCCACAAAGGGGGGGCGTCCCCGGAATGGGCCTGGGGGAGGTAGAGCTTCTGAAAGGCTGGGCGGTGCTCAGGAGGGAAAGCCCCACCCCCGGGGCACCCCCACCCCTCTTTCTGCACCAGACCTGGGCTGAGCCCACAGACCCCTGAGGGGCCCCAGGGGCTGGGCCTCCGTCCCTGCCTCCTGTCCCTCTGCACACCTGCGCCAGACCCCACCCTCCCCAGGTCTCTCAGAGGGCGCCCCCCACCCCGTACCTGCCCAGGTGGGCACCTGCTTCCCCTGCAGCCATCTCGGGGTGCACACTGCTCCCCTGCCCCAGCCCAGGACTGGGAGGGGCTCTCCTCAAGCAGGGGTGGCCAATTCCTCCCCCAAAGCTCAGAGAGACACGGTCCCTTCCAGGTGACCGGGTGCCTCAAGGGAGCTCTGAGCTCGGGTCTTCCTGGCCCCACGTGCCCCCAGGCCAGGTGGAGGGTGGGCCTGCCCCCCTCCCCGCGTTCTCACCCAGGCAGGAAGCAGGCTCAGCTCAGGGGCTACGGGACCCTGGGCGGGGTGCAGGTGGGGGCGGGGTGCCGACCCCGTCCTGCGCCCCACCCCCTCCGCCCCCCCTCCCCCCCCCCTTCCTCACCGCCTGGGGGTGCAGCTCCCGGCAGAAGGAGCTCGAACTCATCCACGGGGGGCCCGACGTGCAGCCAGAGGGCAGAGGGGTCTAGCGCCCAGCGCAGAGTCTCCTCTAGGTCACGTCTGCTGACTTTCCACCAGCCCCGGGACCGGCGGGCAGCGTCCGGGGGGCGAGCACCGGCGCCCCCGTCCTGGGACCCGCGCAGGCGCTCCATCGCGGCAGCCCCGCGGCGTGGACCTCGCGGGGAGGGAAGCGAGCGAAGGGGCCTAGGCCCACCCGACCTGGGCGCCACGCCCCGCAGACGGGAGGGAAACTGAGGCTCAGACGGCGGGAACGGCTCTCCACGGGCGCGCGGGGCTGGGGGCTCCAGGCGAGCGTCCCCCTGCGCCCGGGTCCCCGCGGACCGACACCCGGCTCTGGGGCCCCGCAGCCCCGGCCCCTCGGAGCCTCCGGCAGCGCCTGGGGTGGGGGCGGGGCGCCGGCGGCTCCGCCCCGCGGGGGGGCGAGGTCGGGGTTGGCGGGGGAGGGGCGGCCCTGTGCGCTCCACTTTCACTTTTGATTCTCTGCTGGGGAACTTTCCAGAGAACTCCCGCCCGCGGCGTCGTGTGCAAGGACGGGGTGGGGTGGGGGCGGCCGGGAGGAAGGGGCTGCTCAAGACCCCCTGCTGGGGTGGCCAGACGCCCCCCCAAGCCCCTGGCCTGAAAAGGGAAACCTGAGTTTTGATCCCTGGAAGTGCCCTGGCCCTGAGCAGAGCCCCCGCAGCCCTCACTGCCCCCTGCCCGCCCGCATCTCCCTCCCGCTCCCCGGGCAGCGCTGACCTGCTCAGGACGGGGCTGCCTGGCCACCCCTGCCGCGGCCGCTGCTTTCTGCCCTGCACGCCCCCCTCCCTGCCCCCCCGGGCCTCCTGTCCCCCTCCCAGCTCAGGAGCCGGTTCACCTGCCGGAGGGCTGCCCGATTTCACCGGATGAACCCAACCACACCCAATTATATTAGAGACCCCCACCACACCCCGCTCTCCAGCACCCGGGGCCTGCCCCCCCCCAGGGCGCCCCATGCTGGCTCCACTCCGGGCGCCTGAGGAAGTCACCAGGTTAAGACCAGAACAATCCAAAAACCTTCCTGGGTGAAGAGGCAGCGAAAAGCCCTGATCTTAGGGCTCCAGAGCGCCCAACCCCGCCACGTCCTGGGGAGGCCATGACCGGGGACGCCCAATGCCCGGCATCGGAGCAGCCCAGTGGCGCGCTGGACCCCAGCCTGGCACCCCAAAGGCTGCGCCCATAGTGGGGTCCGCGTCACCCTGACCCAGACCCATTTTACAAGGGGGGAGACAGAAGCTCCGGGCCCCAGGCCATTGCCAGGTCAGCAGCAGTGGGAGGGGGAGGGAATCAAGGACCCTGCTGGGGACCCCCGCAGAGCCTGAGGGGGCTGGAGGGAGCCGGACGGGACCGCAGCTCCACCACGCGGGCTCTCGGCCTCAGCTTGCCCACGGGGCAGGGGAGAGAGGGCCAAGGTGGGGTGTGGGGCCAGGAAGCACCAGGACGGCAGAGGAAGGCAGGGGTGTGGGGTGTACCTAATCTCCAGGTCCTCTGAGCGGGGCGGCGCCCCATATCAACAGAGCAGGGCTGAGTGGGGGCTAGGCCTCAGGGACAGGGCGGAACCCCTGCCTGCCCCCTCACCTCCCCATCACCTGCCCCAGCGCAGCCTCGCCGCCCGGAGCTCCAGTGTGGCTGTCCGTCTGTCCAGCTTTCGGAGGAGGAGGATGTACCAGGTGGTGGTGCACGGGCCAGGGGCTGGAACGTGGAGGTGGACGTGGCCAAATCTGAGGAGGAATTCAAGCAAATGACAGTGAGGCAGTTGACGGGGTTGGTGGCCCAGCAAGTGCTCAAGACAGGTGATCGGGGGGGAGCGGGGGGGGGGGGGCTAGGGGGGCGTCCAGGGGCTTGGGGCAGGGTGCGCCCTGGGTCAGCTTCCAGGCTGTGGGTGGCCCGAGGCTCCGTGGGTGCTGGGCGGCCTCCTTCCTGGGCGCCTGGAGCTAGGCCGATGGCCAGGTGGGCTGGTCGCCCTCGGCAGAGACCCCTCCCTGACATGACGGCGTCCAGAGCTGCTGTCGCCCCTTCCTCCACCTACCCTCCTGCTGGCCTCCTCCTGCCCCCAAAGCCAGGTAGGCGTGGGTGTGGCCTCCTGCTGGGCCAGGTGCAGGCTGCAGGGGCGCTCAGCTCTCACCTGGGACAGGCTCCAGGGGGGCTGGGCGCCCGGACCCTCATGGTCTTGGGAAGATGATCTCTCCTCTGCCACCTCCTCCACCAGAAGCCCCCACCCCGTGTCCTGGGGACGGCAGCCAGGTGACCCCAAATCCACTCTGAGATCTGAGGACCCAGGCCCAGGCTAACCCCACCCCAAGGCCCAGGGACACCCCACCCACAACTTCTGTGGTATAGGCCTAGGTTGACCCTTGACCCTGACATCCGGGTCCTCAGGCCTAGGCTGACCCTTGACCCTGACATCTGGGTGCTCAGGCCCAGGCTGACCCTCCCACCTGCCCGCAGAGTCTTCGGAGTTCACACTCATGTTTGCCAACCAACATCTGGAGCCAGAGAAGACCCTGAAGTACTATCAGATCAGGAACAAGTCCACCCTCCTCATGGTGGTCAAGCTGCCCAGTGGGGCCTGAGACCACAGCAAGGGCTCCGGAGCCTTGACGGGACCCACGGGTGCCTCCCCCGGACGGGTCAGCTGCCTTCAGGGCAACAGATGAGCAACCTCCTGGGTTTTCTCCAACAGGGAAGAGGGGGGAATTGGGGCAATAAATACTCCTCAAGTCTCAGCCTTGGCTACGCCTTTTTGTCTTGCAGATGGGGGAGCACTATCCTGGAATGGGGGAGCATTACTCTGGGGTGGGGAGAACACTGCAGTGTATTGAGAGCCTGCCCAGGTGTTGGGGGGCCCCAGCAAAGTAGGCCCCCCTAGTGGTCAACAGGCCTCGGGAGCTCAGGCTCACACAGGAAGCCCTGGCTGCGCCTCTCCCAAGCCCCAGGCCTGTGTGGGGTTCACTGCTGGGGGCCCAGTGCCCTGTCCCACAGAACCACTGGGCAGGTGGATCGGGACCCCCACCCCCCAGGGCATCTCCTTCCCAGGGTGCTGGGCCTCCTTCCCCAGCTGAGGGCAGAGAGCAACACCTGCAGGTGTCCAGGGCCCCAGGCCCCTTCCCTGGGCTGGCACCTGCACCCAGAGCTCCCCCTCAGGCATGGGGGCACAAGGCTCAACCTTGGGGGGTGGCAGGACCTAAGCTGAGCTGTGGGCCCTGGGCTGCAGGTGATGTGGGTTCTCCTGCACCGTGAGGGGCCAGCACAGGGAGGGCCTCCTGGGGGCCAGGCCCTGAAGGGTGGGTGGAGGGGCACAGGGACCCTCTCCTGGCACAGGGACCCTCCTCTGGCCCAGCTCCCTGAGGGATTGTCGTGCAGGGCGGACCCCCAGGGCTGCCTCCGCCTGACCCGTCCACCCCGACCTTGGCAGACAGTCCCTTAAAGAGGTCCCTGGACGTGGCTCGGCCTCCTTGGACCTGCTCTCCCGCCACCCCCTTGGCTGCACCCTAACTTGGTCCCGGGTGGTTTCCTCTCTGTGGGGCTGGTCACTTCCTAGAAGACCCACTCCTGCCCTGAGCCTCTGACCTCGGGGTGGCGAGCAGCCTCCGGGTGTGAGCAGTGGAGGTGAGACCCTGCCCAGGACAGCCTGCTGGGGTCCCAGATGGGGGTGGGACCTCAGGGTTGGGCAGAGCTGGGGGCAGGTGGTGAGGTCCACATAAGGGACACCTGCCCTGCCCGCCAGTCTCCCATCACTGGCCTCAGGCAGGGGAGCCCCTGACACCCCACAGGCCCCAGGGAGGCCCGGCTGGGGCACTGGCCATGGCCACCTGCAGGCCCTTGGGGGGCGCTGACCTCCAGCTCCTGGAAGCCACGGGAGACCCAGGGCCCCCATCCTTCATGGGGTGGGTGGGAGGGGGTGCATGGAGGGTTCCAGGGGAGAGAGACACTCAGGAGGGTGGGTGGGGACAGTGGGGGGCCGGGGGAGTGCTACACAGAGGGTCCTTAGAGCCATGGGGTGCAAGTGGGGGCTGTGGGTGGCTGTGCCTGGCTGAGCAGGGCCTGCGGGGCCCCGAGGGGCCACCACAGGGCTTGGGACAGCAATGGAGCTGCCCCCCTGAGACCAGGACGACCGGCAGGCTCCTGCTCCCCGGGGCTCCCCCCAGCTCTCCCCCCTAGTGCCCCAGCCCCCAGCTGCTCCCTGCTATTCCTGGATTTGGGTGGGGGGCACCAACAGCCTGCCTTGGTTACTCTTTCTTTGTAGGCTGAAAGGAACTGTGATCCAGGGACAGCCTCAGGGGACTTCCTAACGGACTGGGAGGCTTCCTTGGTCTCTGGTGGGCGGGGCCTGAGGCTGCCCTGAGCTGCAGAGCTGGGACTTGCTCTCGCCCCCTCCCGGACCCCAACCCCGCTCCACCTGTGAGCTGTCCTCACTGCATCAAGGGGCAGGGGTGTCCCCGCCTGGGCAGCCGAAGCTGGCCCTCCCCGTCGCCCGAGTGTCCTCCTGACCCCAGACTTGGTGCCACGGCCCAGAGGGCAGCTCTGAGGCCTCACGCTGTGCCCGGCAGGAGGGCCTGGCTGGTCACTCGGCTCTTGATGGCCCCTCCTGTCCCGTGTCCAGGCAAGGTGGTCCAAGCCCCCTGCCCCTGGTGTGCCGCTGAAGTCCTTGCACGCCCTCGCCCTTCCTTCCTTCTCCTGGAAGCCTGCGAGGAGCCAGGCTGTGGTGGGGGGAGGGGTGGGTGTTCAGGGAGCCTCTCGCATGGGCCCGGGTCGCAGTGAGCAGGCTCCAGCTCTGGGGCCTTGGGGAGCTCTTGCTGTGCAGGCCTCAGTTTCCCCAACTCTGAAATGAGGCCAGAGAGCGTGGGGTTCTCACAGCACCCCATAAAGGGAGCTGCCGTGGGGAGGCGCCTCTGGAGCTGAGCAGGGGGTGCTGGGCCCTGGCAGCCCCTCTCCATACCCCACAAATGTCCCTCCACCACGACCCTGGCCCTGAAGTGGAGGTGCCAGCGGACCTGCGGCTTGGCATGGCCAGGCGGGGCAGGTGCACTTGGTGGCCACGTCCAGCCGGGCCATAGCTCGCAGCCCACGACAGGCGCCAGGCTGTGGCTCAGTGGCACCAGCTTGGGGTTGCGCACGGCGCCAGACCCCCCGGCCTTCCTGTGCGAGAGGCAGGTGCGAGACAGCTGTGCCCGTCCCCGAAGCGCCGCCACATCCCGCCCCAGGCCCGCGGGGCCCAGGGCACGCAGCCGGGCGCACAGGGTGCGGGGAAGTGCGTGCGCAGCGCCCGGTCCAGTGCGTTCCAGGCGCGCGCCCTGCGCTCCATGCGCCCCTGGAGGAGGGGGTGGTGATGCCCCAGGGGGGCAGGTTAGCTGGGGAAAGGGGGCTGGGCCTGAGGACAGGGCTGCGAGGCCCTGCCTGGACCCCCTGCTGTTAAGAAGGTGGGAAAGACGCCGCCCACACGCTGGCCGCAGGGTCCTGGTTGGAACTCTTTCCAGGGTCATCGGGAAGCCCCCCATACCTCTAAACAACAGCCTCGCTGTCAGCCCCGAGAGCTAACGGCTGGGACCCCTCCCAACATTAGGAAAGGAGACTGACCTGGGACCCAGGGTGCCTCAGCCCGTAGCATGCCCACATCTGTCTCCGACTGGGGACGCACCTCTTTCTTGTTTCTCAGTAAACTCTTTACTCAGTTGCCTGCCCTATGGCCTGTGACTAAATTCTTTCATGCAAATAAGCCAAGAACCTGGAAGCCCAGATCCCAGAGCATTCCACGGTGCCAGGGGCCGGACACCTGCGCAGCCAGGCCGGCCCCTGACCTCGCCCGGCCTGACAGGCCTGTGCCCAGCCCTCCTGAGGGGCCACCTGGTGTCCGCGGCGGCTGGGGAGGGCTCTGTGCTGACTGGAGGACACGGCACGCCTTGTCCTGTTTGCCGCTAGTCCAGGGTAGGGAGAAGCAGAGTTAGTTCTAGAAGCAAGTTCTGGGTCCCCGCCCACTCCTCTCTGCACCCCTCCCCCAACCCTGCATGGACCCCCCACCCTCCCCGCAGCTGAGGGGAAGGACCCGCTGGGCTGGAGGACAGGCCTCCTGGCTCCAGCCAGGATGTCACTGACCTAAGGATAGAATTCAAGGGCTCCTGTGCACATCAGCTGCCAATGCAAAGAACCTGAAATTTGATGGCTCTTAAAAGGGTATTTATTTGGGGTAAAAGCTCACAGTCACACGGCCCTAAGGAGCCCACCTCAAGCTTCCCTCTCGCCAAGTCGGCTGCCACGTGGAAGGAAGAGGGTGGTGGGGGCTGCCTGGCCTCTGCTCCGCTGGCCTCCTCCTGAGCCCCGTGGCCAGCTCTTCCTGACCTCAGCCGCGGTGGCTCAGGGCCTCCCCCCTCAGGCTCCCGCTGCCTCCAAACCTCAGCCCTAAGCTCTCAGGCAAAATGGTTCATCTCTCCCGGGCGTCAGCTGTGCCAGCCGCCTTCTTTCAGCCACACGGCAGGATAAAAAGCGACAGAGCTCTCTCTTCCTGTGTGTCTGTCTGTCTGCGTCCATTTGTATCAGACCCAGAAGGGCTTGAAGGCCCAGCCTGAGTAAGCCACTGACAGTCAAATCAAAGCCTAATCTCACATGTAATCTAATCAAAGTCACTCAGCCGGACTTAATACAATCAAAGGGTAACACGCCCCGGGGAATTGTTTAGTTGACAAACGTACTCTTTCCCTTTCTGAGATTCGAAAAATAATCTCAAACTGCGACACTGTGTGAGGGCTGTGTTCCTGGTGATCCCACATCCGTGCCAGACCGAGTCCTGCCATCTGGAGGAGCTGAGCGTGGAGCCGGCACCTCTCGCCCTGGGTGGAGGACGAGGGCCTCGCTTCAGAGGCCGCGGCCAGAGCAGCTCAGCACGTGCCAGGGTGCCCACCCGGTTCAAGGGAGGCCCTCAGGCCGAGGACACAGGCTGCAGACAGCTGACCCCCCAGGGTGCCAGCGATGAGGGGCAGAACTGACCCACAGGGGGCACCAGCCAGGGCCTGAAAGTCTCGAAAGCTGCAGGTCTTGGTACTCCATTTAGAGGACTTTGATGAAAGATTTGCAGCTGATTTTGAACAGGACAGGAGCAAACGGGAGGCTCCTCTGAGGGACTCAGAAGTGTTTCTGCAGAGGACCTTGTCCTCCTGCCCCTTCTGGACCCTGAGCTGCCCTGAGCACAAGCTGGGGCAAGTACACAGAAAATATGTCCTGGTGAAACCAGTAAGACAAAGATAAAGACACAATCCTCAGGCCTCCAGGCAAAACACCAAGGCACTTGGGAAGGAAAGAACATCAGGCAGGCTTCAGACTTTATTATCGCAAGACAAAAGGGAAGTGACATTTTTCAGGAAAATTTATGAAGAAGCCATGCACCCAGAATTTATGTATAGACAACAGACAAGGCTACTGAAAAAAGGACATGAAACGTGCAGGAACTCGGGATGGTCCACGCACGGGATGAGACTGAAAAAGCAGGTGCCTCGCAAACTAACAAAAGTATGGATCTTGAGCACAGGACAGTATTCGCTGTAGATGCAAGACTGTAAGAAGTGTGGGTATAAACTCGGGAGGGCAGGAAGGGAATGGTTTGTGTTCTGACAGAGGAGAAATGACAAGGTTCAAAGACTGGAGGAGAAAGAAGAGAAGAAAGGGTGAAGTGGATTCAGCCACTGCTGCCACAGGTGACAGTGAGAGAAAATCGTTTCCATGAAGGACTAAGAAAAGGCTGCCCAAGGACGTTACGGCCATGTTCTTGGTGTAAAGTAATGAAGGGCCCAAAAATTATATAAGTTGTCCAAAATTTCAACAAGAATTCAAAGACCATTAACAAAATAAACTCAGTAAATATTATGTAACATGCAGAGCTGAGACCAAACACATTCATGACAACAAGTGTAAATGGGCTTGATTTACCTGCTTAGAAACACCATTTTCAGATTGGAAAGCAAAACATTATCTAACTCTATTGATATTTAGGAAAAAAGAGAAAGCCTGAAACTAAGGAGGCAGAAATATGGAAATGAACTCTGGGGCAGGACAGGGCCCAAACTAGAAGCTGTGCACCTGCCCAGGGGCCATTCTGATGGGCGCTGGCAGGACAAGGGGCTCAGGGAGGCTGGAGGCGAGGGGGGCTGGCCAGGACCTGCCCCTCCTCCTGCACCCCTGCAGCCCCTGGGGAGGGTGGGCCTGCCCCTCCCAGCTCTGGCTCCGCCCCTTCCCCTCCCAGGCCCCGCCCTGCACCCGCAGGGCCCTGGTTCCCACCTGAGCTGCCCCAGGGGTCAGGAGCCGGACCAGCTGCCAGAGGCCACAGTGGCCCTGAGCAGGGACCCCGACCTGCCCCTCCCCGCCTCGGAGGAGATGGCCCCGGCCCAGCCCACGACCCTCTGGGGGTTAAAACCCGGACCTGCGTCTGCACGTCTGTCCTGCCCCAGGCAAATCTGCACAAACGTGTGCCGAGACCTGCCAACGTGTCCATCTGTCCGCTTATCTGTGTGTCCGTGAACCCATCTCCCTATCGTCATCACCACCACCCACCACTCATGTACGAGCCCGTGTGCCCACCCGGCCTCCCATCCGCCCATTGGTCCCTCTGTCCCTCGACGTCCCCTGTCCAGCCCCCAGCAGCATCTTCCTCCTGCAGCCAGGAGAGTCTGCGCCTCTGCACTGCCGTCCACTGAGCGAGCAGCCCCGGGACCCTGTTCACCCGACAACCACGACTGTGCCCTCCCGCCCACACCCAGGCCCGGCTCCCAGGAGGGGTGTCAGGAGAGCGCCAGTGGTTGGCGTCAGGAAAGGAAAGAAGCGGTCTCACAGCTGTTTCCAAAGGGTCACTGGGACCGGGAGGGAGGAGCACTGGGGCTGGGAAGGGGCAGGTGCAGGCCCCTCACAACAGCCGGCAGGACCGCCTGTCCTGTGGGGGTGACTGCCGGTCCTCTGGGGGTGACTGTCCCTCTCCTGGTCGGCTCCACACGGGGACGCGGGTCTGCCACGGGGCCAGGGGCTTGGCGCACAACTGAAACCAGGCCCCGCCCTTGGCGGCCTGGCAGGCCTGCGCCGTGTCCAGGCAGGCGAAGCAGAACTCCACGTGGCAGCGGGAGCACAGCACGTACTTGCACTTGTCCTTGTGCTCGATGAGCAGCCCGCACGTCGGGCAGGCCCAGGTGGAGGGGCAGCCTCGGATCTCGCTGTCAGGGAGGTCCTTGGTGCCACAGGTGGCCAGGACGTGCAGGGCTGGGGTTCCAGCAGCCCTCATTGGCGCAGTGGTCCGAGGGCGTCCCCTGCCCCTTCCAGGCCCGCAGGCACTGCCAGCAGAACTCATAGGGGTCCCCCAGCGAGGATGAGCAGATGGTGCACAGCACCCGCAGGTGGGTCAGCTCCGTCCTCTCCACCAGGCTCCTGCACCTCGGGCACTGGGGGAGGGCGGGGGCTCAGAGCAGGCAGGGCCAGGGGCAGCGGGGAGGGGCAGGCACGGGGGTCCCCACGAGGGGACTAGGATCTGCACTGGGGCCCTGGCACTGACGTCCAGGCACTGGGCACCGCCCCCTGGCCTGCATCCTGGGCACTGAAGCCGAGGCCCCCCGGGCAGGGCCCACACCCACCTCTTTAAAGTCACAGTAGCGTCTCGCCGCAGACAGGGCGAGTTTCCGCTCAAAGTCCCACTGCTCTGCCTCCCCTAGAGCGGCGCTGCGGCGCACCTCGGGGTAGGGCCACTCGGCCCCGCACTTGGCCCCGTTGGCGTCAGCAGGGCAGCAGAGGCTGAAGCGGCCCTGAAGGGGCAAGACACGGGCGGGTTGTGGGCTCTGTCCAGCACCGAGGCCGGGACTGGCCACTACCCCCCGGCGCCTGGTCACCTGGTCCCCCCTGTCTAGAGATGCCCCCCTACCTGGTCGATGAGGCCGCGGCACCAGGCTGTCAGGCTCCCGGAGTCCACAGCGTGCCCACAGCTCATCTGCACCCTCTGGGTCCCGTCATACTCATCCCCTGTAGGATGAGGGGGCTCAGAGTGGGGCAGGATCAGGTGCCCACGGCCGGGCTGGGTCTGGGGGCTCCCACAGGACATGCGGCCTTTATGGAGAAAACTGTCCTCGCCCACTGGGGTCACCGCAGTAGGTTCCGCGTGTGAACGAAGCCCCTCCTGAGGCCATGCCCGGGGGGCTGCCCTGGTGCCCTCTGCCCCTCCTGCCCCTCCCTCCTTGTCACCACCTCCCGGGACCCTGCCTGGTCAAGCCCTGGGCACAGGATGAGTCTTGTGCTTGTTTCCAGGGTCCCTGACCCCAGACCCCCGTCAGTGTCCTATAAGGTCAAGGGGTGGACCGAGCCAGGGCCGCGGGCTGGGGCCCAGGCAGGGCCTCACCAGGCCTGGTCAGGGGCGCCGGGGGGGCGCCAGGGCCTGAGCTGAGGCTGGGAGGGGCGCAGAGCTCAGGCGGGTCCTGGGGCCGCATTCCTGGGGTACAACCTGTGAGGGGGAGCGGCTGGGCCCAGGTGGTCAGCTCAGGGGCACCTGCAGGGAGTCGGGGGACCCTCCTGGCCTGGGGGCAGGGCAGAGGCAGGGCAGGGTGGGGCAGCTGCTCCGGGGTCTGGAGGGGGACAAAGGGGCGGGGACAGGAGGGGCAGCAGGACAGGCCCTGGGGGCCGAGCTGAGCCCTGGGTGTTGGTGGCACAGTCACAGGTGTCGGCTCCGGCCAGGGGGGCTCCGGCTCCACAGCTGGGTTTGGGGAAGGAGGTGGTCTCTGCCATGTCTGGACCCTCCAGAGCAGGAGCAGGTGGGGGAAGCGGGGGCAGGGCTCAGGTGCAGACACCCTTCTCTGAGCTTCAGGTGGGTGGCAGGGGGCACTGCCAAGGTGGGGACCCCAGGTTGTCATCAGCCCCCAGAGGACACCAGGCTCCCCTGGAGGGACCCTCTCCACATGCGGATGGAACACAGGGGGCTCTCTAGGGGCGTCCCTCCAGCCCCCACCTCGGGGACCCCACCTTCCACCCCACCCCAGCTCTGCCTGCCCCTTGGCCTGCTCTGGTCAAGTTCTGGAAAGTCTGCTGTGACCACCAGGAGCTCTCAGCAGCCCGTCCCTCCCCACGGGAACCTCCTGTGACTGGAGGGGCTTGGACATCCTGGGGCGCCAGGACCTGGCTCCAAAGAGCCCCACCTGTCTCCTCCCCGCCCCGGCCAGGTGCTACCTGTTATCTCGTCTTTGCTCTTCACAAACTTGAGTGGGGGCTCAGCCTCCTCCCCCTTAGAGAGGCTCATTGTGGGGCTCCAGCTCCCTGGCCTCAGGGCTCCTGTCCTGCAGGGGACAGTGAAGGGGAGCTGAGGGGGGCAGGCAGGGGTCCCGGCCAGGGCCGTTGTGGGCGCCTGCTGCTGGGCTCTGAGCGTGGGGGAGACCAGGGCCACGGGCGCCCCAGCCTGCAGGACGGTGGTCTTCATAGGACCCCGTCCTGGTCCTGTTCAGCAGAGAACCCCCCCAAAGGTGAAGCCGCACGGGGCAGGACAGGCCTGTCCCTGGTGGGGTCCCCTGCGGTGGACGTGTTGCAGCCAAGCCAGGGGATCTGAGTGGCAGAGAAACCCAAAGGGGCTTGGAGAGGCGGAGGAACAGATTTATTACACACAGGCCTGGAGGAGAGTCTGTCTCCAAATCCTGAGCCCCGTTTCTCAGTTCTCATAGGTTTACACAGGATTCTATGCAGGACTAGCGTGGCTCTCGCTCACTGGCTAGAGCGTTGCTAGGTGACGTTTTGCAAGTGGGGTTACAGAAGCAGAAGGCAGGTGCAAGGACATGCGCTCGCGGGCAGGCTGATTCACAGTACGGGGGGCAGGCAGGTCCCTTAGATTACAGAAGCGGGGGGCAGGAGTGGTCCCTTACATTACAGAAGAGGGGGCAGGAGTGGTCACTTAGATTACAGAAGCGGGGGCAGGCAGGTCCCTTATATTACACAAGTGGGGGGCAGTAGTGGCTTGTTAAGAAAATTTTCTGCAAGGCTATGCTTTTCATTTCTCAACAGAGGGGCCACGATGCAGGGCGCTGGGGTGAGGAGGACGAGGAGCGGGGGTCTCTGGGGGACCGCGCTGAGGAGCATGGGGCCCGGGCACTTACCAGGCCTCGTGGGGAGCCCCCGGCCCAGAGCTGGGCAGGGCAGGGCAGGGCAGGGTCCTTGGGCGCCGAGCAGCTGAGCGGGACCCTGCACAGGCTCAGTTGCTGGCCGCGTGCCCGGCATCAACTCCAGCCTGTCTGCATCTGGGTCCTCGGCTCCATTCCCCGTCGGACGCTCCATGTCGGCCTCGTCCCCACACCTGAGCCCATAGAGGACGAGCAGCTCAGGACCCACACTGGCCAGCCCCCTCCCGTGTCCAGCCCCTCCCCGTGTCCAACCTTCCCCTGGGCCCAGGTGGCCCTGCCCCCTCCTGCAGGGCAGCGACTGCGGGGCCAGCCTCCCGGGGCCACCCAGGGAATGGACAGGCCTTCTCTGCCCCTCCCACCTCACCCTGCAGGGCCCAGGCCCACTCCTCACTCGGGTGCCCATGCAGCAGGGGGGGCTTTAGTAAAGCAGGTGAGGGGAGAGGACCGGCTGCTCGAGTCCACCCCTCCATCCCCCGCTTTAGAGCATTCTAGAAACCACAGCCCAGGGGTGTGTGGCCAGGTGGGGGCCTCCTGGGTCCCCCTCATCCCCAGGCCCACGGCCCGGACCTGTGGGACAGCACTGCCCCTCCCCAGCCTGGCTGCCGTCCAGGGACCCGCAGGCCACTTGCCGCCAGCCCTCATGGGCCCCAGGGGCACCCTCCCCCTTCCCGCGGCCCCTGCAGCCGTGCCCTGGAGGGACGGGAGCCAAGGCCACTGTGACAGTCACGTGTGGGCTCCGGGTCCAGCCAGCGTCCCCTGCCCCCTGCCCCCTGCCCCCTGCCCCCTGCCCCCAAACACAGGCCCCAGGGCCCAGACCCGGCACGCACCTGTCGCTGCTGTCCTGACAGCGGTACATCAGCAGGTAGGGGAGCCTGGACCTGTGGGCAGGACGTCAGCCTGGCGCCCCTGCCCGCCCCGCCGCCCCTTCAACCTCCAGGGCCCCCCAGCCTCCCGGAGGGCCCCGTCCCCTGCCCAGGGCTCCTGCAGCCGTACCTGTGTGTGAACTGCTGCGGGAAAGACCCCACCTAGGAAGAGAGGGGCGGTGAGGACACGGCCTTCAGGCCACTCGCCCACCTGCCACCTGCCCTGCACGTGGCCCCTGCGCCTTCTGCCTCCTTCAGGGGCTCCCCCGCCAGGCGGTGCCGGGCCTGACCTCTGACCTTTTCCCTGGACCTGGGCCCTGACCTCTGTCCTCTCCCCTGTGCCTGGCCCTGACTGTGACCTGCCCTGACCCCGGGCACCTGCTGTCCCCTCCCACAGCTATCCTCTCCCACAGCCCGGGGCCGCGTGGCGGGGGCACTCACACGGTCCACGCGCTGGTCGTCGAAGTGATACCACTGCTCCTGGCCGGGGGGCTGGACGAAGGCCGTGTAGTGGACCCCGCTGTAGTCCCCCCAGTGGCTGCACATGGCATAGAGATGGTAGCGTTTCCGCTCCTGCGGGGAGACGGGGTGCGGGGGCTCGTGGGTGCCTCCACGTTCCAGGACAACGGGGGCCCTGCGGGCTGTGGCCGTGGTGGGCATCAGCCAGCACCACCGTCCTGCCCCCCGCCAGCGTCACGACAGTAGGAGGAGGATGGACACAAGCGAGCCCCAGTGGTGCCACCCCCGGCTCCTGCGCTCAGGCCCGGCGGCCGCCTGTGTCCCCCCCAAGGCCCAGCGTCCAGGGCTCCAGGCGCCCGGCAGATGTCCCTGGTGTCCCCGTCCATGGCGTCCACCCGCCAATGGCCACGTGGGTGCCTGGCCCTGGGCCGCCCTGCGGGGCAGTTCCCAGCTGAGTCCACTGCAGGAGCACAAAGTCCCCCTCATGCCCCTCCTGGGGCAGGATCTGGAATCGAGTTCCAGGGGTGAGGGGAGGACAGGGGTCTCTGTGGGGACACAGGCCACCTGAGGAGGGGTCCTGCCAGGCCCCTGGCCACCTCTAATCCCACTTTAGCTGTGGGGTCTCCAGGAGCCAGGACTGTGCCTGCGCCCGACCCCCGCCTGTCCTGGGGGCCTGTGCCCCCCCATGTCCCCCACCTGTCCTGGGGGTCTGCGCCCCCCCTGTAACCCCCATCCTGTGGGGCCTACGCCCCCCGCCCCCCCTCTCTGGGCCTGCGCTGGCTTGGCCCTGGTCAGCAGCTGTTCACTGAAGGAAAGGTGGTGGGGGGTGATGCTTGAAACACTGTCCTTGTGGCCAAAGAAGGTGTGTCCTGGGCTCCCCCCTCTAGCGCTGACACTCACCGGGGCTGGGGTGACCGTGGCTCCCCTAGAACCTGAAGAGTGGGGCGCAGCAGGCGCCCGGGGCGCGGTCTGCAGTTCCAGCACGTGGGAGACGTTGGCGGTCGCCTGGGCTTTGTGGAACTTTCCCTTTTTGAAGGTGAACTCGCTGACTTGCAGCACCAGGATCTTGGGGAGCCGCAGGAAGCGCTGCTCCTAGAGCGGGCGAGGCGGGTCAGGGGGGCACCCCACGGGCCAGGGCCCAGGCCGGCGGCTCGGGACCCTCCTCCGCTCCACCCGCCCGGCCGCCTGCCCTGTCCGGGCCAACGAAGAGGCTGGGGGTCGGGGTTCTGCCCCTGCGATGGGACCCTCTGGCCGCCCTCCAGCTGGGCCCAAGGCCAACGCCACCACCAGGAGCGCGTTCTCCCGAGGACCGAGAGGCACCGCCTTCGGGGAAGACCAGCCAGCCCCGGGGAGGCAGAGGTGCTCTGCAAGAGCAGTAAACAGTCCAGGTGGAGCAGAGCAGGGAGAGAGCAGCCAGGACGGAGCCCGAGCAGAGAATGGAAGTGAGCGCCGGTTACAGAAAAGAAACAGCCTCCAGCACTGAGGAGAAAGAGAAGAACAAGACCCACGGGCGAGGGACCCTGGCCAGGGCTGTGGCCGCCAGCGCCCCAGCTACCGTGGAGGAACAGGTGCCTCAGACAGGACTCGGGGCAGCATGGCACAAAGCCACAGGCCAGGGCACTGGACAGGCCACAGCCAGGAGCAGAACCCTTCTCGGACCAAAGAGGCCAGGGCAGGAGCGAGACACGTGGGAGTCGGCAGGGCGAGGGAGAGAGCCCCTCAGCGAGGTGGCCCCAGGGGCCCCGTGTCGGGGGACAAGAGCGAGGCTGGAGTCCAAGGCAGGGGAGATGCCCTTTGTGCCCAGGGCAGGGGCGGGGGGAGGTGGACAGTCCATGGGCACAAGGAGACAGGCGGGCACACCCTGCCCCACCCTCCCAGTGCAGGGACCCTGAGGCCACTCGGCCGCTGGCACCTCTCAGGCCCCCCGCCCCAGGGTCTAGTCCAGCTCAGGGGCTACCCCAGGGCCGGGGAGAAGCAGCCTCGGCCCAGGCCCTACCTCGGAGGCGGGGGTCTTGGCATCGCAGCGCTCACAGAACAGGTTGTCGTCCTCGTCGAAATGCTGGATGTGGGGGCCGCTCAGGGCACCTGTGTCCTGCAGGAGACCAAGGAGAGAGGCTGGGGGCTCCAGGGGGCTGTACATACCCCTTCCCCACCCCGTGCCCCCGCCTCTGTGCTCTGCAGCCCTCCAGGGCCCCTGCCTCCCTTAGTTCCCTCAAGGCTTCCAACGGGCACAGGGTTTGCCCTAAAAGGCCCTTTAGGGTGCAAAGCCCAGCCCCCCACCCCACCCCACCCCCTGAACCCCACTGTCCGTGGGCACCCACTGCCTCTAAGGCTCTGTGCGATGCTCCCCAAGCACACCTGTTCTGGATCCCCAACACCTCATGACCCAAGCCACCAAGGAGGGCCCCCCACTGCCTGCCCCCCACTGCTCCTGAGTGCCCGAGGTAGGGGCACGATCGGGCATCTCTGCCCAGCGCAGCCCCCAGCACAGACGGGGCTGGACTGGCGGTGACTAGAGGGAAGCGGGACCCGGGGCTGGAGAACACCCGCTCCCTGGGCCTCCCCCCGCAGGCCACCTGGGAAGGGTCTGGTACCTGGGCACGTCCAGCAGGCTCTCGGGGTGGCTCTCGGGGCGCCTGCCTGAACCCGTGCAGACCATGATGCTGGGAGAGGGAGGCCAGGGGGAGCAGCAGCGTCCTGCCCCCGGGCGGGATGTGGTCCTCACTGCCACACCTGGCGCAACTGACCACTGTCTCCACTTCACTCTGAAACAGCTGCACAGGAGGCGGTCACTCCCCAGGCCCCAGGCCCGGCCCGTTCCCAGGTGGGCCCCGGGCAGCACCGCCGGTGTGGACAGTCCCAGCCTCCACCTGGGCCAACACTGCTCAGCGCCCTGTGAGCCCCAATCCACAGGACACGGGGTGCACTGCCCACCCTCCAGGAGATGGCAAGGCCTCTGGACTTCAGCCACAGGGGCGCCCCCACCCAGGACCGAGGCCCCGATCCTGCCCCTTTGGGGCCCTGGTTGACCCAGGCCCCGTGCCCCCTACCTCCTGCAGGTTGCCCCGGCCCAGCTTGTCCAGCAGCAGCAGGAACACCTCGCCCACGTCCTGCTGGCCGTCTGCATGGCACGGGGTGCGGGGGCCAGCTTAGCCGGCAGAGCCCCTCTGCCCCCGGCCCTCAGTCCCGCCTCCCCCACTCCAGAGCAGGCAGGACACCGCGACGCGACCCTCCAGCAGCCTCCCCCCTCCAGCCCTCCTCCGGGTCCCCGGGCTGCCTAGCGTCCCCACCTCCTCCCTGCAGCCTCCCCCTGCTCTGACTGTCCAGGGACCCCCACCCCCAGAGCCGCAGCCATGGACACCACCCCTGCTCCACGGGGTCCATGCTGACCGCGTGCCCTCCCGCTCTGGTGACCCCTCTGCCCAGGACCCGGCCCGGCCTCCTGGGTCCTGGCAGGAGCACCAGGTCCACTCACAGCCCAGGCCCAGGCAGGTGGTCAGGGCCCGCGTCTCCACCGGGCTGCGCCGCGCCTCCAGGCCCCCGAAGATCTGCTCCAGCGCCTGCTGCTGCCGCGAGGACCTGGGCGCCTCCTGGACCCTGCGGCCACAGGGCAGCCCGGCTTCCACCTCACACAGGACCAGAGCTCCCCGCCCAGTCCCTCCCGGGGCCGCCAGGCGCTCACCTGTCCCGGAATTCCGGGGTCACGAAGAGGCACTGCAGCAGGGCGTTGAGGTAGCAGGTCAGCCCGTGATTGACGAGACCCACAAAGAGGGGGCGTCCCCGGGATGGGCCTGGGGGAGGTAGAGCTTCTGAAAGGCTGGGCGGTGCTCAGGAGGGAGAGCCCCATCCCCGGGGCACCCCCACCCCTCTTTCTGCACCAGACCTGGGCTGGGCCCAGAGACCCTGAGGGGCCCCAGGGGCTGGGCCTCCGTCCCTGCCTCCCGTCCCTCTGCACACCTGTGCCAGACCCCACCCTCCCCAGGTCTCTAAGAGGGCGCCCCCCACCCTGTACCTGCCCAGGTGGGCACCTGCTTCCCCTGCAGCCACCTCTGGGCACACACTGCTCCCCTGCCTGAGCCCAGGAGTGGGCTGGGCTCTCCTCAAGCAGGGGGGGCCAATTGCTCCCCCAAAGCTCAGGGAGGCAGAGTCCCAGGTGACCCAGCACCTCAAGGGGCTCTGAGCCCAGGTCTGCCTGGCCCCACGTGCCCCCAGGCCAGGTGGAGGGTGGACCTGCCCCCCCCCAGCCCAGCGTGTTAGGGGCTGTGCCTGGGGTGGGAGACGCATTCTCACCGAGCAGGTGTTGCCCGGGTGCACCTGGAGCTCATCTTTGCCTCAGAGAGACCCCCAAGGTGGGAAACAGGACCCCAGACTAGGAGGCGGCCCTGCACGTTCTCTCCCAGCGCCCACCCGACTTCCCCCAGGGGAGAAAAGGCAGGAAAGTACTGCAGGAATAGAGTCCCTAAGGCTGGAGGGACCCTGGCCAGCGCCCTCAGGCTTCTGGAAGATTCCTGCCCGAACCCCTGGACATCTCGTGGGCGTCCAGGAGGCAGGCTCAGCTCAGCGGCTCCGGGACTGGGCGGGGTGCAGGTGAGGGTGGGGTGCTGTCCCCTTCCCGCGCCCCAGGAGGGTCCCGACGTGCAGCGGGCAGAGGGGACTAGCCCCAGCCGCGCCAGGCGCAGAGTCTCGCCTAGTTGACGTCTGCTGACTGTCCACCAGCCCCGGGACCCGCGGGCAGCGTCCGGGGGGCGAGCACCGGCGCCCCCGTCCTGGGACCCGCGCGGGCGCCCCATCGCGGCAGCCCCGCGGCGTGGACCTCGCGGGGAGGGAAGCCAGCGAAGGGGCCTAGGCCCACCCGACCTGGGCGCCACGCCCCGCAGACGGGCGGGAAACTGAGGCTCAGGGGGCGGGAACGGCTCTCCACGGGCGCGCGGGGCTGGGGGCTCCAGGCGAGCGTCCCCCTGCGCCCGGGTCCCCGCGGACCGACACCCGGCTCTGGGTCCCCGCAGCCGCGGCCCCTCGGAGCCTCCCGCAGCGCCTGGGGTGGGGGCGGGGCGCCGGCGGCTCCGCCCCGCGGGGGGGCGAGGTCGGGGTTGGCGGGGGAGGGGCGGCCCTGTGCGCTCCACTTTCACTTTTGATTCTCTGCTGGGGAACATTCCAGAGAACTCCCGCCCGCGGGGTCGTGTGCAAGGACGGGGTGGGGTGGGGGCGGCCGGGAGGAAGGGGCTGCTCAAGACCCCCTGCTGGGGTGGCCGGACGCCCCCCCAAGCCCCTGCCCTGAAAAGGGAAACCTGAGTTTTGATCCCTGGAAGTGCCCTGGCCCTGAGCAGAGCCCCCGCAGCCCTCACTGCCCCCCTGCCCGCCCGCATCTCCCTCCCGCTCCCCGGGCAGCGCTGACCTGCTCAGGACGGGGCTGCCTGGCCACCCCTGCCGCGGCCGCTGCTTTCTGCCCTGCACGCCCCCCTCCCTGCCCCCCGGGCCTCCTGTCCCCCTCCCAGCTCAGGAGCCGGTTCACCTGCCAGAGGGCTGCCCGATTTCACCCAATTATCCCAACCACACCCAATTATATTAGACCCCCACCACACCCCGCTCTCCCACACCCGGGGCCTGCCCCCCCCCAGGGCGCCCCATGCTGGCTCCACTCAGGGCGCCTGAGGAAGTCACCAGGTTAAGACCAGAACAATCCAAAAACCTTCCTGGGTAAAGAGGCAGCCCAAAGATTTAAGTCACTTGAACATACGCCTATCAACTCTAGTACTAACTATAGGTTCAAATAGAAGAGGCAGAAGAGCCACATGTCAGGAAACCACCACAGAGTCCAACTCTGTCACACTGGGGAGCATGAATTCCAAAGCAGGGCCCCCTGGCAGGGTGCCAACTCCTGAGCTGGCTGCCCTGCCTGTGGTGTCTAGATGTCTCCAAGGCCCTCAGGAGCCATGCTATTTGAGGCAATGTTTACTCTGGCAGTTAATGAGATCTTGCTGAGACGTGCATAAGCGTAACCTCTGGGATGACCTTCTGACTCACTTTGAATCTCCTAGCCATAGAAACGCATTTGTCTTTACGCTTTCCCTTTTGGTCAAGGTCTTCTTCCAGTTGCATTGCTAGTTGGTGCTTGATAGTAATTCCTTGGTGCCAGGAGGACTCATCTGGTAATGCATTTACATGCTGAGTTTGGCTTAGAGTAAGGCCACATTTGAGCAACAAGGAGACTCTCAGGAGGTAGCACTTAGACACCCTGTATACCAGGCTGAGTTCCAATTTCAAAAGCGAAGCCTCATAAGTACAGTCATCACTACCAAGGGCCCATCAGTGTCCATTGTCTTTCACTGGTCACTGCCCCTGAACTCAGGGGATTCTTGTTGTCCCATTAGAGAATGTGGCAGGGCTCCCCTGGGTGGGAATTTGCTGTGTCTTTGGTTATTGTGTGGGTCTCCACCCACAGTGACGGTGCCCCATGATCACCTGAACATTCATACGCCTTATAGGTGTGCCCCAGGTGAACCTCCTCCCATGCATCCCCCTCTCTGACACCCCACACCAGTGATCCTCCCTGCCACAGCTGGAAGCCTTCTGTGATCCAAAACTTCTTAAAAATGAAGCCAACAAAATAACTGAATACAATTAATAGGAAAATGATATAATAATGATTATTAAAAAAATAAATAAGAGAGAGGCAGGGCAAGATGGTGTCTGAGTGAGTGCACCTTATAGTCTCTCCTGCAAAGAAGCGATGGGGCAGCGTTGGAAATTCTTCAGGACCAGGGTGTTTCAGGATTTTGCAGGGCAGGAGGTGTCTGGACATCGATTTGGTGGGACGGTGACAGAGAAGATTCATGTAAAAGATAGAATTGAGGCTTTCTTTCATGGAGATAGGGGCTGCACGCAGGATACTCCCTCCTGGGGTGGGCGCCATGGCAGCAGCGATTCCTAGAGGCTCTGCGGTGCTGGGGAATTCATAAGCCCTGAGCGGACTACTCAGGGGGTTGCAGGCCAGGAGGTCTTTGGAAACTGATTTGGTGAGACAGAGATGGAGTTTTTTGCTAGGTGTGGAATTTTGGGTTTCTGACATGGTGATCAGTGCTTCCGGCTAGAGCCCCACCCCCTAGGCCTGGCTGCCGATCTGCAGCATCCTTAAATTGGTTGCAATATAGAGACGCCCCCAGCAGGCTGTTTCAGGGGCTTGCAGGGCAGGAGGTGTCCTGAGGTCGAATTGGTGAGACAGCAACAGAAGAAACTCTTGTGAGAGGGGGAATTTTGGGTTTCTGACACAGAGGTCAGAGTTTGCAGATGTGACCCCCCCATAGGGCTGGCACCCAGCTGTGGGGATCCCTGAAGGCTGTATTGCATTGTGGTGCTCCCAGGCTCCCTGTTAACTGGATTAGAGGTTACCAGGTCTGTGTCCCCTAAACCCTGGTGGCCCACACCCCAGAGACTCACACCTCTTGAGTCTGCAATATCACAGACTTCCCATCCCTGAATCCACCACGCCCTGAGGTTCATCTGAGGTCCTTGATTGTCCTAGCCCTCACGTTTGCATTTCTTTTTTTTTCTTCCCTTTTTTTTTCTCTTTCCTTTTTCTTTATTCCTTTTTTCTTTTTTTTGTCCTGGTTGCTAATATTGCATTGTCTCCTAGTCTTTTCTCCCATTGTATCCCTCAAGTCTTTCTTTATTTATTTAAGGGTTTTTTTTCTTCTCTTTCTTCTTTTATTTTTCCTGCTTGTTTCCCTCCCTTTCCTTTGCCCACCCCCCCTTTTTTTTCTTCTCTTTTTTTCCTTTTCCCTCTTTTTCTTCTTATTTTATCTTAATTATACAATAGGTGCTGCAGGGAACACATCACATTTGCTGGGTTTCCTCATCCTCCATTTGCACGTTTCTGTGTGAATTGATTTTGGCCATCAACACTATTCCCCTTCCCTGACATCTTCATATCCTCCATTATCTACTGTCTCTCCTATATTCCACCTCCCTTTCTTTGGTCCCCGAATTGTCTAACTTTTAATTTCTAATACCTTGTTTTGTTTTCTGTGTTTTATCCACTCTTTTTTTTTTTTATTTTTTATTTTTTTTATTTTTTTTTATTGACTTTGTAATAATATTACATTAAAAATATATATGTGAGGTCCCATTCAACCCCACCCCCCCACCCCCCCTCTCCCCCCCCAACAACACTCGTTCCCATCATCATGACACATCCATTGCATTTGGTAAGTACATCTCTGGGCACCTCTGCACCTCATAGACAATGGTCCACATCATGGCCCATACTCTCCTCCATTCCATCCAGTGGGTCCTGTGAGGATCCACGATGTCCGGTGATCACCCCCGAGGCACCATCCAGGGCAGCTCCACGTCCCAAATACGCCCCCACCTCTCATCTCTTCCTGCCCTTCCCCATACCCATCGTCCACCATGTCCACTTTTCCCAATCCAATGCCACCTCTTCTATGTGGACATTGGATTGGTTGTGTCCATTGCACCTCTATGTCAAGAGGAGGCTCAGATTCCACATGGATGCTGGCTGCCATCCTCCCATTTTCAGTTGTAATCACTCTAGGCTCCATGGTGTGGTGATTGTCCTTCTTCAACTCCATCTTAGCTGAGTGTGGTAAGTCCAATAAATCAGATTGTAGGTGCTGGAGTCTGTTGAGGCTCAGGACCTGGCTATCACATTATCAGTCCAGAGATTCAAATCCCCTAACTATATCTTAAACCCCAACGTTAACTGCACCTCCAGCAGATTAGTATGAAAGTCTTATGAAGGGAGATCCCATCTGAGTCCAGATTCATCACACATAAACACCATTTCCAGAGAGGGGCCATCTGCCCTGGTAGTAAACCCCATCGGCCATGACCATAACTCTCATGGGTCTCTTTAGCCTTCATAGGAACCAATATCTGGGGGTTGTATCTGCTTTATCTGTCTCTCTGACTCTGCTCAGTTGTGCATGAGGGTAATCCTTCTGCCAGCCTCCAGACTCTTTTTTAGAAACTCGTAGCCATATAGACTCATTTCTCCTTTCCATTTCCCCCTTACTTTAGGTCAAACAGCATTTTAAAGTCATGTTGTTTTATGTAGACATGGATATTCTGCTGATCCGCATTGAACCTTCCATATAAGGTCCTTTTCCAGTTGCATCATCAGTTGGTATTTGATAGTGGTCCCTCGTTGCCAGGGAGGCTCATCCCCGGGTGTCATGTCCCACGCTGGAGGGAAGGCATTGCATTTACATGCTGAGTTTGGCTTCGAGACTGGCCACATTTGAGTAACATGAAGGCTGACAGGAGGAAATTCCCAGGCACAATGTTGCTCTAGGCCTTGTTCTTATTTTAGGTTTATCAGCTCACAAGCATAGTCATTAGCATCAGGGGCTCACTGTTGAACCCTCACTCCCTCCCGGTCCCCGCCGCTGTACCTGGGAGACTATCGCTGCTCCCCTAGGGACCACGACAGAGCACCACTGGCCAGGAACCCAGTACCCCCCCTGCTGGGTTTTTAATTGTTGCCACTATGAGTATATCCAATCATTACCATGCACCCTGGACATATGTTCTGTACAGCTCCCTGTCAGCCATATATCACCTGTCATTGGTATCCCATACCAGTATCCCTCCATTGCCATTGTTGAAACACTCTGTGATCCAGAACTCCCCGAAATTTGAAGCCCAATATAATGTCATGGTCCCTTACTAGGGAATGGCATATAGCGATGGGTTTAAAGGATAGATAAAGAACTTGGATAAAGTTAGATAAAGAACTTAGATAAAGAATGTTGACTTGAAAAAATTCCACATCCTATCCTTTTTCCCCCCCCCCCCTAATTATTCAGCATTTCTTCGTAGGAGTCCTAGACCACAGCAATGCATATATATAATATACAACACTCCCATACATCCACCACAACACCTTTTTCCTTCCACAGCGATACTCTTACACCCTATTCACATCATATTTACTTAAGGCGATGTACAGAGTCTGAGATATTAGCTTTCTAACATGGTAATATCTGTGCTTACATTATGGTGCATACTTTAGGATACACAGTTCTTTACATTTTTAGTTCTCCTATGTTTTACATTATGGTTTACATTATCAGTCTGTCGTCTCCTATATGTTATGGTGTAATATTACATGTTTTATATCCATCCTTGTGTACTCTCAAGAAACTCCTCCCTTGCCCCCCATTTACTTTGGTTCCACACATTTAACGTCCATTTTCCCTTCCACCTTGGTGCCCACAGTGACAGTCAACCTCCGTTTCCTGAGGAGCCACTTCCAGAGATAGATGGAATAGTGTTTAGGGCCTAACTTGCTCATCTGCCCCAATGCCCTGGGAGCCACCCTTTCTCTAGAGGGATAGAGTTCCCTCTATTTGGTGGCATTAGTCCTCCCCAGGATGTGGGTCCACCCCCACTCTCACTACTTGGGATTCTACCCCATGGTGTCACCCACTCTGGCAGAATGAGCATTTAGACATTCCCCAGGAGCCCGTCCTGCATCAGACCCTCCCCTCCGAGCATTCTAAACAGGTAACCCTCTTTATTATATTTTGATATTATTTTCTCGGCATTTTACTCTCCACCACCTCCTAACCCTCTCCTGTGTTCGTATGCTACCCTTCCCTCCCCCCACTTTTGGGCAACATTACCCAACCGTCCCTCCCCAGCCACCCTCAAACCCGTCAAGCCCCAACCAAAGGCAACCCCTTGCCCCCATTTTATCTCTTCTTTGTGTTCATACTTACCACCATCTCGTCTTAAGTTCCACCCCTGCAGACATCGGCTCATATCCTTCCTCCACCCTCCGATTTCCTGTAAGCCTATCGTTCAGTCTCTTGCTATCTAGGGCAGCTTGTTTATTTCATATCATTGAGGTCATGTAGTATTTGTCCTTCAATGTCTGGGTTGCTTCACTCAACATAAGGTTCTCAAGATTCATCCATGTTATCACATGTGTTTGTAGTGTGTTTGTTCTTACAGCCGAGTAGTATTCCATTGTGTGTATATACCACATTTTATTGATCCACTCATCTGTTGATGGGCATTTGGGTTGATTCCAACTTTTGGCAATAGTGAACAATGCTGCTATGAACATTGGTGTACATATATCGGTTTGTGTCCTTGTTTTCAGTTCTGCTGGGTATATACCCAGCAGTGGTATTGCTGGGTCATATGGCAAATCTATGGCTAGTTTTTTGAGAAACCGCCATACTGTCCTCCAGAATGGTTGGATCCTTCTGCATTCCCACCAGCAGTGGATGAGTGTTCCCCTTCCTTCACATCCTCTCCAGCACTTGTATTCTTCTGTTTTTTCATAGCTGCCAATCTTATGGGTGTAAGATGGTATCTCATTGTAGTTTTGATTTGCATTTCCCTGATAGCTAGAGATTTGGAACATTTTTTCATGTGCTTTCTTGCCATTTGTATTTCTTCTTCGGAGAAGTGTCTGTTTAAGTCTTTTTCCCATTTTTTAAATGGGTTGTTTATCTTTTTATTTTCAAGATATAGGAGTTCTTTATATATGCAAGTTATAAGTTTCTTATCAGATATATGATTGCCAAATATTTTCTCCCACTGTGTGGGCTCCCTTTTTACTTTCTTGACAAACTCCTTTGAGGTGCAGAAGGCTTTAATTTTGAGGAAGTCCCATTTATCTATTAGTTCTTTTGCTGCTCGTGCTTTTGGTGAGATATTCATAAATCCATTTCCTATTACAAGGTCCTGTAGATGTTTCCCTACACTGCTTTCTAAGGTTTTTATGGTCTTGGCTCTTATATTTAGGTCTTTGATCCATCTTGAGTTGACCTTTGTATAAGGTGTGAGATGGTAATCCTCTTTCATTTTTCTACATATGGCTATCCAGTTCTCCAGACACCATTTGTTGAATAGGCCACTGTCTCCCAATTGAGAGGGTTTGGTGGCTTTATCAAATATTATGTGGCTATATATGTGAGGTTCTATATCAGAGCTTTCAATTCGATTCCATTGGTCTATGTGTCTTTCCTTATGCCAATACCATGCTGTTTTCACCACCGTAGCTTTATAGTATGTTTTGAAGTCAGGTAGTGTGATTCCTCCAATTTCGTTTTTCTTTTTCAGTATGTCTTTGGCTATTCGGGGTCTCTTTCCTTTCCAAATAAATTTCATAGTTAGTTTTTCTAGTTCCTTAAAGAAGGCTGCGTTGATTTTTATTGGGATTGCATTGAATGTGTAGATCAATTTTGGTAGGATAGACATCTTAATAATGTTCAGTCTTCCTATCCATGAACAAGGAATAGTCTTCCATTTATTTAGGTCTTCTTTGATTTCCTTGAACAATCTTGTATAATTCTCGTTGTATAAGTTCTTTACCTCTTTAGTTAAATTTATTCCTAAGTATTTGATTTTTTTATTTACTATTGTGAATGGTATTTGTTTCTTGATTTCCTCCTGATCTTGCTCCTTATTGGTGTACAGAAATGCTACTGATTTTTGCGCATTGATCTTATAACCTGCGACTTTACTAAACTCATTTATGTGTTCTAGAATCTTCGTTGTAGATCTCTCAGGGTTTTCTATGTATAGGATCATGTCATCTGCAAATAATGAAATTTTGACTTCTTCCTTTCCAATTTGAATGCCTTTTATTTCTGGTTCTTGCCTCAGTGCTCGTGCAAGTACTTCTAAGACAATGTTAAATAGGAGCGGAGACAGTGGGCATCCTTGTCTTGTTCCTGAGTTTAGAGGGAAGGAGTCTAGGATTTCTCCATTGTAAACAATGTTGGCTTTAGGTTTTTCATATATACACTCTTTATCATGTTCAAAAAATTCCCTTGTATTCCAATCTTTTGGAGTGTTTTTATCAAGAAAGGGTGCTGTATTTTGTCAAATGCTTTTTCTGCATCAATAGATATAATCATGTGATTTTTTTCCTTCAATCTGTTTATATGGTGTATTACGTTGATTGATTTTCTTATGTTGAACCATCCTTGCATACCTGGGATGAATCCCACTTGGTCGTGGTGTATAATTCGTTTAATGTGTTGTTGAATACGATTAGCAAGTATTTTGTTAAGTATTTTTGCGTCTAGGTTCATCAGAGAAATTGGTCTGTAATTTTCCTTTCTTGTGATGTCTTTGTTTGGCTTTGGTACTAGGGTAATGTTGGCATCATAGAAGGAGTTGGGTAATGTTCTTTCCGTTTCGATGTTTTGGAATAGTTTCAGCAGGATTGGTGTCAGTTCTTTCCGGAATGTTTTGTAGAATTCACCTGTGAAGCCATCTGGCCCTGGGCTCTTCTTAGTTGGGAGAGTTTTGATAACTGATTCTATCTCTCTGCTTGTGATTGGTTTGTTAAGATCATCAATTTCTTCTTTCATCAATATGGGCTGCTTATGTGTTTCTAGGAATTTGTCCATTTCCTCTAGATTGTCATTTTTGTTGGAATATAGTTTTTCAAAATATCCTCTTATGATAGTCTTTATTTCTGTTGGGTCAGTGGTGATATCGCCTTTCTCATTTCTTATTTTGTGTATTTGCATCTTCTCTCTTTTTTTCTTTGTTAGTGTTGCTAAAGGTTTGTCAATTTTGTTAATCTTCTCAAAAAACCAGCTCTTGGTCTTGTTTATCTGTTCAAGTGCTTTCTTATTTTCTATTTCATTTAGTTCTGCTCTTATCTTTGTTATTTCCTTCCTTCTTCTTCCTGTTGGGTTACTTTGTTGTTGTTTTTCTAATTCCTTCAAATGTGCAGTTAGTTCTTCGATTTTTGCTCTTTCTTCTTTTTTGATATATGAATTTATGGCTATAAACTTCCCTCTCAGTACTGCTTTTGCTGCATCCCATAAATTTTGGTATGTTGTGTTATCATTATCATTTGTTTCAAGGTAGTCATTGATTTCTTTTGAGATTTCCTCTTTGACCCACTGTTTTTCTAAGAGTGTGCTGTTTAATTTCCAAATCTTGGTGTGAAATCTGGGCTTCTGTCCCTTGCAAATCTCCAGCTTGACTCCACTGTGGTCAGAGATAATGTTTTGTATGATTTCAATCTTTCTGAATTCGTTCAGCCTTTCTTTGTGGCCTAGCATATGATCTATCTTGGAGAATGATCCATGTGCGCTTGAGAAAAATGTATATCCTGCTGTGTTTGGGTGTAGCGATCTATATATGTCTATTAGATCGAGCTCCTCTAATATACTATTCAGATGTTTTGTTTCTTTGGTAATTCTCTTTTGAGATGTTCTGTCCAGAGTTGATAGTGGTGTATTAAAATCCCCCACTATAATTGTAGATGTATCTATTCTTTCACTTAGTTTTTCCAGCGTTTGCCTGACGTATTTAGAGGCACCCTTGTTAGGGGCATAGATATTTATGATTGTTCGATCTTCTTGACCGATTTTCCCTTTCACTAAAATGTAGTATCCTTCTTTGTCTCTCACAATTGTTTCACATTTAAAGTCTATTTTGTCTGATATTAATATAGCTACTCCTGCCTTTTTTTGGTTATTGTTAGCTTGTATGATTGTTTTCCAGCCATTCACTTTCAATCTCCATGCGTCTCTGGGTCTAAGATGTGTCTTTTGTAGACAGCATATGGATGGGTTATATTTCCTTATCCAATGTCCCAGTCTGAATCTTTTGATAGGTGAGTTTAATCCGTTGACATTCAGTGTTATTACTATCAAGGAATTATTTGTGTTAGCCATATTTTGATTGGATTTGTGTTTGTCATATTTTGTTTGTATATTTTTTTGGTCTTTTTTTTTGTTGTTGTTGTTCTTATACTCTCCTCCAACTTTGCCTTTCCTGTTTTTTCCTTTCTTCCTGCAGAACTCCCTTTAGAATTTCTTGAAGGGGAGGTTTCTTGTTGGTATACTCTTTCAGTTTCTGTTTGTCTGTGAATATTTTGAACTCTCCATCATGTTTGAATGCTAGTTTAGCTGGATAGAGTATTCTTGGTTGGAAGTTTTTTTCCTTTAGTACCTTGACTATATCATACCACTGTCTTCTTTCCTCCATGGTTTCAGAAGAGAAATCAGCACTTAATCTAATTGAGCTTCCCTTGTATGTGATGGTTTTCTTTTCTCTTGCTGCTTTTAGGATTTTCTCTTTGTCTTGAGCCTTGGATAATTTGATAAGTATATGTCTTGGGGTGGGCCTGTTGGGGTTTATGACTTGTGGAGTGCGCTGTGCTTCTTGGATCTGTACATCTGTCTCTTTCAGTAGATTTGGGAAGTTTTCAGCCATTATTTCCTGCAACACTCCTTCTGACCCCTTTCCCTTCTCTTCACCTTCTGGAATGCCTATAATACGTATGTTTGAGCGTTTTGCATTGTCATTCAGGTCCCTAAATCCTAATTGGATTTTTTCTATCTTCTTATTGACCCCTTCTACTATCTGTTTGATTTCTGAGGTACTGTCTTCCACATCACTAATTCTCTGCTCTGTCTCTTCTAGTCTGCTGATATTTGCTGCAAGTGTATTTTTGATTTCTTGAACTGTGGTGTTCATTCCCATCATATCTGTTATGTTTTTGCGTATGTCTGCAATTTCCCCTCCAAGTGATGTCTTCATGTTGTTAACCTCTTTCATTACTGCATCAAATTTGTCGGTGATGAATGATCTGAGTTCTTTCATTGCTTGTGCCAAGTTTTGCTCCCCTTCGTGATTATTGGTTTGTTGATTGGATTCAGTCATGTTTTCCTGATTATTGGTTTGGTTTGTAGATTTTTGTTGCTTTCTGGTCATCTCTTTATTTTGACGAATTTAATCAGTTCCTTAGCTTCTTTGTCTGCTTTTGGAGGTTAATTAGTTGTTATTTTTGCATAGGTGTTATATCTTCTCTTTGTCACTTTTTTCTTCTTACTCAAGTTACTTGTTGTTGGTTAAGTTCACTTTAGAAGAAAGTATTAGTGTTGGGAAAAGGCAATTGTGTCAGCAAGGGTAAAGTGTAAAGTGGTATTGGTAATGTATGTTAACAAAGCAAGAATATGAGATCTGGGAGGATGGAGGTTAGATTCATGTAGATTGTATAGAGTTATAGCTGTAGGTAGAGTATCTTTTATGAAGTAGATGACTGAATATAGGCGGAATATGGTATGAACTACAAAGCTATTGTTGTCATGAGAGAAGGAAAAAGAAAAGAAAGGTAATAGTTTCAAGAGTGGATAACAGACAGAAAACAGAACAAAGGTATTAGAAATTAAGAGTTAGACACTTTGTGGATCAGAGAATGGGAGGTGGGGGGTGGAATATAGGAGAGACAGTAGATGATAGTGGTTATCAAGATGCAGGGGAAGAGGGATAGTGTAGGTAGCCTAAATCAGTTCACACAGAAATGAGGCAGTGGAGGATGGGAAAACCCAGCAAATGTGAGGTGTTCCCTGTAGCACGTATTGTGTACTTGAATTAAAATAAAATAAGTGGAAAATGAGGGACAAGAGGGAAAGAGAGAACCGAAAAAAAAAAAACACTAATTATAATAAAGAAAAAAAGAAAGACAAGAAGAAAGGAAGAAAGAAAAAGAGGATAGGCAAGCGGTGGGGAACAGATGGGGGGAGAGAGATACAGGTATACACGTGTCACAATTGCAACACTATCTAAAACAACAACCAAAAAAACCCCTAAATATCTGTAAAAAAAAAAAAAAGGACTTTGGGGGAGACGCTAGGAGAAAAGACTAGGGGATAATGCAATATTAGCAATCAGGGCGTCAAAAAGAGTAAAAAATAAGATAAAGTGAAAATAAAAACAAAACAATATGAACCATTAAAGATAAAACGCAAACGTTGAGGTCCAGGGCACTCAAGGACCCCAGGTAGACCCCAGAGCGTGATGGATTCAGGGGTGGAAAGTCTGAGACACTGAAGACTCAAGAGGTGTGAGTCTGGGGTGTGGACCGCCAGAGTTCAGGGGACCCAGACCTGGCAAGCTCAAATCTGGTCTACAGAAAGCTTAGGAGCCCCGCAGTGCAACACAGCCCTCAGAGATCCCCGTAGCTGGGTGCCAGCCCTGTGGGGGAAGCCAGATCCGCGAATTTTATATTGAATTTCTGATCCCTGAAATTCACCTAACTCCTCAGGGTATCAGCCTTTGGACAGCTCCCTCCCTGTGCTCCCTCGCAACGGCCACTTGAGGGCGCCTCTACACCACGGCCAGTTCAATGACCCAGATCCCAAGCCCCGCCGGGTGGGCTGGGCTTCAGCTGGAAACGCCGAAAACAGACTCTAAGATCCGAAATCCCAAACTTCGCAAAATATCCTCCAATCAGCTTCCAGACGTGTCCTCCTCCCTCACTGCACCCTACAACAGTCTCCCAATTGTGTCCCCTTATTGTCCAAAATCCAATTCCGTTGCAGATCGGCAGCCGGACCTTTGGGGATGGGGCTCCAGGCGGAAGCACTGCCCCCCCTGTCCGTCGACCAAAAACGTCCCCCGCTTCACAAGAAAACACCGTCTGTCTCCCCAAATCAATCTGCAAAGGAGTCTTGTCCCAATAATCCCTCACCAGCCAGCCCAGTATCCGCGAATTTCTCAGCACCACAAAGCCTCTAGTAAAAGGAAAAAAAAAAACAAAAACCCTGGCCGCTGCGGCTCCGGAGCTTCAGGAGCACCCGCTACCGCGGCTCCGCCCACCCAAGGAGGGAACTTCCCGAGCCCAGCTGGGACCTCCGTTTATATATTATAGATGTATCCTCTCTGTTACCTTCCCACCGAATTGACGTCCAGACACCTTCCAACCAGCAAAAATCCCCGAAACAGCGCGGTCTCAAAGAGCCTTCAACGCTGCCCAGCCGCCCCCTGCAGAGACACTACCAGGCACGCTCACGCAGCCACCATCTTGCCGAAAAAAACTCCTTATCCACTCTTGATACTATTGTCTTTCTTTTCTCTTTCCCTCTCTCATGAAAACACTGGCTTTTTAATTCATACTATATTCCTCCCGTATTCAGTCGACTACCTCATTATAAGTACTCTACTTACTGCTGTAACTCTACACAACTTACATGAATCTAATATCCATCCTCCCAGATCTCATGTTGTTGCTCTGTTAACATTTATTACCAATACTACTTTACACATTTTCCTTTTTTACACAATTGCCTTCCCCTGGCCCAAATATTTTCCTTCAAAGTGAACTCAGCCAGCAACAAGAAATTAGAATAAGAAGAACAAAGTGACAAAGAGAAGATATAACACTTATGCAAAAACAACAGCTAATTAATCCTCAAGACTAGATGAAGAAGCTAAGGAACTGATTACACCCGTCAAGATAAAATGATGACCAGACAGCAACAAAAAACTACAAACCAAACCAGTAATCAAGAAAACATGGCTGAATCCAAAGAACAAATTAAAAACCAGGAAGGGGAGCAGAACTTTGGACAAGTAATTAAAGATCTCAAAACATAAATCAGAGACAAACTTAATGAAGTAAAGGAGGAGTTTAACAATATGAAGAAAACATTTGGAGAGGAAATTGCAGACATACACAAAAAGATAACAGATATGATGGGAATGAACACCACAGTTCAAGAACTCAAAAATAAGCTCGCAGCAAAAAGCAGCAGATTAGAAGAGGCAGAGGAGAGAATTCGCGATGTGGAAGACAGAACATCGGAAATCAAACAGATAGTAGAATTGATCGATAAAAAGATAGAAAAAATCCAGCTAGGACTTAGGGACCTGAATGACAATGCAAAACACACAAACATAGGTATTCTAGGCATCCCAGAAGGAGAAGAGAAGGGAAAGGGGTCAGAAGGGGTGTTGCAGGAAATAATGGCTGAAAATTTCCCAAATTTACTGAGAGAGACAGATGTACATATCCAAGAAGGACAATGCACCCCAAACATCATAAACCCCAACAGGCCCACCACAAGACATATACTTGTCAAATTATCCAAGGCTCAAGACAAAGAGAAAATTCTAAAAGCAGCAAGAGAAAAGAAAACCATCACATACAAGGGAGGCTCCATTAGATTAAGTGCTGATTTCTCATCTGAAACCATGGAGGCCAGAAGGCAGTGGTCTGATATAGTCAACGTACTAAAAGAAAAAAATTTCCAACCAACAATACTCTACCCAGCTAAACTAGCATTCAAAAATGATGTAGAGTTCCAAATATTCACAGATAAACAGAAATTGAAAGAGTGTGCCAACAAGAAACCTCCCATTCAAGAAATACTAAAGGGAGTTCTGCAGTAAGAAAGGAAAAAACAGGACAGGCAGAGTTGGAGGAGAGTGTAAGAGCAACAAAAAAGACAAAAAGAGAAGAAAACAAACAAACAAACAAAATATGACAAACACAAGTCCAAGCAAAATATGGCTAACATAAATAATTCCTTGAAAGTTATAACACTGAATGTCAATGGATCAAACTCACCTATGAAAAGATTCAGACTGGGACATTGGATAAGGAAACATGACCCATCTATATGCTGTCTACAAGAGACACATCTTAGACCCAGAGATTCATGGAGGCTGAAAGTGAATGGATGGAAAACAATCTTACAAGGAAACAATAACCAAAGAAAGGCAGGAGTAGCTATATTAATATCAGACAAAATAGACGTTAAATGTGAAACAATTGTGAGAGACAAAGAAGGATACTACATATTAGTGAAAGGGACAATCTCTCAAGAAGAACGAACAATCATAAATATTTATGCTCCTAACAAGGGGGCCTCTAAATACGTGAGGCAAACACTGGAAAAACTAAGTGAAAGAATAGATGCATCTACAATTATAGTGAGAGATTTTAATACACTGCTATCTACTCTGGACAGAACATCTCAAAAGAGAATCACTAAAGAAACAAAATATTTGAACAGTATATTAGAGGAGCTGGATCTTATAGACACATACAGATCATTACACCCAAATACAGCAGGATATACATTTTTCTCAAGTGCACATGGATCATCCTCCAAGATAGACCATATGATAGGCCACAAAGAAAGGCTTAATGAATTCAGAAAGATCGAAATTATACAAAATAATATCTCTGATTACAGTGGGGTGAAGCTGGAAATCTGCAAGGGCCAGAGGCCCAGATTTCACACCAAGATATGGAAATTAAACAGCACACTCTTAGAAAAACAGTGGGTCGAAGAGGAAATCTCAAAAGAAATCAATAACTACCTTGAAACAAATGATAATGATAACACAACATACCAAAACTTATGGGATGCAGCGAAAGCAGTACTGAGAGGGAAATTTATAGCCATAAATTCATACATCAAAAAAGAAGAGCAAAAATTGAAGAACTAAATGCACATTTGGAGGAATTAGTAAAAAAACAACAAAGGATTCTCACAGGAAGAAGAAAGAAAGAAAGAACAAAGATAAGAGCAGAACTAAATGAAACAGAAAATAAGAAAGCACTTGAAAAGATAAACAAGACCAAGAGCTGTTTTTTTTTGAGAAGATCAATAAAATTGACAAACACTTAGCGAGACTAACAAAGAAAAAAAGAGAGAAGATGCAAATACACAAAATAAGAAAGGAGAAAGGAGATATCACCACTGACCCCACAGAAATAAAGACTATCATAAGAAGATACTTTGAAAAACTATATTTCAACAAAAATGACAACTCAGAAGAAATGGACAAATTCCTAGAAACACATAAGCAGCCTATATTGATGAAAGAAGAAATTGATGATCTCAACAAACCAATTACAAGAAAAGAGATAGAATCAATCATTAAAAATCTCCCAACTAAGAAGAGCCCAGAGCCAGACGGCTTCACAGGCGAATTCTGCAAAACATTCCAGAAAGAACTAACACCAATCCTGATGAAACTCTTCCAAAAAATCGAAACAGAAGGAACATTGCCTAACTCATTCTATGATGCCAACATTACCCTAGTACCAAAGCCAAACAAAGACACCACAAGAAAGGAAAATTACAGACCAATGTCTCTAATGAACCTAGATGCAAAAATACTTAACAAAATACTTGCTAATCATATTCAACAACACATTAAACAAATTCTACACCACGACCAAGTGGGACTCATTCCAGGTATGCAAGGATGGTTCAACATAAGAAAATCAATGTAATACACCATATAAACGGATTGAAGGAAAAAAATCACATGATTATATCTATAGATGCAGAAAAAGCATTTGACAAAATACAGCACCCTTTCTTGATAAAAACACTCCAAAAGATTGGAATACAAGGAAGTTTTCTGAACATGATAAAGAGTATATATGAAAAACCCACAGCCAATGTTGTTTACAATGGAGAAATCCTAAAACCCTTCCCTCTAAATTCAGGAACAAGACAAGGATGCCCACTCTCTCCCTTTCTATTTAACATTGTTTTAGAACTACTTGCTCGAGCACTGAGGCAAGTACCAGATATAAAAGGCATTCAGATTGGAACAGAAGAAGTCAACATTTCATTATTTGCAGATGACATGATCCCATACATAGAAAACCCTGAGAGGTCTACCACAAAGCTTCTAGAACTCAGAAACAAGTTTAGTAAAGTTGCAGATTAAAAGATCAATGCACAAAAATCAGTAGCATTTCTGTACACCAATTATGAGCAAGCACAGGAGGAAATCAAGAAACAAATACCATTTACAATAGTAAATAAAAAAATAAAATATTTAGGAATAAATTTAACTAAAGATGTAAAAAACTTATACACCGAGAACTACACAAGACTGTTCAAGGAAATCAAAGAAGACCTAAATAAATGGAAGAATATTCCCTGTTCATGGATAGGAAGACTAAATATTATTAAGATGTCTTTCCTACCAAAACTGATCTACATATTCAATGCAATCCCAATAAAAATCAACACAGCATTCTTTAAGGAACTAGAAAAACTAACTAAGAAATTTATTTGGAAAGGAAAGAGGCCCTGAATAGCCAAAGACATATTGAAAAAGAAAAATGAAATTGGAGGAATCACACTACCTGACTTCAAACCATACTACAAAGCTACAGTAGTGAAAACAGAATGGTATTGGCATAAGGAGAGATACACAGACCAATGGAATTGAATTGAAAGTTCTGATATAGAACCTCATATATAGCCATATAATATTCGGTAAAGCCACCAAACCCTTTCAACTGGGAGAGAATGGCGTATTCAACAAATGGTGCCTAGAGAACTGGATATCCATATGTAGAAGAATGAAAGAGGATTACCATCTCACACCTTATACCAAGATCAACTCAAGATGGACCAAAGACCTAAATATAAGAGCCAAGACCATAAGGACTTTGGAAACTTGTGTAGGGAAACATCTACAAGACCTTGTAATAGGAAATGGCTTCATGAACATCACACCAAAAGCATGAGCAGCAAAAGAATAAATAGATAAATGGGGCTTCCTCAAAATTAAAGCCTTCTTCACCTCAAAGAAGTTTGTCAAGAAAGTGAAAAGAGAGCCTACACAATGGGAGAAAATATTTGGTAACCATATATCGGATAGGAGACTTATAACCTGCATATATAAAGAACTCCTATATCTTGAAAATAAAAAGTTAAACAACCCATTTAAAAAATGAGAAAAAGATTTAAACAGACACTTCTCCAAAGAAGAAATACTAATGGCTAAAAAGCACATGAAAAAAATGCTCCAAATCTTTAGCTATCAGGGAAATGCAAATCAAAACTACAGTGAGATACCATCTTACTCCCATAAGATTGACAGCTATGAAAAAACAGAAGAATACAAATGCTGGAGAGGATTTAAAGAAATGGGAACACTCATCCACTGCTGGTGGGAATGCAGAAGGATCCAACCATTCTGGAGGACAGTTTGGCGGTTTCTCAAAAAACTAACCATAGATTTGCCATATGACCCAGCAATTCCACTGCTGGGTATATACCCAGCAGAACTGAAAACAAGGACACAAACCGATATATGCACACCAATGTTCATAGCAGCATTGCTCACTATCGCCAAAAGTTGGAATCAACCCAAATGCCCATCAACAGATGAGTGGATCAATAAAATGTGGTATATACATACAATGGAATACTACTCGGCTTTAAGAACAAATACACTACAAACACATGTGATAACATGGATGAATCTTGAGAACCTTATGTTGAGTGAAGCAACCCAGGCATTGAAGGACAAATACTACATGACCTCAATGATATGAAATAAGTAAACCAAGCTGCCTCAGAGAACTAGAGACTGGAAGATAGGCTTACAGGAAATCGGGGGGTAGTGGAAGGATGTAAGCTGACATCTACATGGGTGAAATCTATGATAAGCTGGAGGTAATTATGTGTACAAGGAAGGGATAAAATGGGGGCCTAGGGATAAATTTGGGTGGGGCTTTGTGGGCTTGAGGGGGGCTAGGGATGGGCAGATGGGTAATATTGCCCAAGAAATTGGGGGGAGGGTGGGGCAACATACGAACATAGGAGATTGTCAGGTGTTGGTTGAGAGTATAATGCTGAGAAAACCTTTTCAAAATATAATTAGGAAAGTTACCTGTTTAAGATACTTAAAGGGGATAATCTGATGTAGGACAGACTCCTAGAGAATATGTGAATGCTCATTTTGCCAGAGTGGGTTATATCATTGGATAGAGACCCATATAATGTGAGTGAACATATACCCATATCCTGGGGAGGACTGATGCCCTCAAATAGAGGGAACCTTATCTCTCAAGAGAAATGGTGGCTCCCAGGACATTAGGGCAGATGAGCAAGTCAAGCCCTCAACACTGTTGCAAGTATCTCTGAACATGGCTCCTCAAGAAATGAAGAGTGACTGTCACTGTGGGCCCCAAGGGGAGGGGGAAATAGATATTGAATAGATGGAACCAACGTAACTGTGAGAGCAATAGAAGTGTTTCACAAGAATACACAAGGATGGATAAAACATGTAACATTACACCAAAAACATATAGGGGCCGACAGACTAATAATGTAAATCATAATGTAAAATATGGGATAACTAAAAATTTAGAAAATTGTATAGCCTAAAGTATAAACCACAATGTAAACACAAATGTTACCTTGTTTGAAAGCTATTGTCTCAATATTTATACAGCAGTTTCAGTAACTATGGTATGAATATGTTAAAAGTTTATTGCTGTGGAAGGGAAAAGGTTTTATATTGGATATGTGGGAGTACTGTATATTGTATATATGAATTACTGTGATCTAAAACTCTTGTGAAGATAAGCTTAATAATTAGAAAAAAGAAAAGAAAAAGATAGGATGTAGAATTTCTCCACATTAATAAGTATTCTATATCTAAGCTTTAAACTCATCACTGCATTCCATTTTACTATTAAGGGAAACTGGCAATATATTGGGCTTCACTTTTCAGGAAGTTTTGGATCACAGAGTGGTTCAACAATGGCAGGGGAGGAATACTGGTGTGGGATGTTATTGACAGGGGACATATGGTTGACAGGGAGTTTTACAGGGGTGCATGGAAATGTTTGGACATACTCATAGTGGAAACAATTAAAAACAACAGCTGGGGGGGGTGCTGGGTTCCTGGCGGGGGGGGGGGGCTCTGTCATGGTCCCTAGGAGAGCAGCAGCAGTCCCCTGGGTGCAATAGCAAGGACCAGGAAGGAATGAGGGTCCAACAGTGAGCCCCTGATACTAATAACTATGCTTGTGAGCCTATACACCTGAAATAAGAACAAGGCCTAGAGCAGCATTGTGCCTAAGAGTTCCCTCCTGACAACCTCTGTGTTACTCAAATGTGCCCAGTCTCGAAGCCAAACTCAGCATGTAAATGCACTGCCTTCCCCTCAGCATGGGACACGACACCTGGGGATGAGCCTCCCTGGCACCGAGGGATCACTACCAAGTACCAGCTGATGACGTAACTAGAAAATGACCTTGAATAAAAGGTTCAACGTGGACCAGCAGAATATCCCTGTCTACATATAATAACAGGAGTTAAAAATGCTTTTTGACCTAAATTAAGGGAGAAATGGAAAGGACAAATGAGTTTATATGGCTATGAGTCTCTAAAAAAGAGTCTGGAGGTTGTCAGAAGGATTGCCCTTATGCACACCTGAGCAGAGTCTCAGAGACAGATAAAGTAGATACAACCCCAGGTATCAGTTCTTCTGAGGGCTAAAGAGACCCACAGGTTTTACGGTCATGGCAGATGGAGTTCACTGCCATGTCAGTTGGCCCTTCTTTGGAGTTGGTGTTTCTGCATGATGGAGCTGGACTCAGAAGTGATTTTTTTTCACTAGGGGATCTGAATCTCTGGATGACAGTGTGATGGCCAGGCCCTGAGCCTCAACAGACTTCTGCTCCTACACTCTGGTTTATTGGACTTACCCCACTCAGCTAACATGGAGTTGAAGAATGTCAACCACTACACCCTGGAGCCAAGAGTGCCTATAACTGAAAGCAGGAGGATTGCATCCAGTATCCATGTGGAATCTAAGCCCCCTCTTGATATAGATGTGGAATGAACACAACCAATCCAAGGTCCACAGGAAGGAGGAATAGAGTATGGATCAGAGTGGACTTATTGATATTCTATTAATGAACTATTGTGGTTAGTAATCGAGAAAATGTGGTATTGGTGTGGAAAAAGTGGCCATGGTGGCTGCTGGGTGCAGGGAATGGGAGGAAGAGATGAGATGTGGAGGCATTTTCAGGACTTGGAGTTGTCCTGGGTGGTGCCGCAGGGACAATTACCGGACGTTGTTGATCCTCCCATGGCCCACTGGATGGAATGTGGGAGAGTATGAGCTATGGTGTGGACCATTGACCATGAGGTACAGTGATGCCCAGAGATGTACTTACCAAATGCAAGGGATGAGTCATGATGATGGGGAGAGTGTTGCTATGGGGGGAGTGGTGGGGTGGGGGCGGTGGGGGTGAATGGGGATCTCATATTTTTTGAATGTAATATTTTTAAAATATGAATTAATAAAAAATATAAAAAATAAAAAATAAATAAAATAATAAAAATTTTTAAATTTGATATAATAAAACATATAATTTTTTTTCTAAAATTTGACATTATGTCTTTCATCACTGTAAGATCTGTTGTGTTGTATGCACAGTGACTTTGTCTTCCATTTATTCCCCCAGGTCTTATTTTTTTCATTTTGACTTCAAAGAAGCTTATGGAAAAGTCATACAGAATCTAGGTGTTTCCCATGTACCCACACATTCTCACCCTTTTCCACTTTCCCCTATTAATAACATTTTACATGTGGATGGTATATTTGTTACAATTGATGTACAAATATTGAAACTATGCCACTAACCAAGTCAATGTTTTACATTATGGTTTACATTTGGGACTGTACACTTTCATACATTTTAATGAAGTTTGACACGGTCTGTACCCATCACTGCAAAATCATGTAGTAGAATTCCATCGTCCCAAAAATGTCCTGTGTTCTATCTATTCTATTCCTCCCCCCCTCTCCCCTTGGGACTCATGGTAACCACCAAGATTAACACATTGATGGACAATATGCATAGTTACTTGTAACAATATTGAGGGCTTGACATACTGGCCCATCCTTCCCTATTAGTCACTGCCTATGCTCTCAGGGGACTCCCATCCCTCTATTTGAGATCATAGCAAAACTCCCCAGAGTGGGACTTCAACACTTTTCTGCTTATTATATGAGTCTCCACCCACTGATACAACACACTGTGACCAGATGAAAGCTTCACACTCCCTAGAAGCCTGGCCCAGGCACGTCCTGTCCCACATGCCCCCCAAATCCTACACTTTAAACCAGTAACCCTTCCCTGCCTTATTCTTATTTCCAAAAGAACATTCCCAACACTGTAGTTTCAACTACACACCTACAAATACTCATAGTTCACCTGCTCTCTCCCCCAAAACTTCCCCCCAGTTCCAGGGACTGTCCAACCACTCTCCCCACCCTGCCCCCTCACAAGCCAGCACCACCCAGCCCAAGAGCATCACTGCACCACTGCCATGCCCATCCACTGCACAGCTACACCCTTCCACCTTGTCATAGATTTTGCCCGTATGAGCATTGACTCACAACCTTCTTCTCCCTTTCTGTCTCTTGTAAACCAGTCTTCCAGACTCTAGTTCTGTGAGTCTGCTCAATTTGCTTAATTCATATCAGTTTGGTCATGTCATATTTGTCCTTCAGTGGCTGGCTTACTTCACTCAACAGAAGATCTTCAAGATTCATGCAAGTTATCCCATGTGTTAATACAGCATTGATTTCTTCTTATGACTGAGTCCTATTCCATTGTATGTATATAACACAATCTGTTTATCCATTCATCTATTGATTGACATTTGAGTTGCTTCCAAATTTTGGCAATGGTGATTAATGCCACGATGAACATTCATGTGCACATATCTATTCATTCCCTTGCTTTCAATTATTCTGATTATACACCCAGCAGTGGGATTGCTGGATCATTTGGTAGTTCTATAGTTTCCTGAAGAACTGCCAAACTGTCCTCACAATGGCTGCACCTTTCTACATTCCCACCAGCAGTGGATACGTGTTCCCATTCCTCCCCTCCCTCTCCAACACCTGTAGTCCTCTGTTTTTTTAACAGCCACCAGTCTAATAGGTGTAAGATGATATCTCATTGTAGTTTTCATTTGCATTTCCCCAATAGTGATGTTGAGCATCTCTTCATGTGTTTTTTAGCCATTTGTGTTTCTTCTGTGGAGAAGTGTTTGTTCAAGTCACTTGCCCATTTTTAAAATGGGTTGTCTTTTTATATTTGAGGTGTAGAATTTCTATATACATGCTGGCTATTAGACGCCCCTATCAGATATATGGTTACCAAATACTTTCTCCCATTGAGACGGCTGCCTTTTCACTTTCTTGACTAAGTTCTTTTTCAGTGCAAAAGTTTTTAATATTGGGGAGGTCCCATTTATCTATTTTTCTTTCATTGCTTGTGTTTTGGGTATAAAGTTCATGAAAGTATTTCCTAATACAAGATGCTGTAGAAGTTTTCCTATGTTGTCTTCGAAGATCTTTATGGTCTTGGCTCTTCTATTTAGATCTTTGATCCACCTTGAGTTAATTTTTTTAATAGGTGTGAGGTGGTAATCCTCTTTCATTCTTTTCAATATGGATATTCACTCTTCCAAGCACCATTTGTTGAAGAGGCCATCCTCTCCCAGTTGAGTGGGACTGGTGGTCTTGTTGAATATCAGTTGACTGTATATATGAGGATCTATATCAGAACTCTCAGTTTAGTTCCATTGGTCAGTGTGTCTAATCATGTGCCAATACCATGCAGTTTTTACCACTGCAGGTTTGTAGTATGTTTTAAAGCCAGGTAGTGTGATTCCTCCAGTTTCAGTTTTCTTTTTCAACATGTATTTGGCTCTTTGGGGCCTCTTGCCCTTCCAAATAAACTTTATAGTTTTTCCAATTCAGTAAAAATGCTGTGGTAATTTTTATTGGGATTGCATTAAATCTGTAAATCAGTTTCAGTATGATAGACATCTTAATGATGTTTCGTCTTCCTATCCAAGAACAAGGAATATTATTCCATTTATTAAGTCTTCTTGATTTCCTTTAAAAGTGTTGTAGTTCTCTGTGAACAAGTTATTTCTATCTTTAGTTAAATTTATTCCTAGGCATTTGATCTTTTAGTTGCTATTGGTTAGCAGAATGCTCTGAGTTCTGGACTTATCGGTTCTGGGCTATGTCGTATCAAAGAATTTAAGGACAGGCCATAGGGTAGGCAATGCAAAAGAGTTTTTTAAGAAACAAAAGAGATAAAAACATAATCTGACACATGAATTGCAGGCATGTCAGCGGGTTGGAAACCATAGGTCCCCAGGTATAGCTGTTTGGTATTGTTTATGGATCCAAAAATAGATATTGGATTATGTTTATAAAGTGGCCTGTCCCTCCAGGCATATTAGATTATATTTGTTCCACTTTTTTAAAGATTTATCTTTATTTATTTATCCCCCCTCCCCTCCCCCTGTTGTCTGCTCTCTGTGTCCATTCGCTGTATGTTCTTCTGTGTCTGCTTATATTCTCATTAGGTGGCTCTGGGAACTGATCCTGGGAATTTCCGGAGTAGGAGAGAGGCGATGAATCTCTTTGTGCCACCTCACCTCCCTGTTCTGCCATGTCTTCTTCTTTTCTCTCCCATGGGCCTCTTGTGCCTCATCTTGCTGGGCTCTCAGTGTGAGCCAGCGCTCCTGCGCGGGGTGGCTTTCCCGTGCTGGGCGGCACTTCCTCGCAGCGGGGCATTCCTGGTCAGGGCAGAATTCCAGTGTGGGCTGGCACTCCGCGTGGGCGTGCTCACCTCATGGGCCAGCTAGTCCTCACCAGGAGGCCCTGGGCATCGAATCCTGGACCTCCTGTACGGTAGATGGGAGCCCAGTAGGTTCAGCCACATCCGTTTCCCTTACATTATATTTGAATCAGAGGATTTGCTTTCACTTGATCAAATAATAATTAAGGCTTTGATTGGGCCACATGAGTAAGATGTTGGGTCCCCACCCCCTTGGTGGGCAGGGACCCCCAGAGAAACAGACTACAGGGAAGGGAGGTTGGAGTTTCGAGCTGGAGCCCTGGGAAGTAAACACACAGAAGAAGCTGGAGCAGAGGCTCTGGGAACAGAGACACACCGTTACCTGGACCGTCCATAGGTGACCCTGTGGGAGAGCAGAGCCACCACGCCCAGAGAGAAGCGAGCCCTGGGAGAGATGCGAGACTTACCCAGACTACAGGTGATGTAGGAAGACGCTGGGACCACAGTGCCCTAAGAGGAAGAGGAAGCCTGAGCCAGCACACGTCACCAGCCATCTCGCTCTAACCGGTGGCAACAGACTTTGGTGAGGGAAGTAACTCAGACTTTATGGTCTGGTAACTGTAAGCTTCTACCCCAAATAAATACCCTTTATCAAAGCCAACCCATTGCTGGTATTTTGCATCAGCACCACTTTGGGTGATTAATACACCAGGTTAGGCCTCTTTAAGGCCTTTCTCCTCCCCTTTCCTCATGTTGGGAGGGGTCCCAGCTGTTTGCTGTTCTGATTGGCTCCCCACCTGTACGCTCCCAGGGGGCCAACAGGGAGGCTTTTCCTTTAGAGGTGAGGGAGGCTCTCCATTGACCCTGAGAAGAGCTCCAATGGGAGCTTGTGCACAGGGTCTAGGTGGGGTCTTTCCAGCTTTCTTAATAGCAGGGGGTCCAGGCAGGGTCTCCCAGCCCTGTCCTCAGGGTCCCAGCCCCCTTTCCCTACACTAACCTGCCTCCCTGCGGCATCACCACCTCCTCCTCCAGGGGCGCATGGAGCACAGGGCGCGCGCTTGGAACGCGCTGGACCGGGGCTGCGCGCGCACTTCCCGGCACCCTGTGGGGGCCCGGCGCCGTGCGCGACCCCGAGCTGGCACCGCTGAGCCACGGCCTGGGTCCCGTCGTGTGCTGTGAGCAGCGGCCCGGCCTGGACGTGGCCACCGAGCGCACCTGCCGGGCCTGGCTACGCCTGATCTGAGTTCTCCCAGCGCCTCTACCTGCGCCAGTTCCGGAGGGGCCCTGGGCTGGCTGGGGGCCCGGGGGCGGGGCAGGACGCCCCCATATCACAGGGGGACTATCGCAGCGCTTCCTCCTTTAAGACAGCCTGGGAGAGAATTGGGAGACGACACCAGACCCACGTGACTCCCACCCAAGTCCCTGCTCGAGGTGATTGACAGCTCAGGCTCCGGGGCGTCCAGCACGACGTGGCCTGGCCCGGTCAGGGACTGCTGCTCCCTCTCCTGCAAAGCCTCTTCCGGGGTCCTCACAGTTTCCACTTGGGCGACTTCTTTTCCCTTTGCTGTCACTGAAAGCAGCGTCAGTCGCTCGTGGCAAATGCAAGAGAGCCACTGACTGCTGACAGTTCCTCATTTCTAGAAGGCTCTTCCTGCTGGGGCCATGGCTACCAGCAGGTCAGCACTTCTCAGGCTGTGCGGACAAGAAATTCCTACAGCTAGCTGGAGACGTACATTTTAGTACAAGTGTAGGGGGAGATCCTGTGCAACGAGATTTCTGAGCGGTTTAACTCTGTTCCAGTCTGTGTGTGCAGTGAGTTCTAAATGTAAACTTACTCAATGGCATTTTGATGCTTCCTCTGACATTTCTGTAGGCTGTAGAGGTTCTAGAAGAAATGGAAAGTGGACGCGTGGTCTGGGCCTTTCCTCACTATCCCCTCCTGAGCACGGGCAGTGGTGGGGGTGACCGGTCCAGGCTGGAACCAGAGTCCCCCAGTTCAATCCCAGCTCTGCCTGGGCTGGCCGTGACGCTGGCCAAGGCCTCACCCTGGGTCCCTCATGGGGAAGGGGGAATCCAGCCTTCGACCTTAGGGGTCTCCTGCCCCTGCCCCGCTGGAGGGCCTGTGCCCTCTGGAAAATGCCCTGACTTGGGGAGTGGGCTGTGCAGCCCAAGGCTGGGAGCCGGGCACCCGGGCGCAGGGTCCCTGAACCCACAGCCTTTCCTCTCATCACTGCTTCCCACAAAGCCTTTCCCCTGCCTTAGGGCAGGGAGACCCCGTGCTGTCCTAGGAAAGGGCCGCCTGCCCCCATGGCTGGCGCAGGCCCCTCAAGAGACCCTTGGAACCTCACACCTGGCCCTGGATTCTTGGGGCAGCAGCTTGAGCAGATGTGGGTCCCAATTGTAGATTTCCTTACCCAGCCTGTGTCGCCCTTCATCCAGCTCCCACGGCAGCCTTCCAAGAGCAGGTACCACCAGACCCCGTGTCTCCAGGACGGATGGGCAGGGGGCCCAGGGTGGTCAGGGTGACGGGGACCCCGCTCTGGAGGCAGCGCTTGGGGCGCCAGGCTGGGATCCAGCGCGATCTTGGGCTGCTCCGATGCCGGGCATTGGGCGTCCCCGGTCATGGCCTCCCCAGGACGTGGCCGGGTTGGGCGCTCTGGAGCCCTAAGATCAGGGCTTTTCGCTGCCTCTTCTCCCAGGAGGGTTGTTTGGATTGTTCTGGTCTTAACCTGGTGACTTCCTTGGGCGCCCTGGGGGGGGGGGGGGCAGGCCCCGGGTGCGGAGAGCGAGGTGTGGTGGGGGTCTCTAATATAATTCGGTGGCCAGGCAGCCCCATCCTGAGCAGGTCAGCGCTGCCCGGGGAGCGGGAGGGAGATGCGGGCGGGCAGGGGGCAGTGAGGGCTGCGGGGGCTCTGCTCAGGGCCAGGGCACTTCCAGGGATCAAAACTCAGGTTTCCCTTTTCAGGTCAGGGGCTTGGGGGCGCGTTCTGGCCACCCCAGCAGGGGGTCTTGAGCAGCCCCTTCCTCCCGGCCGCCCCCACCCCACCCCGTCCTTGCACAGGACCCCGCGGGCGGGAGTTCTCTGGAATGTTCCCCAGCAGAGAATCAAAAGTGAAAGTGGAGCGCACAGGGCCGCCCCTCCCCCGCCACCCCCGACCTCGTCCCCCCGCGGGGCGGAGCCGCCGGCGCCCCGCCCCCACCCCAGGCGCTGCCGGAGGCTCCGAGGGGCCGGGGCTGCGGGGCCCCAGAGCCGGGTGTCGGTCCGCGGGGACCCGGGCGCAGGGGGACGCTCGCCTGGAGCCCCCAGCCCCGCGCGCCCGTGGAGAGCCGTTCCCGCCGTCTGAGCCTCAGTTTCCCGCCCGTCTGCGGGAAGTGGCGCCCAGGTCGGGTGGGCCTAGGCCCCTTCGCTGGCTTCCCTCCCCGCGAGGTCCACGCCGCGGGGCTGCCGCGATGGAGCGCCCGCGCGGGTCCCAGGACGGGGGCGCCGGTGCTCCCCCCCGGACGCTGCCCGCCGGTCCCGGGACTGCTGGACAGTCAGCAGACGTCACCCAGAGGAGACTCTGCGCCGGGCGCTAGACCCCTCTGCCCTCTGGCTGCACGTCGGGACCCCGGTGGATGAGTTCGAGCTCCTTCTGCCGGGAGCTGCACCCCCAGGTGGTGAGGAAGGGGGGGCGGAAGGGGCGGAGCGGGGGAAGGGGACAGCACCCCACCCGCACCCCACCCGGTCCCGGAGCCCCTGAGCTGAGCCTGTCTCCCCCAACACCCACATCACGGCCAGGGGCTGGGGGCAGGAATCTTCCAGAAGCCTGAGGGCGCTGGCCAGGGTCCCTCCAGCCTTAGGGACTCTATTCCTGCAGTACTTTCCTGCCTTTTCTCCCCTGGGGGAAGTCGGGTGGGCGCTGGGAGACAGCGTGCAGCGCCGCCTCCTAGTCTGGGGTCCTGTTTCCCACCTTGGGGGTCTCTCTGAGGCAAAGATGAGGTCCAGGTGCACCCGGGCAACACCTGCCCGGTGAGAACGCGTCTCCCACCCCAGGCACAGCCCCTGACACGCTGGGCTGGGGGGGGGGGCAGGTCCACCCTCCACCTGGCCTGGGGGCACCTGTGGGCAGGCAGCCCAGGGCTCAGAGCCCCTTGAGGCGCCTCGTCACCTGGATGGGACCATGTCTCTCTGAGCTTTGGGGGAGCAATTGGCCACCCCTGCTTGAGGAGAGCCCCTCCCAGTCCTGGGCTGGGGCAGGGGTGCAGTGTGCGTTCCGAGGTGGCTACAGGGGAAGCAGGTGCCCACCTGGGCAGGTACGGGGTGGGCGGCGCCCTCTGAGACCCGGGGAGGTTGGGGTCTGGCACAGGTGTGCAGAGGGACGAGAGGCAGGGATGGAGGCTCAGCCCCTGGTGCCCCTCAGGGGTCTCTGGGACCAGCCCAGGTCCGGTGCAGAAAGAGGGGTGGGGGTGCCCCAGGGATGGGGCTCTCCCTCCTGAGCACCGCCCAGCCTTTCAGAAGCTCTAGCTCCCCAGGCCCATCCCGGGGACACCCCCCCTTTGTGGGTCTCGTCAATCACGGGCTGACCTGCTACCTCAACGCCCTGCTGCAGTGCCTCTTCGTGACCCTGGAATTCCGGGACAGGTGAGCGCCCGGCGGCCCCGGGAGGGACTGGGCAGGAGCTCTGGTCCTGGGTGAGGTGGAAGCCGGGCTGCCCTGTGGCCGCAGGGTCCAGGATCTGCCCTGGTCCTCGCAGCTGCAGCAGGCGCTGGAACAGTCTTCGGGGGCCTGGAGGCACGGTGCTGCCCTGTGGAGACGCGGGCCCTGACCGCCCTCCTGGGCCTGGGCTGTGAATGGACCTAGTGCTCCTGCCAGGGCCCAGGAGGCCGGGGTGGGTCCTGAACAGAGGAGTCACCTGAATGGAAGGGCACGTGGTCAGCATGGACCCTGTGGAGCAGGGGCAGTGTCCATGGCCGGGGCTCTGGGGGTGGGGGTCCCAGGACAGTCAGAGCAGGGGGAGGCTGCAGGGGGGAGGCGGGGACACTGGGTAGCCCGGGGACCCGGAGGAGGGCTGGAGTGGGGAGGCTGCTGGAGGAGCCGTGTCCCGGTGTCCTGCCTGCTCTGGAGTGGGGGAGGCGGGACCGAGGGCCAGGGGCAGAGGGGGCTCCGGGGGCTGAGCTGGCCCCGTGCCCTGCAGACGGCCAGCAGGACGTGGGCAAGGTGTTCCTGCTGCTGCTGGACAAGCTGGGCTGGGACGACCTGCAGGAGGTAGGGGGCACGGGGCCTGGGTCAACCAGGGCCCCAAAGGGGCAGGATTGGGGCCTCAGTCCTGGGTGGGGGTGCCCCTGTGGCTGAAGTCCAGAGGACTTGGCGTCTCCTGGAGGGCGGGCAGTGCACCCCGTGGATCGAGGGGCTTGCAGGGCACCGAGCAGCGTTGGCCCAGGTGGGGGCTGGGACTGTCCACACCGGCGGTGCTGCCCGGTGCCCACCTGGGAACGGGCCGGACCTGGGGCCTGGGGCCTGGGGAGTGACCGCCTCCTGTGCAGCTGTTTCAGAGTGAAGTGGGGAAGGTGGTCAAGTGTGACAGGTGTGGCAGTGAGGACCACATCCCGCCCGGGGGCAGGACACTGCTGCTCCCCCTGGCCTCCCTCTCCCGGCTTCGTGGTCTGCATGGGTTCAGGCAGGCGCCCCGAGAGCCACCCCGAGAGCCTGCTGGATGCGCCCAGGTACCGGCCCCTTTCCAGGTGGCCTGCGGGGGGAGGCCCAGGGAGTGGGTGTTCTCCAGCCCGGGTCCCACTTCCCTCTAGTCACCACCAGTCCAGCCCCGTCTGTGCTGGGGGCTGCGCTGGGCAGAGATGCCCGATCGTGCCCCTGCCCTTGGGCACTCAGGAGCAGTGGGGGGCAGGCAGGTGGGGGCCCTCCCCGGGTGGCCTGGGTCACGAGTTGTTGGGGATCCAGAGCAGGTGTACTTGGGGAGCGCCACCCAGAGCCTTAGAGGCAGTGGGTGCCCACGGACAGTGGGGTTCAGGGGGTGGGGTGGGGTGGGGGGCTGGGCTTTGCACCCTAAAGGGCCTTTTAGGGCAAACCCTGGGCCCATCAGCGGAAGCCTCGAGGGGGCAATGGTGGGGAGGGGGCCCTGGGGGGCTGCAGAGCACAGAGGGGGGTGCACGGGGTCGGGTGCCCCCAGCCTCTCTCCTTGGTCTCCTGCAGGACACGGGTGCCCTGAGCGTCCCCCATGTCCAGCATTTGGACAATGAATACAACCTGTTCTTCTGTGAGCGCTGCGATGCCAAGACCCCAGCCTCCGAGGTAGGGCCTGGGGCGTGGCTGCTTCTCCCCGGCCCTGGGGTAGCCCCTGAGCTGGACCAGACCCTCGGGGGGCCTGAGAGGTGCCAGGGGCCGAGTGGCCTCAGGGTCCCTGAGCTGGGAGCCTGAGGATGGGCAGGGGTGTGGCAGGGGTGGCTGGGGTTAGCCTGGGAGCAGCTTCCTGCAGTGACACCCCTCAGCCAGGGCGTGCGGAGCTGGGAAGGGGGGCCAGCAGGGATTGGCAGCTTTAACCAGCAAATACTGAAACCCAGAGGGGCTCCAGGGCTCGGGATCAGGTAGAGGCGGGCCCCTCTGTGTCCCCAAAGCCGCCCACAGGCCCGGGCACCCTGGGCTCCTCAACATTGGGGGAGGGGGCCGGAGTGAGGAAGCCATGGGGGGGGCAGGGCTCCGTCCAAGCCTCCAAGAGCCTGTGTTGCCGCTCCAGGAGCCCCAGGAGCCCCAGGGGGCACCTGTGCACTGAGGCTGTAGGGCAGTGTACATGGACCCTGGAGAGGACAGTCATACCCCCCAGTGCATCGGCTGGCCATGGTATGGTGATGCCACGTAACAATCAGGCACCAATTCGCAGTGGCTCTCAGCGTCAGGGTGGCTGGGACACCGTTGTTCCAAGAAGTACCAAGCCAAGTTGAGCAGACGAGCCAGACTCACCTGGCAATGCTGTGGCCTCTGGCCAATGATCTAGACTCGCTGTGCCTCGGTTTGCTCTGCTGTAGAATGGAGCCTTAATAGCCCCTGCCTCCCGGGGCTCTGCGGCTGGAGAGGGGGCAGCTGGGAAGCACTGCGTGGAGCCGGTGCTCAGGCGCACATGGAAGGGGTGGCTGCAGCATCACAGTGGGGGTGCCCGCCTGTCCCCTTGTGCCCATGGCCTGTCCACCTCTCCTCCTCCCGGCCCTCAGCACAAAGGGCATCTCCCCTGCCTTGGACTCCAGCCTCACTCTTGTCCCGGATACGGGGGCCCCTGGGACCACCTCGCTGAGGGGCTCTCTCCTCGCCCTGCCGACTCCCACGTGTCTCACTCCTGCCCTGGCCTCTTTGGTCCAAGAAGGGTTCTGCTCCTCGCTGTGTCCTGTCCAGGCCGTGGCCTGTTTTAGCATGTTTGATAGTTTTCTTCATATAGGCTCTGTGCTTCTTGGGTTAAATTGATTCCTAGGCATTTGAGCCTTTTTTGTTGCTATTGTAAATGGATTTTCCCCCGATTTCCTCCTCAGATTGCTCAGTACTATTGTAGAAAAACATTACTGATTTTTGCATGACAATCTTGTATCCTGCCCCTTTGTTAAACTCATTTATTAGCTCAAGTAGCTTTATCGTGGATACTTCAGAATTTTCTAAATACAGGATCATGTCATCCACAAATAGTGAGAGTGTTAATTCCTCTTTTCCTTTTTGGATACCTTTAATTTTGTTTTTCTTGTCTTATTGCCCTAGCTAGAATTTCTAGTACGTTATTCAATAACTTTGGTGACAATTGGCAACCTTATCTTGTTCCTGATCTTAGAGGGGAAGCTTTCAACCTTTCTTCATTGAGTTTGCTCTTGGCTGTGGGTTTTTTATATATGCCTTTTATCATATTGAGGAATTTTCCTTTTATTCCTTTCTTTTGAAGTGTTTTTATCAAGAAAGGATGCCAGATTTTGTTGAATGCCTTTTCTGCATCAATTGAGATGATGGTGTGTTTTTTCCTTCAATTTGTTAATGTGCATTGATTGATTTGCTTATGTTGAACCAGCCTTACATACTAGGAATAAATCCCCCTGGGCCATGATGTTTAAGTCTTTTGATATGATGTTGGATTCAATTTGCAAGTATTTTGTTGAAAATTTTTGCGTCTATGTTCATTAGGAAGATTAGTCTGTAATTTTCTTTTCTTTGTAGCGTCTTTTTTTATGTGGCTTTGGTGTTAGGGTGATGTTGGCTTCATAAAATATGTTGGGTCATTTTCCCTCCTCTTCAGTTTTTTGGAAGAGTCTAAACAGGATTGTTGTGAATTCTTTTCAAAATGCTTGGTAGAATTCACCTGTGAATCCATCTGGTCCTGGACTTTTCATTGTTGGGAGATTTTTGAGGACGGATTCAATCTCTTTAAATGCACTTGGTTTGTTATGTTCTTATAATTCTTGTGGTTTCAGTGTAGGCCGTTTATGCATTTGTAGGAAATTGATCATTTCATCTAGGTTGTTTAGTTTGTTGGCATTCAGTTTCTCATAATATCCTCTCATCATTTCTATTACTGTCGTGTCAGTACTAACTTGCCCCTTTCATTTCTGGCTGTATTTATTTGCATCTTCTCTCTTTTTTTCTTTGTTATTCTGGCTAGGGGTTTGTCCATTTTACTGATCTTTTTCAAGAACCAGCTTTTGCTTTTGTTAATTTTCTGTATTGTTTCTTTTGTTCACAATTTCATTTATTTGTGCTCTAATCTTGATTCTTTCCTTCTGCTTACTTTGGAATTGGTTTGCTGTTCTTTTTCTGGTTTCTGTAGTTCAGTTAAATCTTTGAGTTTAGCTCTATATTTTTAAAAATATTGGCATATAGGGTTATAAATTTTCCTCTCAAGACTGCCTTCACTGTATCCCATAAGTCTTGACAGGTTGTGTTCTCGTTTCAATTTGTCGCAATGTATTTACTGATTTCACTTGCAATTTCTTCTTTGACCTACTGATTATTTAGGAGCATATTGTTTAGCCTCTGGACATTTGCAAATTTACCTCTTTCCCATATATTATTGTTTTCCAGTTTCTTTCCATTAATATCTGAGAAGGTACTTTGTATAATTTCAATCTTTTTATATTTATTGAAAACTGCACTGTGCTGTAATATGTGGTCTATCCTGGAGAAAGATCCATGGGCACTTGAGAAGAATGTACAACCCACTGAGTTTGGATGCAATGTCCTGTATATGTCTCTTAGGTCTAACATGTTTATCATATTGCTCAAGTTCTCTGTTTCATATGTGATCTTCTGTCTAGTTGCTCGATCTAATGATGGGAGTGGGGTGTTGAAGTCTTCAACTATCACTGTAGAGACATCTGTTTCTCCCTTCAGTTTTTCCAGAGTGTGTCTCATGTATTTCGAGGCACCCTGGTTAGGTGCATCGATATTTATGACTGTTATATCTTCCTGGTGGATTGTCCCTTTTATTAATTTAGGAAGGCCTTCTCTGTCTCATACCTTTTGGCCTTTAAAGTTTGTATTGTCTGATAATTGATATAGCTACCCCTTTTCTTCTTTGGTTACTGTTTGCATGGAATATCTTTTTCTAACCTTTCAGTTTCAGCTGGTCTGTATGCCTGGGTCTAAGGTAAGTCTCTTGTAAGCAGCATGTAGATGGCTCGTGTTTTTTAATCCATTCCGTCAGCCTACATCTTTTGATTGGCGAGTTGTTTCCATTCACATTCAATAGATTAATTACTACACATTATGCATTAAATATGCATTGTTTACTTCCAGCATTTTATTGTTTGGTTTTCTTACGTCATATCATATCATTGTCTTTTCACTCTTTTGGTTATCCTTTCTGCTATTCTTTCTTCTATACTCTCCTATAAACCTCACTCTCCTGCCTTTTTCTTTCAGACTCTAAGGCTGCTTTTTATAGTTCCTGCAAAGGTAGATTGTTTTTTTCTAACTCTCTTAGTTCTGTTTGTGAATATTTTAAACACACCTTCATATTTGAAGGACAATTTTCCTGGATAAAGAATCCTCAGCTGGCAGGTTTTCTCTTTCAATAGGCTAATTGTAACATAGACTGTCCTTTCATCTCCTTGGTTTCTGATGAGAAATCCATAGTAAGTCTTATTGGGTGTCCCTTGTATGTGACTGTTGACTTCTCTCTTGCTGTTCTCAGAATTGTCTTTTTATCTTTGACATTTGCCATCCGGACTAGCATGTATCTTGGAGTAGGTCTATTCAGCTTTATCCTGATGGGTTTATGGTACGCTTTTTGGACGTGTCAGTTCATTTCTTTAGTGAGAGTTGTGAAATTTTTAGCTATTATTTCCTCAACTTCTCTTTCTACCCCCTTTCCCTTCTCGTCTCCTTCTGGAACTCCCATGACACATATATTGTTGCATTTCATGTTGTCTTTCAAATCCCTGAGCCCCTGCTCCATTTTTTTCATTCTTTTCTCTCTCAGTTCTCTTCACTTTCAGCCGTTCTGTCTTCGGTATCACTTACTCTTTCTTCTGTCATCTCGAGTCCGCTGTTGGATGCCTCTGATGTGTGTCTGATCTCCCCTATTGTGTCTTTCATTCCCATGAGCTCTGTTACTCTCCTCTTCAGGATTTCAAATTCTTTGTGCTCACTCAATATCTTCTTGATGTCGTTGATCTCTTTAGCTATACTGTCTTTCAACTCATTAAATTGATTTTTGAAATTTGTGTGCATCTCAAGAATTACTTTTCTTCAATCCTGCATCTCTTTTGAGCTTTGACATATTCCTTTTCCTGGCCCGTGTCTTCCATTTTATTGTTATGGCTCATCCTTTTTTGCTGATGTCTAGCATCCAATCAGGACGTAGCATCTCAGATGCTCGATGGTCGGAAGCCGAGTAGCCTTAGGCTGTGTCTCTCTCCCCCTTCCTGGGGTGGCAGATCCCTGGAGGCTCCTTTGTCTGTAGTCACAGGCACCTGAGAATTTTGAAGTGTCTTGGTGTGGGGAGGGTGCTGGCAGTGCCCACCGCTGGTTTCAACTCCCAGCTTTGCCATCATGATTCCTCTCCTTTGTCCCTCTCTCCTGGGTGGTGTCTTGCTTCCCCGTGTTGTAAAGCCGAGATAGTTTTCCAGTCGTTCTAGCTGGTCCTTGAACTACTTTTTGGTCTGACACGTCTTTTTGGGGGACAGTGTGGGCTCGGCCTTCGGGCACTGCCCGGCCCGCCAGACCTTCCAAGTCACAGAGGCGCTGCATCCTGAGGGGTCCCCTGCAGCTTGCCTGGGTGGGCAGCGCTGCTGACCATGCACCGGCCTAGCAGGGCCCCTGGCTTCCCTCAGCCACGTGAGGGGCACAGGTCCACCTTGCCCTGTGGACCCCAGGCCTTGGGGCTCATCACCCCCTTGTGTTACAGGCAGGAAGCTGAATCTGGCCCCAGGAAGCAGGCGGGGACGGCAGAGGGTGAGGATGGCAGAGAGCCTGGACACCCCCCAGAGGGGGGGCGGGATGGCCCTGGAGGCCGGCCGTGCTGCCCCCCAGGGCTGCCCCCAGGAGTGCCACCCTCCTGCAGGGAAGGAGATGCTCAGCAGCCACTCACCGGGCGCTGCCCTGCCCAGCGCTGCTCCTGCCCCACCCAAGATGACCACGTAAGTGACCAGGTAACCCGAGGTCCTGAGAGCAGGGCAGATCCCTGGGGCCAGCTCCTGGCCACTGGCCACATCGTCCATCCTCCCAGCCCCATAGCCACGACCCTCACCGCAGGGTCCCTGGCCCAAGGGAGGGGTCAGCCAGTACCCCATGAGCCGCAGTGGACAGAGTCAACGGGCACTCCCGAGGTGGGTGGGGGTCCTGGGCCCGGAGAAATCCCCTGCCGTGACCTCACCCCACTCCTGGGTAACGGGGTCCCAGTCCCAGGCACGGTGGGCTGGTGAGGTGGTGGAGCCGGCTGCTCAGTGTGGACCCTCCCCTGGCATGCAGGTTACTGTGTGGTCCTGACATGGGCACCCAGGAGAGGACACTAGGGGCCAAGGCCACCCAGAACCTTGGGGTGTCTCGCCCAAAGTGTGGTGCCCTGGGAGCATTGGCCACCGTCCCTCAAGGATGGCCCATGGAGAGCCCCCCTCCTCTCCCTCATGAGCAGCTCAGCATCTGTGGACGGAGCATGGCCCAGCCCAGCCTCCTGCCTGGGTCAGCCCGGAAGGACACGTGAGTGGCCGGGCCCTGTGTGGGGTGTGCCCCCACGGAGACCCTAAGGCCACCGAGCGGGTGCGCCCCAAAGGCAGGGCCTGACATCCCCTCAGGAGAGAGGAAGGATGCCCAGAGGATGGCCCCACAGGGGCAGGGCCGAGGGGCTCAACTGGGCTCAGCAAGCTGGAGGGTGGGCAGTGGGGGGCGTGCTGGGACAGGAATGGAGCTCGGGACACCAGGGGCCCCTGCCCACACCAGCTGGTCGAGCCTCCATCCTCCCCGTGTGCAGGTGCAGACCGACGCCCAGCAACGGGGAGCAGGAGGAGCCAGCAGAGGCCGAGGACGAGCCAGACACCCAAGCCCCTTCCCCAGGGGCCCAGGAGAGCACCCCACAGTCAGAGCCTGTCTCCACCCCCCACGGAGGGCCCCCGGAGAAGCCCCCAGCTGACCTGCTTGAGCGGCTCAGCATGTGTGGGCAGAGCAGTGACCAGCACTCGCCCGGCTGGCCTGACCCTGCAGGACACGTAAGTGACCGCGGCCCTGCACGGAGGACCCTGGCCATGGCAGCTGTGGGCTCGGCCCGGCGCACCCCCGGGCATTGCTGTCCTCCGATTCCTTCCGCTCCAGCCGTTCCGGGGCTCGGGGCCTTCCCAGGCAGAGGCAAGGCCTCTCCACAAGGCCCTGGAGCTCCTAAGTGCAGGAACACCCAGTGGTGACCCCAGGAACGCGGGTGGACCTGGGAGGGTATGAACCAGGGGCCGCCTTGCGCAGCCACGTCCTGCGTCCTTCAGGGAAGCCCCGGCTTCCGCCTATCCTAAGAGTGAGGCCTTGTCACCAGGCCCGGCAGGGGCGGACCCACCCTGAGGACACGGCCCGGGAGCCGAGGCCAGGAGGCCAGTGGTCCAGTGGGGCGGTCCCCAGCGCCTGGGAGGACTTCCTCCTGCCCGGGACGGGTGCCCCGGGGCCTCTGCAGACAACGGAGCAGGGGCGCCGCCCCCTGAGCCCCCGTCCCCTTAGGGCAGAGCTGGACACTCGGTGTAAGGGCCTCAGCCCTCTGTTCAGTGTAAGAGCGTGTTAGAGGAGCTCAGAGGTGCTGCAGGAAAACCAGAGGTGCTCCGTGAAGACCACTGTCCTGCAGGCTGGGGCGCCCGTGGCCCTGCTCTCCCCCACGCTCAGAGCCCAGCAGCAGGCGCCCGCAGCGGCCCTGGCCGGTGGCCCTCTGTGGGTCTGCTCTGCTCCTCCTTCATCGCTGGCACCCTGGGAGAGGGTCATCTGTCCGCAGCCTGTGTCCTTGGCCTGAGGGCCTCCCTTGAACCGGGTGGGCACCCTGGCACGTGCTGAGCTGTTCTGGCTCCGCCTCTGAAGCGAGGCCCTCGTCCTCCACCCAGGGCGAGAGGTGCAGGCTCCACGCTCAGCTCCCCCAGACCGCAGGGCTCGGGCCGGCCCAGGCAGGGCTTCTCCTGGGCTCAGCTGCTCCTTCCAGAGCCATGACACTGACCCTCCCTCCAGGGTCCCGGCTCTCAAAGGAAGCAGCGGCCCCACCCTGCAGCCGAGGCCCAGCAGGGAAGCCCCCAGCCTGAGCCGGCCCCTCCCTGGGCAGCGCCTGCTCCAGCTGCAGGCACCAGTGCCTCCTGAGCACCCGAGGGTGTCCTGGCCCTGCCTGCACAGCCCTTCCCCTGTGGTCACCCGAGCCCTGCCCCACAGGCCCACTTCCCCACAGCCCTGCTCCCCTGCGCAGCCCATCCCCCACAGCGTCACCCCCGACAGCCCCTCCTGCTCCTACATTGTCGCCCCCACCCTGGCCGCATGGCACGGCCACCTCCAGGCCACCACTGCACCCCGTTGTCCCCTTCAGGGCTCCTCATGAATCCCCTCCTGGCCTCCCCCCCATCCCCCCGTCCAGTGCAGGGGAGCAGGCCCGCGAGGGCCGGGGCCCAGGGCTCCACGCGGCCACTGACCTGCTGGCCACAGGGTCGTGCAGTCACCCCACAAGCTCCAGGGCAGAATGGAAACTGGCACAAGCAGAGAGACAACATCAGCTGGGAGACAGAGCCAAAGGCTTGGGCTCTGGGGCTCAGGAGGCCTGGGGACCCCGCTACAGCCGAGTCATGGGGGTAGGACAGCGCCAGCCAGCCCAGATGGAGGAGAGTGGACACAAATGCTTTCAGGGACCTGCCCACCTGCACAGGTGCAGCGCCTGTAGAGCACACCTGGGGCAGGACTGGGAGTGTCCTCATGTGGACAGCTGACCTGCGGGGCCCGACACCCCTGAACGTCCCCTCCCACCAGGACCCTTGCTGGCCATGCGGCCACCTCCACTCTGCCCTGTGGACATACACTGGCGTCCTCCTCACTGTATCTCTTCAGTCAAAAGTTGAGCCCAGGAGCTGACGCCCCCTGGGCTGGAGTACCCGGGGACCCCCAGCTGGGCTCGGGTTGGGACGGGAACAGCTAGAGACCCGCCCAGCCAGCACTGCACCTGCACCTGCACAGGCGGGCACCTGGGTGTAGGGCACAGAGGATGGAACCTCCCGGCCCCCAGGGATGGCTGAGTGGCCCCACACCCACCCAGGAAGCTCAGCTCAATGCCCAGGAATTCCGTGGACAGGTAGAGACAACCGCTGTTACACGAGGAAGCGCAGCCGTACAGTCCAAGGCCGCACGTCAGAGGCGAGGTGGACGTGCTCCGCTCTCGCCCCCCCGGTGGCCCCTGCCTCTCCCTGCGGCCTCTGCTCGGGGGTGACAGCGCTCCCGCGTCTGCGTGCTGGAAGTGCCTCCCTGCCCGTCTCTTCCCAGTGCCGTATTCTGGGCATCAGGTTGGAAGCTGGGAATCCCAACAGGGTTCTCTGAGACCTTGCGTTATTGCTTTGTTCATTGTCTAGAGGTCAGGGAGTGATGGAGAAAAGCTAATAAAGTGGAATAAACTTAAAAATGTATTATGAGGGAAACGGACTTTGGCCCAGTGGTTAGGGCATCCGTCTACCACATGGGAGGTCCGCGGTTCAAGCCCCGGGCCTCCTTGACCCGTGTGGAGCTGGCCCATGGGCAGTGCTGATGCGCGCAAGGAGTGCCGTGCCACGCAGGGGTGTCCCCCGCGTAGGGGAGCCCCACACGCAAGGAGTGCACCCATAAGGAGAGCTGCCCAGCGCGAAGGAGGGAGCAGCCTGCCGAGGAATGGCGCCGCCCACACTTCCCGTGCCGCTGATGACAACAGAAGTGCACAAAGAAATAAGACGCAGCAAAAAGACACAGAAAACAGACAACCGGGGGAGGGGAATTAAATTTTAAAAAAAGTGTATTATGAGATTTTAGGTACCTTGGTTACTTAATACTATGTAATGGGTGGGTTTAAATGGTGGGAGTTTAAAAAGATTGCAGTTTTGTGACTACGAGCAAGTCCAGCCCAGGCGTCATCAGTGTGAGGAAAGGGTCAAGTTCAGCTTTCGCCTGAACAGGAACCTGAAGCCGGCTTTGCAGTGAGGAGGGAGGGACAGGGGATCTGGAAGCTGTGGCACCAAATTTTGAAAGTGGCACCAAAGTGAAGGTGGCACCAACTGTGGGCAGCGCCAGATTCAAAAGTGGCACCAGGTTTGAAAGTGGTGCCAAGCCCCCAGAATATAAGGAACAGGAGTGGCAATTGAGAACGGGAACCTCATAAGTTAGTGAGACCCTTTGGATAGGCTGTATCCCCTAAAGAATGCAATCAGTGGGACCAGCAGAGGGACTTGCCTGTTAGATTTAGAGTATAAATGTCAGCGCTTCTTGTTGTTTGGAGCACCAGCCATTTCATCCAGTTGTGTGCCCGTTCTTGCAAGATCATTAAAAAAATTCTTATCTCCTCCACAATCGGGGGAACTTTTGTTCTCTTACAGGTACAGCTTTCCTTCTAACAGTCTTGGGGTGGGGACTTGCCTAGAACCTGAAGCTTTGGCAAGAGACCCCCTGGGTGGACAAAGGGAAGGTGCACCCTGCTGATTGAGTGGTATTGGGCTCCGTTGTGGACAGCTGGAAAGACCCGAGAATAGTCACTTAGATCTGCTGATTTTGGACGAGGAAAGGGGAAGGGAAAATTTTCCCTCCCATTGACCAGGCAACTGTGTGCATGGACCAAGGTAAGAAAAGGGACTATTAAGTGTTGCCTTGGTGGTGGCAAAACTCTGATGAGTCTGGGGCTGATTGTGTTTGCAGGAGATGTGAGACAAACTGTGCAAAGTGAGTGGGGAGTCCCAATTTGCATTTCCCTTCTCAAGAAAGGACTGGAGATGGAAGAAGCTAAAAGATTAAAGAGAAATTAACCAAGACAAGACTGAGAAAGTGGAATAGGGACAGTCTGTTGGACAGGAAAGGAGGAAAGGGGGGTATCTGTAGGGTCCCCTGGGGACATTCCTCCAGATAGTCCATTAGGGAGGATGTTGAAACATTGGCCCAATAATGATCAGACTAAAGGAAAGTACAAGAAGAAAATGATTAAATATTGCTGTTATATTTGGACGAAGGAAAGCATATTACTGCCGATGTATTTTGGCCAAAATACAAGGCAGAAGAGAATTGGCTCTTGTATTTATGTTGAGGAAAATAAACCCTTCTCCAAGGAGGAGTCTGACCCTACCATGTGCTGGTTGAAGGGGACGGAGACCATTCTGTATCCCATGAAAGCCAAGACTCCAGACCCAGAAACTTAAGTCTAAAAAAGCTAAAACCTGGGACCCCCATTGAGCCTTCCTCCTCCCTATATTTCCCCTCCCTCCCAGGGCAGGAACTGGTGGATTCAGAAGGTCCAATAGGACCCACCCAAGCCCCCAGGGAGACTCAGGGCCAATCAGTGCCCACTGCCCTACTAGTTTTGACCCACCAGCAATTAAGGAAGGAATTGGAACACTGTAGGATGAACATACAGAACTTTCCCTACTCCAAGGCACCTGAAGAAAAGAGGGTGAGGGAACATTGAGCCTCTTTACCCCTTGAGAGAAACATCAATTGGGCCAGGGGAGATCAGTTATATAAATGCCACACTGGCAAGTATGGAAGTCAGAAAATTTAAGAAGGAGATGAAGTCATTAATGCAAGATCCAGTAGGGCTGGTTGAGCAAGTGGATCAATTCCAAGACCCAAGTCTATACACGTAGTCTGAACTTATGTCGATACTGAGTATCCCCTTTACAGGAGAAGAAAGGGAAATGGTGAGGAGGGTAGCTATGAAGGAGTGGGACAGGCAGCACCCACCTGGACAAGGGGAGCAGAGCAAAAGTTCCCTAATGTAGCCCCTAACTGTAATAATACTGATCAGGATGATAGAGCACAAATGAAGGATCTTGGAGACCTCCTTATACAGGGGATAAAATTGGTTGTGCTTAAATCTCAAAATTTAAATAGGGCACTTGAAGTCAATCAAGAAAAAGATGAGACTTCCTCTGCTTGCCTGTGAAGGTTGATGGACCAGGTGAGGAAATATTCAGGAATGGACCCTGATGAACCTGTGGCTCAGGGAATGCCAAAGGTCAGCTACATTCAGAAAAAGATCCAGAAAATGGATGGATGGATGGATAAACCACTGGAAGAGTTGTTGAGAGTCTTAGAAAGTATTTGTGAGAAGGGTGGGGGAAAAGCAGAAGCAAAAAGCCAAGTCATGATGAGCACAGTTGACCAAAAAGTCCAGAAAAGATTAGAAGCGAGGCAGGGAGAAGGAAGGCAGAGACAAAACAGGGGAGCAGGCTGCACTAGCTTGGATAAAGGGGCTAAGAGAGTGCAGGGTTCCACAGGATGCTATCACTGTGGGAAAACTGATAATTTCAAGAGGTTGTATTAGTCAAAGGGGTGCTGATGCAAAATACAAGAAATCTGTTGGTTTTTATAAGGTGTATTTATTTGGGATAGAAGCGTACAGTTACCAGGCCATAAAGCATAAGTTACTTCTCTCACCCAAGTCTATGGCCATGTGTTGGGGCAAGATGTCTGCCGATGTCTGCCAAGACTTCAGGCTTCTTGGTTTTCTGTCTTTTCAGGGCTGCATTTCTCTCCAGGCTCAGCTGCTGTGCTCACTGCATAAGGCCACCTGCAGACTATCAGGCAAATAGCTCTGTCTCTCCATGGGGCTTCTGCCAGGTGTAAGGAGCTGTTTCTATTCCTTTGTGTTTTTCTTCTGTGTGTTCACTTCCTTGGCTCCAGCTCAAAACTCCAGGATCAAAAAACTCCAACTCTGGGAAGCAGATGTGGCTCAACTGATGGAGCATCCACCTACCATATGGGAGGTCCAAGGTTCAAACCCTGGGCCCCCTGGCCTATGTGGTGAGCTGGCCCATGTGCAGTGCTTCCATGCATAAGGAATGCTGTGCCACACAGGGATGTCCACTGCATAGGGGTGCCCCATGTGTAAGGAGTGTACCCTGCAAGGAGAACCACTTCGTGCAAAAAGCGCAGCCCACCCAAAAGTGGTGCCACACACATGGAGACCTGATGCAGAAAGATGATGCAACAAAAAGAGACGCAGATTCCATGTGCCATCAAGAATGCGAACAGACATAGAAGAACACACAGCCAGTAGAAACAAGAGAGCAGACAATGCAGGGAGGGGAGCAGAAGGGGAGAGAAATAAATAAAATATATCTTTAAAAAAAACAAACTCCAACTCTTTCCTTTGCTGTGCCTTTTATCTGTGAGTCCCCACCCACCAAAGGGGAGGACTCAATGCCCTGCTGATGTGGCCCAATAGAAGCCCTAATCATAATTTAATCATGCCCAGGTGCAGACCAGTTTACAAACATAACCCAGTAGCTATTTTTGGAATTCATAAATATATCAGACTGTTAAAGAGGAAGTGTCCAAATTTAAGAAAGAAAGTCAAGTCCCACACCTGATGAATTTTGAAGAGCAGGGGAGTCTGAGGCTCTTAATCTCAAGAGCCCACCTGGAGCCTCTAGTAAATCTAAAGGTGGGCCCATATCAAGAAGAAACTACATTTTTGGTGTAAACCACCTCCCGATGGGAACCAAAGTCTTTGGTAGTTCCCTCAAAGTCTCGAGGTAAAAGGGTAGGATTTAAATTTCCCACTCTTGAGCCTACTGATATTCATTGGGAGGGTAGCCAAATTATAAGACCACTGTTGTCCATCCCAGAAGCCAGGAATAATTTGTTGGGAAGGGGCCTGATAATACTCATGCAGCTGGATTTGGAAGTAAGATAGAAATTGTTTTATCTCTGCTCACCGAAGAAGATGAAAAGGACATCAAGGAGGAAGTATGGGTGAAGGAAGGGAATGGGCTGTGTGAAGGTTGCAGCTTCCCCCTGTTAAAATCCAATTGAAGGAGGAAGGGGAAGTTGTTTGTCAGAAAAAATATCCCATTCCCTTAAAGGGGAGGCAGGGACGCCAACCCATCACTGAGGGTCTTAGTCGAGATGGACTCTTAGAAACCTGTATGTCCCCCTTTAATTCTCCTCTTTTACCCATCAAAACATCAGATGGTAGTTGGAGGATGGTGCAGGACTTGAGAGCCATCAACCAAATTGTCCTGGTTCAGCACCCTGTAGTCCCTAACCCTTATAGCCTTACAGTAAGATCCCCATCATCATAACTGGCTTAGTATAGTAGATCTGAAGGATGACTTTGGACCTGTCCCCTTGACCCAGAGAGTAGAGACTTGTTCATGTTCGAGTGGGAGCATCCCTTCCCTGGCAGGAGTCAGCAGGACAGATGGACATTCCTACCCCAGGGCTTCATGGAATCCCCCAACCTGTTTGGGCAAGAACTAGAGAAAGTATTGGAGAAACTTTCAATTTCTTCTGAAGCAGTTTTGTTACAATAGTTGATGATCTGCTAGTACCAGGTGAAGAAAGGCAGGCAGTGGCCCAAACCACCAAGAACCTATTGAACTTCTTGGCAGATCAAGGGTTAAGGGTGTCAAAAGTCAACTACTACTTGGAGAAAGCGATGTCAAGTACCTGGGCCATCTCATCAGTGAGGAAAAGAGGAAGATAAATCCAGAGAGCGCTCAGGCCATAATTGAATTACCTCTTCCCCAGACAAAAAGAGAACTAAGGAAATTCTTGGGATTGGTGGGGTTATGGATAGACTCTTATATTTCCCAATCTAAGCGGTTATATCAAAAAGTGTTGGAGGAAGAGCCCAACAAGGTAAAAGAGAAAGAATGAGAATAGGGGACCTAGAGGGGCTCAAAAGGCTAGTGGTGCCGGCTCCTGTTCTGGCCCTCCCTTCGCTTGAGAAACCTTTCCACCTGTTTCTTACAGTAGATAAAAGACCACACTTGGGGGTTCTGACCCAAGCCTGCAGGGGTCAAAGGAGACCTGTGGCCTTCCTTTCCAAAATCCTGGATCCTGTCTCCAGGGGATGGTCCGCATGTGTTCGCGCTGTTATGGCAACCGCTCTCCTGGTAGAAGAGAGCAGGAAGCTGACCTTTGGAGGAGCCTTAGTCATTAGCATCAGGTCAGAACTCTTCTGTCTCAAAAAGCGGGAAGGTGGTTGACTGACTCTGAATTCTGAAGTATGAGGCTATCCTAATGGAAACAGATGACTTGGCATTGACAACAGACCACAGCCTAAACCTGGCCTCCTTCCTCTGGAGGGACCTGGCCCAATGGAGGCTCCTGAGCATGATGGTTTAGACCTGATTGACTATCAGACCCGAATCTGTTCTTTCCTGGGGGACCCTCTCCTGCACTCTGGGGGAAAAAATATTCATAGATGGGTCCTTCAGGGTCCAAGAAGGAAGGAGCCACAATGGCTATGCAATTGTGATGGACTAACTTGTGAGGTGAGAGAAGCTGGCTGATTGTCCAATGACTGGTCAGCTCAAACCTGCAAATTGTATGTATTAATTCAAGCCCTCTTATTATTGGAAGAAAGGATGATTCAGACTACATCGACTCTAAGTTTGCCTTTGATGTGGTCCACACCTTTGGGAAAATTTGGGAAGAGGGGATTGTTTAACATCAGAGGAAAAGGCCTAGTCCATGGGGAATTAATAAAGCAAGTATTGGCCAATCTACTCTTACCTGGGGAAATATGAGTGTTGCATGTAAATGGACACCAGAAAATTCATATTTTTGATGCAAAGGGCAGCAGGTTAGCAGATGAGGAGGCTAGGGAAAACTGCTTTAGTCCCCCTTTGAAGTTGATGGTCCTGATACCCCCCATTCCTGAATAGCTTGGGGTGCCCATATTCTCTGAAAATTAAAGAGCTGGAGCTGTTAGGAGTGATCCTGGATGATCAAGGGATGTGGCTTCTCCTGGATGGCAGGCAAATGTAGACCAAGCAAAAAATGAGACATTCTAGCAGTCTTACATCAAGGGAGTCATTGTGGGGACAGGCCTTGTGTGATCTGGTTCTTAAGTATTTTGGATACATGGGTATTTATACCATAGCTAAACAATTAAATGAATGGTGTATAGTTTGCCAAAAGGTCGATAAGAAAGTCTTGAGGAAGCAAGAACAAGGGGGATGGGAGCCAGCCTCAGGCCATTCCAGAGCATTCAGGTTGTTTACACTGAAATGCCCTCAATGGTTCCGCTAAAGTATGTTCTGGTTATTGCAGATCATCTGACAGGATGTGTGGAGGCACATCCTCTGGCCTCAGTTACAGCATCAGGGAGTTCTAAAATTATTCTTGAAGAAATCGTTCCTCATTGCCAGTTAGTGGAGTATATAGACTCAGACAATGGTAGACACTTTACCTCCCATGTACTCCAGAATATTAAGCAAAGTCTGGGTGTCACATGGAGCTTCCATACACCTTGGCACCCGCCGTCCTCAGGGAGAGTGGAGAGAATGAATCCAGCCTTGAAAAAGCATCTTTCTAAGCTGGTCCTAGAAATGAAGTTACCCTGGATTCAGTGCTTACCAGAGTGCTATTGAGGATTGGAACTGCCCTTAGGGAAGAACTGGGAATCTCTCCTTATGAAATGCTTTCTGCATTGCCTTTTCCTCGGAGGACTGGAGATCTTCCTTCCTTAGACTGGAAGGATCTCTTCCTTAAGAATTACATACTGGCTTTGTCCTCTGTTTTGTTATCCCTCAGTCATCGTGGTTTGCTGGCCCAGACTCTGCCTCTAGAAGTCGCTGTCCATCAACACCAACCTGGTAGTTGGGTCCTAATCAAGTCATGGAAGGAGTCCAAACTTCAGCCAGCCTGGGAAGGATGCTACCAAGTTTTATTGACAAATGAAACTGCAATGTGTATAGCAGAAAGAAGCTGGACCCCTTGCACCCGAGTAAAAGGACCAGTGCCCAAACTGGAAGATAAGTACCCAACAACACCGTCTGAGTCTTGGGAAATAACTCCAACCTCAGACCCCTTAAGGATCACTCTGAAAAGAATAGTTGGGGGGCATATCAGAAAGGGGGAGGGACCGGTTGGCTCCTGAACCAGTGAGCTTTGTGGGAAGGTACCCCTCCACTTGAACGTACCTTATAGAGGGCAGGCTGTTACCCATAACCACTTCACCTAGTGCCTCAGGAGGCTGACAGATGAAGGGTTTAAAGCTCAGTCTGAGAGTGAGAATAATTACATTGACTACGACGTTCCAGGTTTGGGTTGCGACGAGGCCCGTTTCATTGATAGTAAATGTAACCCAAGGCCTAGAGTCCCAGACTGTGCAGTTGGACACCTGCCAAGTGATAATATGTAGGAATTTAGGACATCAGTGGTGCCTGAGTGGGCAAAATAAATATCTATACCTGGAGTTACTGAGAGCTTATCTCAACCTCCCTCCTTGTGTGGTGGACTACCAAGTGCAAGGGCTGGACCACCAGGAACGGAGGAGGCCACCCTCACTGGAAACAGCTGGAGGACAAGCAGCCTTTTATAAAGGGAATACCCCACCAGACTGCAAAAACCACCACTCTAACCCGGTAGTAATACCATTAGAAAGGCAGACCAATTCACCAAAAACAACTGTTATTCTTCCCCTGACAAAGACCATGGGATGGGGGTGGATGTTACAGGTAAAGATCCTCTGGGGAGGTTCTCTATTCGAGTCCTTCTTCCCCATGTAGCTATGACATCAACAACACCTGCTCCATTTCACCCTTCAGAGGTAGCAGGGGAAAACCCACCAAAGGCCAGTTCCCTGATGCAGAATGATCCCAAAGCGGTCAGGATACTCAAGGCAGGGCAGGGGATATGGAGATGCAAATGCCTGGGTAGAATAGGTCAAATACACAGTCAAAAGTCTGAACAAAAGCAACTGTTATGCTTGTGCCACAGGCCGGTCCACTGCTCCATGTCGTGCCCGTCCATTAGCTATGCAAGAGCATGAATGGAAGTTTAAGGCATGGTGCTCCTCTTCCAGAATGCTACTCCTGGTGAGAATTGTAGTACGTTGTCCACTCTCTTCCCTTCATAAAAAGGGAAATAACAAAGCTGTGCTGGTTTCCCGCCTTGGTCCAAGAAGTCGCTCTGCCTGCCTCTCTAGATGGGGAAAGGGGCTCCAGGACCTTGGGATGATGGCCTTGTGTACACAATATGGAATGTGAAAGGGGATAGTGCTGGCCATTTCTCCAGTTTGGCCATTACCCGAGCAGACCGTCGGTGGTACTGTGGAAAGGGTATCCTCCGAGCAGTGTTACCTGAGAAGGGGGGAGGAGCCTGTGCTCTGGTTCAACTGGCCATCCCATTTACCCTGGCATTTGAAAAAGAGGAGGAAACACAAAGCCAGGGAAGGAGAAAGGAAAGGAGTTTACCTGGTTCCTTTGATGACTGAATTTATCTAGATAGTCTAGGAGTTCCCTGGGGAGCCCTAGTTGAGTTTAAAGCTAGAAATCAGGTACCTGAGGGATTTGAGTCCTTCTTGTTCATTGGGTCCCCATTAACAAAAATGTGGGTTGGATTAACTATATATATTATCATCAACACAGATTTATCAATTACACTAGGGATGCAGTTAAGGGAGTAGCAGAACAGTTGGATGCTCCTAGCTGAATGGCCTGGGAAAATAGGATAGCCCTAGGCATGATGACAGCAGAAAAATGAGGCATTTGTGTTATGATTGGAGGTAGTTGCTGTAACTTCATCCCCAATAATATGGCCCCAGAAAGGACTATCACCAAGGCTCTACAAGGTTTAACTGCCTTATCTGAAGAGTTAGCAGAAAATTCTGACATTGACAACCCACTCATGGGATGGTTAGAGCTCTTTTGGAGAATGGAAAGGAGTGGCACTGTCTGTCCTGACTTCCCTTATCATTGAGGCTGGGGAACTCACTGTAGTTGGATGTTGCATCATCCCATGAGCCCTAGTGTTAGCTCAAAAACTCTTTGAAATGGCCCTAACCAGACAGATGCCCATACAGTACAAACAAAACAACTTGTACCCCCTTAAAGATCTCTATGATCAAGAATGAGAGGAAGCTGTTAGCAGATTTGAGAAACTAAACTGTGAAAAATAAAATGAGTCTAAAAGAAAGAGAGGAGATTTGTAATGAAAGTGTTAAGTTTAGCTTTCACATGAAGGTGCAGTTGAAGAAGGGAGGTAAAGGGGCTCTAGTGGCTTTGGCACCAAAGTTTGAAAATGGCACCAAAATAAAGATGGAACTTAATGTAGGAAGTGCCAAATCCGAAAGTGAAGCCAGGTTTGAAAGTGGCGCCAAGCTGCCAGAATGTAGGGAATGGGTGCGGTGGCTTGAGAGGGAACCCTGCAATTTAGTTAGGCTGTAACCCCTAAAGAACCCAATCAATGGGGAAGGGGTGGGGGAGGAAGCTATGTGGTTGGTTTAGGGGATAAATGTTGTTGTTTCTTGTTTGGCACAGAGGCCAATTTACCCAGGTCACACGTCCATTGTTGCAAGGTAATTAATAAAATTCTTTTCTCCCCCACAATTGGGTGAGCTTTTCTTCTCTTACAGGTGCAGCTTTCTTTCTAACAATCAGGGCAGTGCCTGGTTCCAGACCACCTGCTCTGGGCTGGCAGCCAGCACTCCTTGGCCTGGGCCCCTGTGTCAAGGGAAGGGCACATGGCAGCCTCATGGCCTTGCCTGCTAAGGTGCCATTGACTTCGAGTTTCTTGCTTCCCTTGGCTTCTCTCCACAAAAATGATGTCTTCTGCCACCATACTAGAGAAGATCTGCTCTGAGGGACGTGGGTCACATCTCACTGAAGTAGATTCATCGAACTGCCTACAGGGGGTCCCACTCACGGGATGGAGTAAGTGGGAGCACCTGCCCCTCCAGGGCACAAACAGCTCTGAATCCCCGCACAGGTGCACGGCTCTTACAGTGTGAACAGGACCAGAGGAACTGAGGAAATAGGCTCCCAGTCTTTACAACTGTGATCTAATTCGGGACATGGCTTAGACAACTGACTTCCTTCATGAGTGGGTCAAGTTCAGAGCAACCACCTTAGTGAAAAGAAAGCCAGCCATGAAACCACAGTCCTTCCTCCAGGAGGAGCCACCGCTCTGTGGAGCCAGCTCTTCTCCTGACCTTCTCTGCAGATGTTGACCTGTAGCTGGGGTTCCCTGCAGATGCCAGTGCCGGGAGAGAAGCAAGGATTCTGTGAGAATCAATAGGTTATTGGGAATTCCCAATGAAGGGAATTGTATGTATTATTATAGTTGGTAAAATGTGTTACCCATCCTTTTGTCAGTACATTTATGATAAACTCAGGTGCTTAAATATATATAAATAAGCATTTCTGTATATATGTACTTGTTTGGTCATTTTAAGAATTCTCAGTTTACCATGACCCAGCACCCACTGCCGCCCCTGGCCTTCGGTTTGCATGATACCCTCTCCAGACACTGCCCCTGGGGCTGATCAGAGGCAGGAGCGCTGCCACCTGCCCCTGGGTGTTCCACTGTGCCAGCCAGGAGGCCCAGCCCCAGGCCATGCCTGGCCCCTCCTGCCTGGAGATGCACGTCTGTGGCCCAGGAGGCCCTGCAGGACCCCCAGCCTCAGCACCAGCCAGGCCACCCTGGACAGGGTGACCCGACATCTCCCAGGGCCGTGTGTCCTGACCATGTCCTCTTCACCCAAGCACTGCACGAGGACCCCACCCCACCCAGCATGAGCATCGCAGGCACTGGGGGAGGGGGCGCTACAGGCCTCGGGGGCCCCAGGGCTGCGTGGGAGCAGAGGCAGCCAGCAGGGGCATGGGGGATGCTTGGTGGGAGCAAGGGAGGGAGGAGGCATGGTTTCCTGGGGGGCACAATGGCCAGGCTCTACTCCCATGGGTGGGCAGGGACATGGAGCCCTGGAGGCTGAGGACAGGTGGGGGCAGTGCCTGCTGGACCCAAGGCTCTACGCCTCCTTCCTGGAGAGACTGCACCTGGCCAGGTCCCCTGTGTGCTGCCTGCATCTCCTACCCCCATTGGGAACCTGGGCTCAGGGTCTAGATCCTTCCAGGTATGAAGATGGGGTGGGGGTGCGTGATGTGGGGGCAGGGGCCCTGTCCAGGGCACTGTACCCTCCTCGCAGGGGCTCAGAGGACCAGCATGGGTGGCGCTGCAGGCCCACAGGCTGTTCTGAGGCTCAACCAGCACCTGGGCCATGCCCAAAGTCCCCACTCCTAAGTGGGGTGAGGGGCTCTACCAGCACCTTGCTGACCAGTTTCAGTTTTGTTTCTTTGGTGGAACATTTCTGAGAACTCCCTGCCCGCAGGGTTGTGTGCAAGAACCGGGGTGGGGCAGGGAGTCTGAGGAGGGGCACTAGACTGACAGAAGAGAGCACAGCTGGACATGCATGGACAGCGGGAGGGAGCCCAGCAGACCACAGCCAGCAGCAATTAAAAAACAGAAAACAAAACAGTAAAAACTCAAGGGAAGGAGGCGGGGCAAAATGGCATTCGAGGGAGTGCACCCTCATCATCTATCCTGCAAAAAACCATTTGAGTGGGGACAGAATCCTGTCTGAGTGAGTAGTTTTGGGAACAACAGAGCAGTAGGCACCTGGATGTCGATCTGGAGAGACTGCAACAAAGGGAACTTAGAGAACAACAAGGAAACAGAATAAGAAGAACAAAATGTCAAAGAGAAGGCTTAACACTACACAAAAACCACACCTAAATAAACCCAGAGACTAGACGGAAAAGCTAAGCAACTGAATAAACCCATCCAGATAGAAGGATGAACAGACAGCATCAAAAACTAAAAACTATACCAGTAATCAGGAAAACATGGACCTATCCAAAGAATAAACTAAAAACCAGGAAGAAGAACCTAATATCGAACAACTAATCAAAGCTCTCAAAACATTTATCATAGACCAATATAATGAAGTGAAGGAAGAGATTAAGGATATTAAGAAAATGTTGACTATGATGTGGGGGCATTTTCAGGACTTGGAGTTGTTCTGGGTGGTACTGCAGGGACAGTTGCTGGACATTGTATGTCCTGTCGTGACCCACTGGGTGGACTGGGCAAAGTGTAAACTATAATGTAAACCATTATCCATGTGGTGCAGCAGTGCTCAAAAGTGTATTCACCAAATGCAATGAATGTCCCACGATTGTCAATATGGGAGGAGTGGGGTGGGGGGTGGGGGGTATATGAGGACCTCATATTTTTGTAATGTAACATTAAAAAATAAAGGCAAAAAAAAAAAGAACTTCAATATGTTTGAGCATGAAGCACAAAATGAACTAATAAACAAGAAGACTGGTAAAACCAAAAAAAAAAAAAAAAAGAAAGAAAGAAAACATGGAGGGCATACAGAAGACATTGTAAACATACACAAAAAGATAACGGATATGATGGTGATGAACAGCACAATGCAAAAAATCAAAAATACACTCTCAGCAACAACAAGATTTGAAGAGGCAGAGGAAGGGATTAGTGCTGTAGAAGACAGTACATCTGCAATCAAAGAGATAGTAGAAATGATTGATAAAAAGATATTTAAAAATCCAGCAGGGACTTGGGGACTTGAATGACAATGCAAAACACACAAACATATGCATTATAGGCATCCCACAAGGAGAAGAGAAGGGAAAGGGGACAGAAGGGGTGTTGAAGGAAATAATGGCTGAAAAGTTCCCAAACCTATTCAGGGAGGTGGATGTACATGTCCAGGAAGCACAACACACCCCAAACAGCATAAATCCCAACAGGCCTACCCTATGACATATTCTTGTGAAATGATCCAATGCTCAAGACAAAGACAAAATACTGAAAGCAGAAAGAGAAAAGAGAACCATCCCTTCCAAGGGAGGCTCCATAAGATTAAGTGCTGATTTCTCATCTGAAACCATGGAGGCAGGAAGGCAGTGGTATTACATAGTCAAGGTACAAAAGAAAAAATTTCCAACCAAGAATACTCTATCCAGCAAAGCCTGCATTCAAAAATGATGAAGAGTTCAAAATATTAACAGATAAACAGAAACTAAGAGAGTATGCGAACAAGAGACTTGCCCTTCCTCAAGAAATACTAAATGGAGTTCTGCAGAAGGAAAGAAAATAACAGGAGAGACAAACTGTAAGCACTGGAGGAGAGTGTAAGAACAACAAAAAGGAGAGAGAGAAAAAAATATGACAAACACAAATCCAAAGAAAATATCGGTAAGGTAAATGATTCCTTGATTGTAATAACACTACATATCAATGGATTAAACTCACCTGCCAAGAGACACAGATTGGAGAATGGATAAGGAAATGCAACCCATCTATATGCTGTCTACAAGAAACACATCTTCGATCCAGAGATTCAAGGAGATTGAAAGTGAACAGGTGGAAAACAATCTTAATGGCCAAGAATAACCAAAAAAGATATAAATATAGCTGTATTAATATCAGACAAAATTTATTAATGTCAGACAAAATAGACTTTAAATGCAAAACTATTGTGAGAGACAAAGACGGACACTACACATTAGTGAAAGGAATAATCTTCAAGAAGTAAGAACAATCATAAACATTTTTGCCCCTAACAACTGTCCTTCCAAATACATGAGGCAAACACTGGAAAAATTAAGTGAAGGAATAGATGTCTCTACAATTTATTGGGAGAATTTAATAAACCACTATCACCATTGGACAGAACATCTTAACAGAGAATCAATAAAGAAACAGACTTTGAACAATACATATAAGGAGCTGGACTTTGACATATACAGAATGTTATACCCCAATACAGCAGTATATACATTCTTCTCTGCGGCAGCGGTCTTCATAGCCTGGCCCTGTCCCTTGGGCCAGGCGGATCTTCCCGGAGGCGAGGGCGAGGCGGGAGACTTGGCGGAGTCTCCGGCGGAGGCGTGCAAGGTGTGGAGGGCGGCGGGGACGAAGGAGACGAGACACCCTTGTGGAGCTGTAACAGAGCCGTTTATTCGGGAATGTACAGCGATTATATAGGGCTGTGGCAGAGGGGCGGGCAGAGTTCTTGCTGGGATGCCGTATAAGGCATGCTGGGGAGGCTTTCGATGAGGATTGGTAAGGAGCAACACGGAACTGCCAGGAGGGGGGGTACGGGAAGGGGCGGGAATGGCGTCACAGCGAGGGGAGGCGGGAAGAGGAGGGGGAAGGGGGAGTGGGGGAGCCGTCCGGATGTTGCCTTTTGGCGGGAACAGTGGGCGTAGCCTAGATGACTGGGCGGGCTTTGGAGCGCCACATACCAACGGTCTGAGGACGTGGCATCCGTACCGGTCGTCTCGTAGTGGGCCTGGGCAGGCTGAGGGCTTGTGCCTATACCAGCCCTTCCCTTGACCACTGGCTCCAGGTTACGCATCGACCTTCCGCCAGGGCTGGCCCCTACTGAGGAGGAGGCTATCCCACATTTCCCCCTGGTTTTTTAACTAAAAGAACTGGGGGCTCCCCCTATAAAGAAAGGGGCAGGGTAGGGCAGAGAGGGGGGGAAGGGTATAGGGAAGAGTCGGGTAGGGACTGTGTGGGGAGGGGGGTAGATGGACAGCTGATTGGGCTCGATTGGAGGGTGGCGAGAGTCTCTGGATGAGAACAAGTAAGGCAAAAAGTATGAAGTTATTGAGCTTGGCGGCTGGGGGACAGCAGACAGTTCTGAAGTCATATGGCGGTTGTCTGGACGTCAGGACAGTGGGAGGGTTTAGTTCTTCTCTTCGGACGTGTGGGACGGGGCTGGGCAGGGGGGCCGTCTTCTGTAGCGAGTCGCTGGTACTGGACGCGCACGTAGGATGTGAAGACTGCATTTGCTTGGTCCTTGACGAGCTGGATGATTTTTCTGACGGCCCAGGGACCTATAGTGAGGGCTAGGATGATTATGATTAGTGGACCCAGAAAGGGGAGGAGGTATGGAAGGAGGGTATGAAAGACTCCAGAAAAGTAGTTAGCTGCTTCGCGCTCTCTTTGGCGTCGCTCTAATCCTTCTCGGACCTTTCTTAGACTGTCCTCGGCGAGGCCCGTAGAGTTGGCATATATACAGCATTCTTCCCCAAGGGCGGCACAGAGGCCTCCCTCCTTGAGGAGAAGAAGGTCAAGGCCCCGGCGGTTCTGGAGGACTACCTTGGAAAGGGAGTTAAGAGAATTTTTAAGATGGGAGATAGCTGTTTGGAGATGGGCGATGTCTTCATCGACAGCTTGCCTGAGGGAGGAAAGAGAAGAGGATTGCGTGGCGAGGGCAGCGACTCCTGTGCCTGCTCCGGTGAGACCTAGAAGGGTAGCAACAGTGAGGACAGTGATGGGCTCTCTTTTTTGCAGGTGAATGGGGAGATTTTGACCCTGTAAACGGGAGAACTCTTCGTTAGGATGGAAAAGGACTCGAGGGGCGAGAAGAATGAGCAGACAGGTTTCATTGGTGGCGTTGAGGGTGGCGACGTTGAGGCAGGGGGTTAATCCTGTGGATGTGCAAAGCCATTGGGAGGTGTTATGGGGAATTAAGAATTTGGCGGAAGCGCCGGGAGAGGAGTAGTTGGAGCAAGCTTTTAGGGGGGGATGGGAACTTTGGCGAGAATGAATGCAGTGCCCTGTGGAAGAAACGGATTGAAAGGTTAAGGGGACAGAGGAGGTGTTCCAGTTGCATTTGGCTGGATTCTGTTCAGAGGATTCACTGAAAGTGAGGTTAGTGGCAACAGGCTCGTACAGAGGAAGAGAGGGGGAGAGACAAAGCCAGCAGCTCGCAGTGAGGTCGGGGTGGGAGGTGTTCAGAGAGGTGTACGAAGCTTTGATTAGGTTGATGAGAGGGCTGGAATACCGAGTAGGGGGTAGGCGAAGCTTGGGGTTATGGGAGCTAGGGGAGACAGTTGTGGGAGAGGTGCTGGGCGAAGGAGAGGGTGAGGCAGAGCGGGGCGGAGAGGAGGGTTGTGCCTGTGGAGGATTGAGAACTTTATTTGGGCCAATGCCGCTTGGGATGGGGGTGGTGGGGTGTCTCTTCTGTATGGAGAAGAGGCTACCCCAATCATAGCCTTCCATGTAGAGGCGGATGCCATATGTGCGGCCACTAAGCCAGTTGTCCTCATTGGGGTTTTTAACCGTAAGGGTTATATTGCGCCAATTTTGGTTTGTCCACGCTACTTGGAGGTGCTGGTCTCTGTTGGGAGCCTTAGACCATCCGTAGGCCACTGTTTCGCACCCCCAGGAGGGGCAATAAAAATGCGAGGGGTCAGCACAGCCCCTGCCTGTGGAAGGACAGATGTAAAAGCCAGAAATGAGGTTGGATTGGCATCAATTACTTAGCCAATTATTATTATCTAGATCTGCGAATAGAAAGAGATTACATATATGCACAGTAAGGGAAGGAGCGCCTGCTGTTATATTGAAGGCTAAGATTTTGTCTGGGCTGAAGGTTTTGAGTGTCCAATTGTAAGGTTGATGGGTGGGGTTGGCTTGACCTGTGGTAGCAAGAGAGAGGAGGAGAACAAGGAGGAGGACTAGGGAGGGTGAGGGGGGTTGAGATGGGGGGTGTAAGGTTCTGGCTTGCCGGTATAGCTGCAGGAGGTTTGCAACTTCTGTTGCAGTGGGGTCTTCCGTTGGACAGGGAGGGTCATGCAGGGTGACCTGGGTTACACGGCGGATCAGGCTACAGAGTTGACGGCGTTCCTTCCGTTTCAAGCGAGGCTGTTGCTGGGGCGCAATTGGCGTTTCAGGTTGGGTTTGAGCCGGCTGTGGTGGGGGGGCCGGTGGAGGGATGCTGTGCCGGGCTTGATGCATCCTTGCCCTCAGTCGGCGGCGCTCGCGTCGAGACAGACTGCTCAGCGGTGGCTGGTCGGACATTCTGCCCTGGGATCCAGATGGGGTGGGAGGCATTTTCTGGAAAAACACAAGAAAATCCTCTCCCTTGGGTGAGGAGGGGGCTGGGCCCCTTCCAGCTATTAGTTTCGGGGTCCTTCCAATAGACCATTGGGGCCTGGGTGGGCCGGTATGATGGCCCCCAATGTCTATGTAGGGGCGAGAGCCCTTCTTTGTTAAATGTTAAGAGGTTTAGATGTATAAGGGCTGTGGTAACCAGGTCCCCCGGGGATGCTTGGGGGAGCATTGCCCTTTCTTTTTCTATTTGTGTTTTTAATCGGCGGTGCTGACTTTCAACGATGGCTTGCCCCTGAGGGTTGTAGGGGATGCCGAAGTGATGGGTGATGTTGTATAGCCGAAGAAAGGCAGCAAAGGAGGCACTGCAATAGGCAGGCCCATTGTCTGTTTTTATGTCCCAGGGAACTCCCATGAAGAGAATTCCTTGTCTTAAGGCTTTGACACAATGTTTGGCTGTTTCCCCAGCAAGGGGGACTGCATAGCACATGGCTGAGAAAGTGTCAATTATCACATGCATGTATTTGAGACGCCCAAAGGAGGGAACGTGCGTGACATCCATTTGCCATCTGGAGTTGGGCTTTAGGCCTCGCGGGTTGACCCCTTGAGGTTGTAGGGGGCCAAGTGGCGCGAAGGGCGTGCAGACAGTGCAATTGCGGACTAAGTGTTTGCAGGTGTTTAGAGGGAGTCCACACAGATGATGCAGAGATGTGGCTGAGAAGTGAAATTTGGAATGTAGCAGCTTGGCCTGGTTGATAGTGTCTCCCGGGGGGGCTGCCGAGATGGCCAGTACCGCTTGGTCATTTTGGGCTGAAACTGCTTGGTCTACTATATTATTGCCATTAGCCAATGGCCCAGGGAGGCCCGAGTGACTATGAATGTGGCTAATGAACCAAGGGTTCTGTCGGTGTTCTAAGATACTTCGGAGGTCTGCAAGGGCTTTATCAATGGCTGAGTCCCCCGGAAAGAAGGTGGAAAAGGCGAGGACTCGGCAGACCTGATAGGTGTAAAGGCTGTCAGTGAAGATGTTTACCGGGTGGTCGCGGTGGTCCGCGAGCGCACAGGAGACTGCTAGGATCTCACCTACTTGGACAGAATGGAGGTTGACATATCCGGTCAGGCGGGGTTCAGCGGCATTGGGGAGGTAGGAGAGGGTGGCAAACCGGGTTTTGGAGGCGTCTGTAAAGACGGTGATTGCCCCGGGGATGGGTGCAGAGGAGGGGAAGGGATGGAAGGGGCTGCGGAAGGAGAGCTTAGCCAGCCCTTGCAGCAGCCGATGGCTAGGATAATGACAGCTGAACTCACCATGAAACCCTTCCAAAAGGATTTGCATGTCTGGGTTATCCCGTATGAGCAGGCTTGTTTGTCCGGCGTCTAGGGGCCAGACAATCTTTTTTGGTTGTGCCCCAAAGACATGGATAGCCAATGTGACTAGATCAGAAGCCAGGCTGATCCAGAGCTGCACTGCAGGGCAGATTTTTCTTAATTGGCTCTTGGCGGGATGCGCCCAGAGCAGGGGGCCATCTTGCCACAGGCAGCCCATGGGGGTCCCGGGCGTGGGGAGGACAAGTGCTATAAGATGGCTCTCTCTAGTACTAATTCTATGGAGGCAGCAGGTGGCGAGTGCCTTGTTGACGGCTATGGCTTCCTTTGCCTCTTGGGTGAGTTTAATGCGCCGGGAGACTGCTTGCGGCAGGGCTTCGGGGACACTTAATAGTGCAAAGAGTGGTTGGAGCTGTGCGGTGGTAATGGGCAGCGCGGAGCAGAGCCAGTTAATTTGACCGCAGAGCTGTTGAAGTTCAGTTAAAGTGACCCGGTCAGGGATGTCTAACTGGGGGGCGGATGGGGAAATGGTCTTATCAATAGTGAATCCCAAAAAGGTTAGGGGTGGTGTCATTTGGACCTTATCTGGTTGAACGGAAAGGCCGATATCAGCTAAGTTAGTTGTCAGGTCAGCAAGGATCTGAGGAAGAGCAGAGGCATCTTCAGAGGCTACTAATATGTCATCCATGTAATGAATGAGCATAGCCTGCTCCCGTAGGGGGGCCACTGCATGGTTGACATACATCTGGCAGTTAGCCGGACTGTTTCGCATCCCTTGCGGGAGGACCTTCCATTGGTACCTGCTGGCTGCGCCCGCATGATTGGGGACAGGAACAGTAAAGGCAAAGCGAGGGCGGTCCCGCTCATGTAATGGGATGGAAAAGAAGCAGTCTTTTATATCAATTGTGGCCACATGATAATGAACTGGAATGGCCATTGGATGGGGGAGTCCCAGTTGTGGGGATCCCATAGGAAGAATATGCTTATTAATTTCTCTCAGATCATGGAGGAGTCTAAATTTCCCTGTGGACTTCTTTTGAATGACAAATACTGGTGAATTATAGGGGCTGGTAGAGGGTTCAATGTGGCCAGCGCTCAATTGTTCCTGAACGAGGGCTTGGAGCGCTGCTAGCTTATGTGTGGGGAGGGGCCACTGCTCCACCCAAATGGGTTCCTCGGTGTCCCACTGCAGAGGAACGGGTGCTGGAGGTGTTAAGCGAGCAGTGGCATATATCATTGGGGGGCTGCGTGGTAAGCACTGCCCCAGAGGCGGCGAGGATATCGCGGCCCCATAAGATTTGGTCTATGGTATGGAGGAATAACGGGCGGAAGGTGCCTGTTCGACCGTCTTCATCTTCGCATATGAGGGGTCTCATAGCTTGTAATGAGGGAGAGGTGCCGGTGGCCCCGATTACCGAGGGGCCATCTAGGACCTGCCAAGGCGTAGCCAGTTGGGCGGGCATGCAGGAGACTTCTGCCCCCGAATCAAGTGTACCTGTATACCATTGCCCCTCGATCTTTAATTTACGAGTGGGCCTTTGTGGGGTAATGGGGACAGTCCATAAAAGCGTTTTGGGTGGCTCCCCTGGCGGGCCTGCAGGAGTGACTTGGCTCTCATTTGCAGAGCCCGGTTTGGGAGGGGGCTCCGAGGGTGCCTCATTGGTCTGGTTGATTCCTTTGGAAATAGTGTGCCAGCGATAAGGGCAATGCCAGTCTCTACAAGGAAACTGGGGACAGTGGCCATTAATGACCCATGGAAAGGCATCTGAGTGGACTTTGTAGTGGGTGCCTCTTAGGGACGGGGCTGAGGCATGCCCCTTTGGAAGTTTAAAGGCTTGTTGGCCTGTTGTCCAGAGGGCATGGAACGGGAGGCGGATTGGCAGTCACGTGCCCAATGAAACCCCTTACCACAGCGAGGGCAGGGGGTAGTTGGTGGGCAGCCTCCTTGTGGCAAGGGCCGAGGGGGAGGCTTGCCCCTCAACAGCTGACTGGGGCCCTCTGGTGGCGGGGCCTTGTGAGGGCACTCTCGAGCAAAGTGCCCGGTTTCGCCACAGCGGAAGCAGCCGGCGGTAGCCGCTAGTGCTGCAGTGACAGCGCCGGAAACCGCATTAGCGAGGGCTGTGGCGGATGGGTCGAGGCCGCTACAGGCAAGGACCCAGTCATGGATACCCTTGTCTCGCACTGGAAGGATGGCTTGTTTACATATTGGATTGGCCCCTTCTAGGATTAACTCGCGCGCCAATGCCAATTGCGCCTGGGGGTCATGAACCTTGCGGGAGCAGGTGTCCTCGACCCTTGAGACAAAGGTGGCAAATGGCTCGTCCTGGCCTTGGGTTAACTTTGCAAACTTTTCGGGTTTGCTAGCCGAGCAGTTGTGGAAGGCTCGCAAGGCGACGTCTCGAAGAATTGGCCAGAAGTCAGCCGGGACCTGCTGGTAAGCGGTCGCCTGGACAAAGTCACCCGTACCCGTGTAGGCATCAGGAGGGTGGAGGATTCCCGTGGCTGCGTTCTGAGAGATTTGCCTTTCCGCCTCTGCTTGGAAGTGGGCGCGCCAATCGACAAATTGCCCGGGGTTTAATATGGCCCGGGCGAGGGAGGTCCAATCTTGGGGGAGACAGAGGTCCATGCCGATGTCCTGCATGAGCTGGATGGCATAGGGACTACCCAATCCGTCCTCCCTGACAGCTTTCTGGAGCTGTTTAACTGTTTCGGAATCGATTGGGTACCAGTCGTAGGGGCGATTAGCGGTAGGGGCAATATTCAAGGGAAAACAGCTGAGAGAGGGAGGCCGGCGAGAGGGAGGGATGTTGGAGGCAAGCTGGAAATGGGGGGAGGGCGTGGGTGCAGAGTGAGGGGGCCCGGTCCATTGACTTGCCGCCGGGGCTTCTGGGTGATCCCAGCGATCACAAGATGGCGGCGCGGAGGGCGCGGCCGAGGCGTAAGATGGCGGACAGGCCCCGCCCTCAGAAGGGGAGGGGTAGAGTGCACGCGCCTGGGGGTGTGGTGGGGAAGTGACATCATGGTCGGGGTAGTTCTCCTTTTTGGTGCCCTTTTAGGCCGAAGGAGAAGGAGGAAGTGCGCCATCTTGATGAGGTCTCGTGTTGTCTTGTCTAGGCAGGTGGAGTTCGAGCGCATTGTTCAGTTGCTCGACTAGAGACTCTGTATCTGAAGGGGGGTCCGAATCAGAATCTTTGTCCTCCTTGGCTGCTTGGGCCGATAGGGCCTCCTTTGATTTATTGGGGCTCCTATCTGGGGGACGAGAGCCCTGTAGGCAGGAGCGAATGGTTATTAGGGTGGGCAGCATGCCGGGAGGGAACCGCTTCCCTTCATGCTCCATGGCGGAGGCGACCCGATCGATTAAGCGATCATACGTGATAGGGTCCCAGAGGTGGCAAGTGGAGAGCCATGGATTAAAAGGCAAGAGAAGGTCCCAATAAACTTGCAGTTGTCGAACGGAGACCTTACAGCGGTGAGTATCTAAAAGTCCCGCCAAGTCGCGGACCTGAGGCGCTTGCCAGGCAGATAGCCGGTTGCCCATGATATTGCCCTAGAGGGTGAAAAAGGCTAGAAGGGCCGAGACTACAAGGCTAAGAGAGGCGAGGAGAGCAAAGAACAATACTCTTTGGTGGCAGGACCAATCCGAGGGAGCGAGTTCAGCGAGACACCAAGTGCCGATTAGAGGGACGATTATACAGACAACAACGACGAAGACACGAAGGGGAAGAGGGGAAGAGTCTAGTGGACTAGATGGGACAGCGGCGGCTGAGGGGACAGTAAGCATGGAAACGAAGTTCCAGAGATAGAGAAGCGGTTAGTGAGGAGCCGAGAGTTGAGGTATGAGTTTCTGAACGTTTATCGGTGCCTCTTAACCATAGCGGGTTGGTATAAGCCCCCAACTTGGAAGGAGAAAGCTCTGCGAGCGATTCTCCCAGACCGCCGTAGATTGTATGAGGTCACCGGCGTTCAGAGGTGACGGAGTGGAAGGAGGCTAGGAGAAGGAGGAAGGTAAGGGTAGGAGAAGCGCCGCCAAGTTATGGAGCAAGGCGGGGACGGTTCTTGAGTTCACTGGCGGTGGCCACTGGTGATCAGGCAGTGGACACCCATGTGAAATAATACGGTAGCAACTCTGTTTTGGGCGTATGGGGAGAGGCGGCCCCTGGCCGGGGGCGGCGAAGGGAGAGGCGGCCCCGGGACGGGGGCGGCGAAGGAGAGGCAGCCCCGAGACGGGGCAGTGAAGGGTGAGGAGAGGCGGCCCCGGAGCGGGGCGGTGAAGGGCGAGGTGGCCCCGGAGCGGGGCGGCGAAGGGCGAGGTGGCCCCGGGACGGGGCGGCGAGGGGTGAGGAGAGGCGGCCCTGGAGCGGGGCAGCGAAGGAGGGGCCCTTACCTTGCAGGCGGGGAGAGGGGAACTGGAGAGGCGTCCGGGAGAGTGGACTCTGGGCAGGACTGCTGCGCGAGGACGAAGAGATTCCTCACACGGCGCACCAGTTGCGGCAGCGGTCTTCATAGCCTGGCCCTGGCCCTTGGGCCAGGCGGTTCTTCCCGGAGGCGAGGGCGAGGCGGGAGACTTGGCCGAGTCTCCCCCGGAGGCATGCAAGGTGTGGAGGGCGAAAGGAACAAAGGAGACGAAACGCCCTTGTGGAGCTGTAACAGAGCCGTTTATTGGGGAATGTACAGAGATTATATAGGGCTGTGGCAGAGGGGCGGGCAGAGTTCTTGCTGGGATGCTTTATAAGGCGTGCTGGGGAGGCTTTCGATGAGGATTGGTAAGGAGCAACACGGAACTGCCAGGAGGGGGGGTACGGGAAGGGGCGGGAATGGCGTCACAGCAAGGGGAGGCGGGACGAGGAGGGGGAAGGGGGAGTGGGGGAGCCGTCCGGATGTTGCCTTTTGGTGGGAACAGTGGGCGTAGCCTAGATGACTGGGCGGGCTTTGGAGCGCCACATACCAATGGCCCGAGGACGTGGCATCCGTACTGGCCGTCTCGTAGTGGGCCTGGGCAGGCTGAGGGCTTGTGCCTGTACCAGCCCTTCCCTTGACCACTGGCTCCAGGTTACGCATCTACCTTCCACCAGGGCTGGCCCCTACTGAGGAGGAGGCTATCCCACACTTCTCAAGTGCACATGGATCATTCTCCAACATAGACCACATGCTAGGACACAGAGAGTCTCATTGAATTCAGAAAGTTTGAAATCAGTCAAAATAATTTCTCTGACCACAGTGGAAAGAAACTGGAAATCTGCAAGGGCCAGAGACCCAGATTTGGCACCAAGACTTGGAAGCTAAACAAAACACTCTTAGAAAAACAGGGTCAAGGAGGAAATCTCAAAACAAATTAATAACTACTTTGAAACTAATGAACATGATAACACTACATATTTAAACTTATGGGATGCAGGAAAAGCAGTACTGAGAGGGAAATTTGTAGCCATAAATTCATACATCAAAAAAGAAGAAAGAGCTAAAATTGAAGAATTAACTGCACACTTGGAGGAATTAGTAAAAAAAACAACAAACTAAACCCAAAGGAAGAAGAAAGAAAGAAAGAACAAACAAAGATCAGAGTAGAACTAAATGAAATAGAAAATAAGAAAGCACTTGAAAAAATAAAAAAACCAAGATCCTGGTATCCAGGCCCAAGCTAACCCCACCCCAAGGCCCAGGAACCAAGCCTAGGCTGACACCCCAGCCCCTGAGATCCAGGACCCAGCCTAGAGTGACACCCCACTCATGACTTCCATGATATAGGCCTAGGCTGACCTTGACCCTGACATCCGGGTGCTCAGGCCCAGGCTGACCCTCCCACCTGCCCGCAGAGTCTTCAGAGTTCACACTGATGTTTGCCAACCAACGTCTGGAGTCGGAGAAGACCCTGAAGTACTATGAGATCAGGAACAAGTCCACTGTCCTCATGATGGTCAAGCTTCCCGGTGGGGCCTGAGGCCACAGTGAGGGCTCCAGAGCTTTGACAGGGACCCAAGGGCACCTCCCCCTGGACAGGACACCTGCCTTCAGAGCAACGGATGAGCGACCTCCTGGATTTTCTCCATCAAGGAAGAGATGGGGATTGAGGCAATAAATAGTCCTCAAGTTGCAGCATTGGGCATGCCTCTATCTGGCTGATCGGGGAGCTATGCCATGATGTGGGGGAAGCTGCCCTGGTGTGGGCATCACCTTTGGGGGTCAAATATGCTGTCCCACAGAACCAATGTGCAGGTAGTTCAGGACCCCTCCTGCCCCTAGGACAGCTCTTTTCCAGGGTGCTGGACCTCGTTCCCCAGATGAAGGCACCACCTTCGAGCACAACAGCTTGGCAGGTGGGGGCCAACTATGCTCCATGACCTTTGGGGTGGTGGCAAGACCTAAGCTGGTTTGGGGGACCCTGGGCTGGAGGTGAGGTGGGTTCTCCTGCACCTTTAGGGGCAGTGCAGGGAGGGCCTCCTGGAGGCCAGGCCTGAGGGGGGGGGGCGGAGGGGCCACAGGGACCTTGTCCCAGCCCAGCTCCCTAAGGGTGTTGCCATGCAGGGCAGACCCCCTGGGCTGCCTCCACCTGACCTGTCTATCCTGTCCTTGGCAGACGGTCCCTTAAAGAGTTCCCTGGATGTGGCTCAGCCCCATTGGACCTTCTCTCCTGCCCACCCCCTTGGCTGCACCCTAACTCGGCTCCAGGTGGTTTCCTCTCTGTGGGGCTGGCCATGTCCTAGAAGACCCACTCCTTCCCTGAGCCTCTGACCTTGGGGGTGGCAAGCAGCCTTCAGATGTGAGCAGTGGAAGTGCAGACCCTGCCCAGGACAGGCTGCTGGGGTCCCAGATGGGGGTGGGACCTCAGGGGAGGGCGGAGCTGGGGGCAGGTTGTGAGGTCCATGTAAGGGACACCTGCCCTTCTGCCGAGGGAGGCCTGGCTGGGGCACTGGCCACGGCCACCTGCAGGCCCTTGGAGGGCACTAACCTCCACTCTGGGAAGTCACGAGACCCAGGGCCCCCATCCTTCATGGGCTGGGTGGGAGGAGGTGCATGGAGGGTTCCACGGGGAGAGGAGGGCTCAGGAGGGTGGGTGGGGACAGTGGGGGGGGTTGGCCCCTGTGCAGGGCCATGTGGAGTGCTACCCAGAGTGTCCTGAGAGTCTTGGGGGGCCCATGTAGGGACTGTGGGGGGCTGTGTCTGGCTGAACAGGGCCTGTGTGCCTGTGTGGGGGCTGTGGGGCCCCAAGGGGCCACCATGGGGCTTGGGGACTGCAATGGGGCTGCCCCCTGGGACCAGGACGACTGGCAGGTATCCTCCCTCCTGCTCCCTGGGTCTCCTTCCCAGCTATCCAGTGCCCCCAACTCCCAGGCCCTCCCTGCTGTTCCTGGATTTGGGTGTGTGTGTGTGGGGGGGGGCACAAACAGGCTGCCTTGGTTATTCTTTCTTTATAGCCTGAAAGAAACGTTCTCCAGGGACAATCTTAGGGGATTTCCTTACAGAGAGGGTGGTTTCCTTTCCTTTCCCTTGGGCTAGTCAGGGTAAACAGTGGTCATGGAATAAGGCTCCATGGGAGCACGTTTCCTTGTCCAGCTTTGCATCTGGTACATGGGAACGTGGAGCAGGAGGGAGGGGGGTTGCTCCAGACTGGCTCCATGCCCCCTTCTGGAGGAGTATGGAGCCTGTAGTGCTCCTCTCACTTCTTTTTTTTTTTTCAGAGATTTATTTTATCTACTTCTCTCCCCTCTCCCCCAGCACATTGTCTGCTCTCTTGTGTCCACTCGCTGTCTGTTCTTCTGTGTCTGCTTGCATTCTCTGTGGCACTGGGAATCTGTGTCTCTTTTTTGTTGCATCATCTTGATGCATCAGCTCTCCGTGTGTGTGGCACCACTCCTGAGTGGGCTATGCTTTTATTGCACAGGGAAACTCTCTTTGCAGAACGCACTCCTTGCGCGTGAGGCTGCCCTATGTGCGGAACACCCCTGCATGGCACAACACTCCTTGCGCTCATCAGCACTGTGCATGGGCCAGCTCGCCACAAGGGCCAGGAGGCCCTATGTTTGAACCCTGGACCTCCCATATAGTAGGCAGATGCTGTATCAGTTGAGCCACATCCACTTCCCTCCCCTCACTTCTTATAGTCTTGCATCTACAACTAATAATGTCTTGTGCTCAACATCACCTTTTTTTTCTTCATTTTCTTTTAAATGTTACATTATAACAATATGAGGTCCCCATATACCCCTGACCCCACCGACCTCACCCCTCCCACATCAACAACCACTCCCGTCATCGTGGCACATCCACTGGATCTGGCGAATACATTCTGGAGCACCGCTGCACCACATAGGAGGTGGTCCACATTGTAGTCCACACTCTCCCCCAGGCCACACAGTGGGCCACAGAACACACAATCCAGCATCCTTTCCTGCAGCACCACCCAGGACAACTCCAAATCCTGAAAATGCCCCCACACCATAGCTCTTCTTCCATCTCCCTACCATCAGCAGCCACCGTGGTCACCCTCTCCACATCACTACTACAATTTCTTCCCTTACTAATCACAATAGTTCCCCAGCAGAACACCAGTACGTTCACTCTAATCCATACTCTATTCCTCCATCCTGTGGAACCTAGGATGGTGATGTCCAGTCCCCCTCTACGTTAAGAGGGGGCTTAGATTCCACAAGGATGATGGATGCAATTCTCCTGCTTGCAGCTATAGGCACTCTTGGCTCCCTGGTGTGGTGGTTGACCCTCTTCACCTCCCTGTCAGATGGCAAGGGTATGTCCAACAAACCAGAAGGTAGGAGCTACAATTCTTCTGAGGGTCAGGGCATGGCCGTCACATGGACAGTCCAGAGATTCAGGTCTCCTGAGTATACACCAACCCAAATGCCAACCACAGGTCTGGTAAAAGTAACAGAAGAGGCATGTGTAGAAAGGTCATATCTGAGTCCAACTCCATCACAGGAACACAAACTCCAAAGTAGGGTCAATTGACATGACCCTGAACTCCAGAGCCATCTGCCATGACCATAGAACCTGTGGGTCTCTGCAGCCCTCAGGAGAACCAGCACCTGGGTTTCCATATACTTTGGTTGTCTCTGGTACCCTGCCAAGGCATTCATAAGCATTACCCCTCTGATGACCTTCCGACTCTTTTTTGGAGACTCATAGCCATATAAACTCACTTGTCCTTTCAATTCTTCCTTTTATCCAAAGCCAAAAAGCAGTTTTTAACACCTCATATTATATGTATGCTGAGATATTCTGCCGGTCTGAGTTGACCCTTTATTCAAGGTCTTTTTCTAGTTACATCATCAGCTGGTGCATGGTAGTAATCCCTTGTTACCAGGGAGGCTCATCCCCGAGAGTCATGTCCCATGCTGGGGAAAAGGCAATGCATCTACATGCTGAGTTTGGCTTAGAGAGTGGCCACATTTGAGCAACATGGAGGCTCTCAGGAGGTCACTCTTAGGCACCCCGCAGCTCTAGGCCTAGTTCATATTTCAGGCACACAGGCTCATAATTGGAGCCATCAGTATCAAGGGCTCATTGTTGGACCATCCTTCTTTGTTGGTCTTTGCCATTGCACTTGGGGGATTGTTGCTGTTCCATTGGGGAATGTGATAGAGCTCCCCTGGCCAGGAATTCAGCACTCTTTCACCTGTCGTTTCCAACTGAAACCACTATGAAAATATCCAAACCTTTCTATGTACCCTGTATACATTCCCTGGAGAGCTCCCTCCCAACTGTGTGCCCCAACCAATAACACCCCATACAAGTGCTCCTCCCCCACCATAGTCGAACCTCTTTGTAGTCCAAAACTTCTTCAAAAAGGAAGCCCAATATATTGCCAGTTTCCATTAATATTAAAATGGAATATAGTGATGGGTTTAAAGGTTAGATATAGAATACATAGTAATTTAGAAAAATTAAATAAAGGAAAAATAAATTGGGGTATCAAAAAATGGAAAAATGAAAAACTTTGTTTTTCATGTTTTGCCTTTCATCACTGCTATAGGTGCTTCTCTGTATGTACAGTGGCAAGACAATTTCTTCCATTACTTCCTCAGTGTCTGCATCCTGTCTTTTTTTCCCTAATTATTAAGTTTTTCTTCACATAAGTTTTAGATCACAGTAATTCACATATACAGTAGATGGTACTCCCACATATCCAACCTCAAACCATTTGTCCCTTCACCAGCAATGATCTTTTAACATGTTCATATTACATTTGCTGCAGCTGATGTACAGATATTGAAACAATAGTTTTCAAACATAGTTCCATTGGGGCTTACATTATAGTTTATATTTTAGACTATATAATTTTCTAAATTGTTAGTTATCTTATGTTTTACATTTTGGTTTACATTTTAGCCTACAAACTTTTATACATTTTTGGTGTAATTTAACATGTCCTATATCCATCATTGTATGCTCTTGTGGAACACTTCCATTGCTCCGCAGTTACACTGGTTCCATGTATTCCAAACCTCTTTCCTCCTCCTCTCAGGCCCCACCATGACAATCAATCTTCATAACTTGAAGGACCATATTCAGAGATACTTGCAACAATGTTGAGGGCTTGACATACTTGACTGCCATAACCCACGGGAAGCCACCAATTCTCTCGAGAGATACAATTCCCTCTGTTTGAGAACATCAGTCCTTCCCAGGATGTGGGTATACCTTCACTCTCATTGTATGGGTCTCCACCCAATGATATAACCCACTATGACAAAATGAGCACCCACACACTCCCTAGAAGCTTGCCCTGTGTCAGATGCCCCCACTTAAGCATCTTAAACAGGTAACCTTCCATATTATATTTTCTAAAGAATTTTCTCTACATTATAATTTCAACCACATACCTGACAATCTCCTATGTTCAAATGTTCCCCCCACACTCCCCCCAATTTCTTGGGCCATCTGACCCATCCTCCCATCCCTAGTCCCCCTCAAGCCTAGAAAGCCCCACCCAAAGGTTTCCCTATACCCCCATTTTATCCCTTCCCTGTACAAATACTTACCTCCAACTTATCACAGATTTCACCCACGTAGGTGTCAGCTCGCAACCTTCTACCTCCCAACTTCCTTTAAGCTTATCATCCAGTCTCTAGCTCTGAGACAGGGTGGTTTACTTATTTCATATCAGAGAGGTCATGTGGTATTTGTCCTTCAATGCCTGGCTTGCTTCACTCAACATAATGTTCTCAAGATTCATCCATGTTATCACATGTGTTTGTACTGTATTTGTTCTTACAGCTGAGTAGTATTCCATCATATGTATATACCACATTTTATTTATCCATTCAACTGTTGATGGGCATTTGGGCTGATTCCAACTTTTGGCAGTAGTGAGTAGTGCTGCTGTGAACATTGGTGTGCATATATCAGTTTGTGTCCTTGTTTTCAGTTCTACTGGGTATATACCCAGCAGTGGAATTGCTGGGCCACATGGCAAAATTATAGCTAGTTTTTTGAGAAACTGCCAAACTGTCCTACCGAATGGCTGGATCCTTCTACAATCCCACCAACAGTGGATGAGTGTTCCCATTCCTCCACATCCTCTCCAACAATTGTAGTCTTCTGATTTTTTGATAACTGCCAGTCTTATGGGAGTAAGATGTTATCTCATTGTTGTTTTGATTTACCTTTCCCTAATAGCTAGTGATATTGAGCATTTTTTCATATGTTTTTTAGCCATTCATATATCTTCTTTGGAGAAGTGTCTGTTCAAATCTTTTCCCCATTTTTAAAATGGGCTGTTTGTCTTTTTATTTTCAAGATGTAGGAGTTCTTTATATATGCAAGATATAAGTCTCCTATCAGATATACGGTTACCAAGTATTTTCTCCCATTGTGTAGGCTCTCTTTTTACTTTTTTGACAAACTCCGTTGAGGTGCAGAAGGCTTTAATTTTGAGGAAGTCCCACATATCTATTTGTTCTTTTGCCACTCATGCTTTTGGTGTGAAGTTCATGAAGCCATTTCCTATTACAATGTCCTGTAGATTCTTCTGTACATTGCTTTCCAAGGTCTTTAAGGTCTTGGCTCTTATATTTAGGTCTTTGATCCATCTTGAAAAGATTTTTGTATAAGGTGTGAATTGGTAATCCTTTCATTCTTTTACATGTGGATATCCAGTTCTCCAGGCACCACGTGTTGAAGAGGCCAATCTCTCCCATTTGAGAAGGCTTGGTGGCCTTGTTGAATACCATATGGTTGTATATGTCAGAATCTATATCAGAACTCTCAATTCAATTCCATTGGTCAGTGTGTCTATCCTTGTGCCAATGCCATGCTGTTTTCACTACTGTAGCTTTGTAGTATGTTTTGAAGTCAGGTAGTGTGATTCCTCCAATTTCATTTTTCTTTTTCACTACATCTTTGGCTATTCGGGGCCTCATTCCTTTCCAAGGAAATTTCATTGTTAGTTTCTCTAGTTCATTAAAGAATGTTGTGTTGACATTTATTGGGATTGCATTGAATCTGTAGATCAGTTTTGATAGGATAGACATATTTATAATATTTAGTCTTCCTATCCATGAAAGGGAATAGTCTTACATTTATTTAGTTCTTTGATTTCCTTGAACAGTGTTGTATAGTTTTCTGTGTATAAGTCTTTTACATCTTTAATTAAATTTATTCCTAGGTATTTGATTTTTTTTATTTACTACTGTGAATGGTATTTGATTCCTGATTTCCTCCTCAGATTGCTCATTATTGGTGTACAGAAAAGCTACTGATTTTTGTGCATTGATCTTGTAACCTGTGAATTTACTGAACTCATTTATAAGTTCTAGAAGCTTTGTTGTAGACTTCTCTGGGCTAATAGTGATATTTTGAATTCTTCCTTTCCCATTTGGATGCCTTTTTACAGGCATGTCTGGTTCTTGCCTCAGTGCTGAAGCAAGTACTTCTAAGCCTATGTTAAATAGGAGGGGTGATAGAGGGCATCCTTGTTTTGTTCCTGATCTTAGAGGGAAAGATTTTAGGATTTCACCATTTGCGGTCACCCCTCGGGCTGAAGTGTGGTTTGCTGGCCTGGCAGGGGAGTGGCCGCAGTAGGCCTAATTCCACTGCCCCCATAATAGGGTGGCTGGTCGGACTCACCGCCACCCCTGAAGGAAGCTCGGCATGGGCGCAGAGTGCCCTCGGGTCTCCCCTTCTCGGCAGCCATGCTTCCGCGGCCGCCCCTCCTCCCAGATGGCGCCACCCGATGCCTTGTGGGGCGGCACCCTTCTTCTTCCTTCTCCCTGCGCAGGCGCAGGGCAGAAAATTCCAGTCTGCCCTTTTCCCCTCCCCCGACAGCAGCAACAGCCAGGTGTGGGCGGAAAAATCCAACCCGCCCTTTTCCCCTCCCCCGACAGCAGCAACAGCCAGGTGTGGGCGGAAAAATCCAGCCCGCCCTTTTCCCCTCCCCCGACAGCAGCAACAGCCAGGCGTGGGCGGAAAAATCCAGTCTGCCCTCCACCCCAGCGGCAGCAGCCACCAATCCCTAGACCCTGTCCCTTCCCCCAGCAACAGCGACAGCCAATCCCTAACCACCACCCCTCCCCCGTCCAGTACCGCCCACTGACCTTTCGCCGGCAACCAATCAGAACAGGGCGTGGCTTCGACCAATCAGCCTTCCCCAGCCCCTATAAAACTGTTGCCTCTCCCTCAGTAAAGTGGACTTGCGTGTTTACCTTGTCTCCGCGGTAGTTCTTCTGCCGTGCGCCCTCCAGTCCTGAGAGCCCCCGACAAGGGCCTGGCCTCCCTTGTCCCCAGTTCGTCGCCTGCTTCTCCGGGCGACCCCTTCGTCGCCGGCTTTGCCGGGCGACCCCGTCAGCCGAACCGCGCAACCCCTTGTGAGACCGATCCCTCGTCTGCTGCCGGACCGACCCCTCGTCCCAAGCGGGACCGACCCCTCGTCCCAAGCGGGACCGACCCCTCATCCAGAGCTGGACCAACCCCTCGTCCGCAGCCAGACCCCACCTCTACCGACCGAGCAAGCCGCCGCAACCATTGTAAATGATGTTAGCTATGGGTTTTCATATACACCCTTTATCACGTTCAGAAAGTTTCCTTCTATTCTGATCTTTTGCAGTGTTGTTATCAAGAAAGCATGCTGTATTTTGTCAAATGCTTTTTCTGCATCGATAGATATGATCATGTCATTTTTTTCCTTCAATCTGTTTATATGGTGTACTACATTGATTTTCTTATGTTGAACCATCCTTGCATACCAGGAATGAATTCCACTTGGTCATGGTGTATAATTCATTTAATGTGTTGTTGAACACGATTAGCAAGTATTTTGTTGAGAATTTTTGCTTCTAGGTTCATTAGAGGGATTGGCCTGTAAATTTCCTTTCTTACAGTGTCTTTGTTTGGCTTTGGTACTAGAGTAATGTTGGCATCATAGAATGAGTTAGGCCATGTTCCTTCAGTCTTGATTTTTTGGAAGAGTTTCAGCAAGATTGGCATTAGTTCTTTCTGGAATGTTTGGTAAAATTCACCTGTGAAGCCGTCTGGCCCAGGGCTCTTCTTAGTTGTGAGGTTTTTAATGACTGATTCTATCTCTTTACTTGTGATTGGTTTGTTGAGATTATCAATTTCTTCATTTGTCAATGTAGGTTGCCTATGTGTTTCTAGGAATTTGTCCATTTCCTCTAAATTGTCATTTTTGTTAGAATATAGTTTTTCAAAGTATCCTCTTAGGATAGTCTTTATTTCTGTGGGTTCAGTGGTAATATCTCTCTCTCCCTCCTTCCTTCCTTCCTCCCTTCCTTCCTCCCTCCCTCCTTCCTTCCTTCCTTCCTTCCATCCATCCACAGTACATGTGATGGATGTAGGATGACCAAATACCTGAAATTAACTTGCTTCTCTCCCTGTTGCTAGGATACAAAGAAAAGAATTGTATGTAAATGAAAGGTAATGAAGTGCAACCCTCTCTTTGGGCCAAATTCCACTTTTGGTGGTCAAGAATATCTTGTTGAAGCAATGAAGTATGAAAACCAGTTGGCCGGACCAGCACAGAAGCAACCCCTTGCTGTCCTCATTTCAACTTGCATAAATAACATAGTAAAATTCCCACCCAGGAGTCGAGTTATCCACCCCTTTCTTGATCATGCAATGTAAGTGCAAGTGTGATTTCCTGAACATGTTAATCATACAATTATATAACCAGCTATGTGTGTTCATCCATATGTATAAAAATTAATGCATAATCAAAGCAAATGCTAAGGTGTAACTTGGATATTTAAGTAAGAGTGAAACTGCAGCACAGGGAGTCGGGTCTGAGTCACTTTGGACTGGCCTTGGCTCCTCACCTTTGAAGACGTAATAAATGTAAATTTGCCTAACTCTCGTGTTGAAGTTTTCTTCATGCCATCACTGGTTATCCATGAAGGCCTTGCTTTGAGGCCTAACACATGAAATGAGACAGTAAACTGAATATGGAGAGGAATATAGTGTGAATTAAAAGACCAGTGTGTTCAGGAAAGAGGGAAAGAGAAAAGAAAGGACAATAATGTAAAGAGTGAATATAAGAAAAAACAGAACAAAGGTATTCAAAATAAAATGTCAGAAAAATAGGGGGGCAAACAAAGAGAGGTGTAATGTAAGAGAAACAATAAATGATGGAGGATAGAAAGATGTAGAGGAAAGGGGATAGTGTTGGTGACCAAAATCAATACACACAGAAAAGAGGAAATGGATGATGAGGAAATACACCAAATGTGAAGTGCTCCCTGCAGCACCTAATGTAAAAGGAATAAAAAAGAAGAGACTCAGGGTATGTATGTCTGTGCAACGTGGGCTACGGGGACTTAGGGGACATGGACCTCGGGACCCCATCTCTGGAGATCACAGGGCCCAGGACTGCCAGTGCCCAACTGACAGTTCTCAGGGAACACTGTGGCAGCCAGGCCCAGGTGGAAGGGTACCATGTCCCACAGCCTCCGACCTCCATACTTGCAACCTGCAATTCTACCTTTAGCAAGCACTATCTCTGTCACTGTCTCTCCAAATTGACGTCCACACACCTCCTGCCTTGCAAGTCCCAAAATTGCCCACTCCGGCAAGATTCCAATGCCACTCGGCCTCCTCTTTGCAGGAGAGACTGTGAGGTGCACTCACTCAGACACCATCTTGCCCCACCTCCAACATCCATTCTTTTGGTAGTTTGCACAACCACCCCCTTTGTTCAGTCTTCTATCATGCGTGGACCATCCTGAGTTCCTGCATGTTTAATGTCCTGTTTTTCATAGCCTTGTCTACTATCTGTACATAAATTCTGGGCTCATGCTTTCTTCATAAATTTTTCTTAAAAATGTCACTCCTCTTTTGTCTTGCTTTTATATTGTGGCAATAAAGTCTGAAGCCTGCCTGATGTTCTTTCCTTCCCAAGTGCCTTGGTATTTTCCTTTGGAGGCCTGAGGATTGTGTCTTTATCTTTGTCTTACTAGTTTCACCAGGACATATTCTCTGTATACTTACCCCAGCTTGTGCTCAGGGCAGCTCAGGGTTCCAGAAGGAGCAAGAGGACAAGCCCCTCTGCAGAAAAACTTCCAAGTCCATCAGAGGTGTTGCAATTTGACACTGCTACTGTTTTTCACCAGACTGAGGCATTTTTCAGGCCGGTGGGCTCGAACTAGTTGGCCCCGATGGAGTGAGGACGGATACGGAGACTATGCACATTCCGGGGACAGGGTTCTGGACCAAGTCTAACTTTATTATGTAGGAACAGCAATTTATAGTTCAGGGCAATAGGGAAGGGGGGCTAGGTGGTATTAGATTGGCAGGGGTGAATATATGTCCAAACAAGGAGAGGGGTAAGCTATGGGGGACAGTTAGGTTGATTACATAGGCTGAGCTTTTTCACGCCATACTGCCTGATTGGTGGGGATCAAACAAAAGGAGAGGAGCTTGGAGAGGAGGAAGAAGATGTGGTGTAGCTGGACAGGGCTTGGTTGCCATTCTGTCTGACCTCATGGTCAGTGGCCATTCCGTTTAGCTGTGTGGTTGCCTTAGAGACAGCGGGTTGGCAACTGATTAGCTATGCCTTGTCGGCTGTGCACAGGGTGCTCTTGGGTGCTTTTATTCCTCCTACAATTCCTCCCTTTTTATATTTTTAAAGAAAGAGGCTTATGTGTAGAGACTTACATTGACTGCACCTGTCTTAGGTTGCCTTCCTCTGAAGTTTTTACCTGTCATTGGCTGCCACCCAAGCTCTTAGAAGGAGGAGGCCCAGTGTGTATTTTTAGCACATTTGTTACATGACCTGATTGATGACGACTGTTTGGTTGTTTAAAAATTGGTAAAAAATTGGTTTCAGCTTCAGTTTGTGGTAACGGCTGATATGGCGGGTGCTGCAATTGAAAAAAGGTTAGTAGGGAGATACTTTGTATTTGCTTCTTTTTTTTTTTTTTTTTTTTTTTAATTTTTTTTTTTTTTTTTTTAAGATTTATTTATTTAATTTCCCCCCCTCCCCTGGTTGTCTGTTCTTGGTGTCTATTTGCTGCGTCTTGTTTCTTTGTCCGCTTCTGTTGTCGTCAGCGGCACGGGAAGTGTGGGCGGCACCATTCCTGGGCAGGCTGCTCTTTCTTTTCACGCTGGGTGGCTTTCCTCACGGGCGCACTCCTTGCGCGTGGGGCTCCCCCACGCGGGGGACACCCTTGCGTGGCACGGCACTCCTTGCGCGCATCAGCGCTGCGCATGGCCAGCTCCACATGGGTCAAGGAGGCCCGGGGTTTGAACCGCGGACCTCCCATATGGTAGACGGACGCCCTAACCACTGGGCCAAAGTCCGTTTCCCTGTATTTGCTTCTTAATGAATTTCATGATACAAGGAGCTAGAAGTAAGACAAAGAAGAGGATTAAGAGGGAGGTAATGAGAGGGGCCATCCAAGCTAAGAGTGGAGAGCTGAACCAGGAAAGAAGAGTGTTTTGGTTTTGGTTTTTATTGGACAGTTTGTTACGTAAGTTGTGTAAGGTTTGTAGGTTTTGTTCTACACTGCGGACTCTTTTACGTAGAAACAGCATTCTTCTTGTAAGAAGAGGCATGTGCCACCTTTTTCTGCTGTTAGCAGATCTAGGGCATGACAGTTTTGAAGGGCTATTTATGCTAGTGAAGTAAGCTGTTTTTGGAGGGCTTCTAGGGATTGAGCGGTATTTTCAATAGTGATTTGCGGTGCATCGTTAAAGTTGTTAGCGGTGATAACACTATGTCCTAGGGTGCTGCCAGCGATGGCAACAGTAGCGAGTGTGGCGGTAAGACTGGTGCCCACTAGAATGGGAAGAAAAGCTGCTCTCTTAGAGCGGGACTGTGGGAGCAGGCAACTAACCTCGTATTCACTATATAGTGTAAGTTGAGGGACTAAGGCAACTAAGACACAGGGCATGTTGAAAGATGCGTTTAAACAGGGGGTGAGGGAGTGGTTGCACCAGAAGTGAAGGCCTTTTGGTGCGGCGTAGGGTGCAGCGACGGAGAGGTTGTGCATACATGGGAGAGAGGAAGGGCTAGAGGAAGGAGGGGAGGAGGCGGCAGAGGGAAAAGTAAAGCACATGATGATGAGGCTGACTTTCCAGAGGGAGGTGTTGGGCAGTATGGGCTTGGTGCATGAGTTGTTGTTTCCGTGAGGGAATGATGAATTGTAATTGTCGACTGGGACAGCGACCATAAGGGGGCGGGCAAGGGAGGCACGTAAGAAACAGTGGATAAGGTTGGGGGCTATATGTGAGTTGTTGAGGAGGGTTATGGTATTGTTAAGGATGTGTAGCCAGGAAAGAGATGTAATAGAAATTGTGGTAATGGGTGAATAGTGTTTTGGAGTTTTTTTTCTGCTTTGGAGATTATATTTTTTGTTTTTTTGTAATGGAGCGGTGCGATTATATAGGGTATAGAGTCGAGCAATGTCGATGAAGCTGGAGGGAGTGGAGGTATAGGGAGAATAATACAGTGCTCCTCTGACTCCTGAGGCCCACCTGGGTGCCAAGGGTCCGTGATGTGTAGGTAAAAGGAGGCACTATTTGCATAGAATAATCCTTTGGTAATTAGTTCTCCTTGTAACCAGGTGCTAAAACAGACACAGGAAAAATATGGACAGCCTCCGTAGATGGCGTCATACTGGTTTTGAATGCAGTAGTTTTTGGTTTGGGTATGGGGAAAACAGGCATAAGGGTATGTGCTCCATTGTTTAGAGCTGAGCTTAATGGCAGTGGGCTGGATGGGAAAAGTAATGGCTTCACTGCAACCTGTAAGGGGGCAAGTGGTGGATCCAATATTCTGACTTATGGTCCGTTCAGTGGTGCTTATGGTTTCTCATACAGTGAATGTCCAAGCGTAGTTGTCAATTTGTATGGTTGGGGGTGAAGGGTGAGGATTAGGAGGGGAAGGAGTAGTAGGGGTGTTACTGTATGAGGAGGACATAGGCGGCTCCAAGGATGTTGTTGGTCGGACGCACCGGCTAGGAATCCAGATGGGATGTTCAGCATTTTCTGGAAAGATACAAGCATATCCTCTACCTTGGGTCAGCAATGCATGCAGACTGTGCGTGTTATTTGTTAGGGGATCCTTCCATCGTACCAGGGGCAATGGCGTTGGCGCATTGCGCAGGACTCCCCAGTGTATGGCTGCAGGGGAAAGACCTTTTTGATTAAAAGAAAGGTAATTTATAGTTATGAGAACTTTAGTGAGTATTTCTTTGGGGGTATCATTATTAGCATTTCCCTCTTTTTAGTTTTTAATTTGTTGTTTGAGGGTAGCATGAGCTCGTTCAACAATACCTTGTCCTTGAGGGTTATAAGGAATGCCAGTGGAGTGGGCAATTTTCCAAGTATTACAGAATTGTTGAAAGCCACGGGGTGTGTAACATGGGCCATTGTCAGTTTTTAGCTTCCATGGAATGCCCATATGAAGCATGGCTTGCAATAAAGTGGATGTGGCATGTTTTGTTTTTTCTCCTGTAGAGGCTGTTGCTATTATATAGTGGGAGACAGTGTCTATAATGACATGCATGTATTTTTGTTTTCCAAAGTTGGCTACATGAGTAACGTCCATTTGCCATATAGCATTGGGTTTAAGACCTCTAGGGTTTACTCCTTGAGGCCGCAGGTGTCCCAGAGGTAGAAAAGGACTGCAGATGCTGCAGGCCCGTGTGAGGTGTTTGCACTGCTGTTGCGAAAGTGAGGGAAAGAGTGTATGGAGGGAGTGAACTGACATGTGGAAGCGTGAGTGAAGAGCCCTGGCTTGATCAATGACAGAGGCCGTTAGGATGAGGGCTCTATCTTCCTGGTCGTTACCCTGTGCAAGGGGGCCTGGCAGGTCTGTGTGAGAGCGTATGTGTTGGACATACCAGGGATGCTTTCTGTTTTCCAGTAACTCTTGGGTGTTGGCGAGCATGGCCTCTAGGAGATTGCTTTTATCATGTAGAATAGTAAGGGGCAGTGCCTTAATGACTTGGGTGGCATAGGCACTGTCGGTAAATATGTTTAGAGGAATATTTTGATGATAGAGAAGGGTATGAAATATGGCGTATAATTCCCCTTGTTGCACTGAGCCAGAATGCTTTTCTCGCCAGATTTTATCGGGATGGCCTGGTTGTTTTAGAACGGTTGCACTATGAGTTTTGTTGGCGTCAGTGAAGATGAGAGGAGCGTTAGGAATGGGGGTGGAGGAGGCAAAGGCATATGGCCGGGTGGAACAGGGCAGAAGAGTAAGGCCAGTAATTAGTCTGTGCCTAGGAAGGTGGTTATCAATTTTTCCAGAGTAGTTTTCTATTAGCAATTGCATTTCAATGTTATGTTGAATAAGGTGGTTTAATTGTTCTGTAGTGAAGGGCAGGATTAGAACATGAGGTTCAGAGCCATATAGGTGCGCAGCAGTACGTCTTAGCTTTCTTCCTAACATACAGAGAGCAGTAATATGCGGCACTACTTTGCTTAGACGACTGTATGCAAGATGAACCCAGTACAGGGGATTATTTTGGAAGAGAACACGTGTAGGTGTTCCTTTAGTAGCTAAAACTACAGCTAATAAAGGGAGACGGGGGTCAAACCTGTCGAGCGGTAAGTTGCTCAACTGTAAATTGAATTTTCGAATACATTCGGTGGCAGGGTATCTAGAATGCGTCTACTGCTGGGTTCAGGGTCACCTTGCAGGAGATCAAAGAGGGGTCTGAGTTCATAAGTGGTCATATTAAGGTGTGGACGGATCCAGTTAATATCCCCACAAAGTTTTTGTAATTCAACTAGGGAGGTGATTTCTGGTAGCTGAATGGAAGGTGTTAAAGGTGTTATTTTATCTGTTATATGACAGCCCAGAAATTGGAAAGGTGCATACATTTGGACTTTTTCTGGGGGTATCTGTAGTCCCAACTGGGCTAGATTGTGGAGGAGTACCTTGAAACAGGTGTGCAGGTGATCTTGGTCAGGATGAGAGAGTAAGATCTCATCCATATAGTGAATAATTTGGCAGTACTCAGCTAGTGGGTATACCGCGTGATGAGTGAAGGATTGACATATAGTAGGGCTGTTTTTCATACCTTGGGGAAGAATTTTCCATTGGAAGCTCTGGGATGGGATGACATTGTTAATGGAGGGCACGGTGAAAGCAAAATATGGGCGGTCATCAGGGTGCAAAGGGATAGAAAAGAAACAATCTTTTATGTCAATCGCTATGACAAAATTGTCACGACAAATGGCAAAGGGATGCGGGAGGCCAGGCTGTAAGGACCCCATTTTTTCCATGCGTGCATTTATGGCTCTTAGATCATGGAGTAATCTCCACTTGTGTGAGGCTTTTTTCTGTATTACAAATATTGGCGAGTTATGGGGGCTAGTAGAGGGCTTTATGTGATTAGAGTCTAATTGTTGTTGAACTAGATCATAAAGGTGAGTAAGTTTATGTCGAGGCAGTGGCCACTGCTCCACCCAGATGGGGCTTTTAGTATTCCATCGGAGTTTTATTGGATCTGGTTTGCTTATAGTTAATAATGGTGGAGCAGTGGCCTTTAGAATTGGGGGGGCTGGCTGGTAGTTAAAATTGCTCCGAGTTGTTGGAATATATCTCTGCCCCATAAAGTATTTTGTAAATTAGGCAGCACTAGCGGATTAAAGGAACCCAAATGACCCTCTAGGTCTGACCAAGGCAGTGGGTCACGTGATTGTCGAGCCGTTCTTAAGCCTTCAACCCCTTGTATTATTGGGCCTAGGACTAACGGCAAGGATGGATCAGCATCCTTGGCGCTTAGGACAGAAACATCTGCGCCTATGTCTATTTGTCCTTTTACTTCTTTACCATGGACTGATAATGTTAGCTAGGCTTTCTGCTGTGTTATAGGGATAGTCTAATAAATGTTAAAAGGGTTGTCATTTGAATTGCTTTCTGACTCTTCTCTGGTTATGCAAAAAAGGTCATTATCATTTCTATAGCCTTTTGAGTCCTCTCTTTCTGGCAAGGCTGAAAGGTGCCCCGGAGGGAGTTTAAAGATGGGAGGGGGTGGCCATCAACATAGGTTTTCTACTTACAATCTCGCTTCCAATGAAACCCTTTTTTGCATCGGGGGCACTTGGTGGGGGAGCCTGATTGGGGAATTGGGAGTTTTGCTTTGATGGGCAATTATGGGTGAAATGCCCAGGTTGATTGCAGTGGAAGCAGTTACTTGGTCGAGTGACAGCATTGATGGACAGGTGTTCGGCCAGTGCTGCGGCGAGAATGGTAGCTGAGCTAGAGCGACGTCCCTGCAGGCAAGCACCCAGTCCTCTGGAGTGCCGTTTCTGAGTGGGGCAATAGCTTTACGACATTCTCCATTGGTGCTGTCCCACAGCAAATTAGAAATAAGGGCCTTTGCTGCATTGCCGTGAGTGACTTTGTGCTCTACTGCCTCTTTGACTCGACTATAGAAGTCAGCAAAGCATTCATTGGGCTTTTGGACTGAGACATTTGAACGGGTGTACCTTTAGGGTTTAGCTTGCGGATGGCTCTTTGTGCACAAAGCCAGCACTGGTCAAAATAGGTTTCATCATTATCTGCCTGTGCTTCAGGGGAGGCAAATAGGCCTTCACCCTTTAGAGTGTCTACCGGCTCAGGATTTTTTGCAGTTCTATTGCGTATGGCAAGGACTTCTGCTTCATTGTAGTAAAGAGCTTTCCAGGTGACGTAGTCGCCTGGTGGTAGAATAGCTTGGGCTAGATTTTTCTAATCTACAGGACAGTTTTGCTGGTAGGATAGATTTTCCAACAGCATCTGGGCATAGGGGCTGTCGAGGCCATCTTCTTGGACGGCCTTCCTGAGGTTTGAGATAGTTTTATGATCAGGGGGTACCAGGCATCAGGGCGCTCAGTACCGCGGTGCTGGTTTACAGGGAAGAGTTGGGGGGCAGAGAGAAAAGAGGAAGCACAGCAGCAGCTTCGAGAGGGGGTGGGGGCCTTAGCCTGCAGAGGGGCGGAGTTGTCCTGACTGTTGGGAGGAAATGAGGGAGGGCTCGCGCCAGGGGAAGTATCTAACCTGGGAGGAGCAGGCTCTTTGTTTCTGAGAAAGGCAGGGCGGTGGCTTCCAGGCTTCCGCTCTCAGAGGCTGAGCTGTTCCCGCCCTCGGGCTGGGCTCTCCAGCAGCACGTCTGTTTGGTTTGTTAGCAAGTCTGAGCTCTGTGCTGGACGAGGAGGAGGGGATAACTCTTGCCTAGTATGCTCTTGTGAGTTGCACTCAGTAAACCTGATTTTTTTCTGACCGGAACTTGGTTAGCAAAGGGTAAAGGGGCTCCCGCGAAGCATAGTGGGGGGGAGAATCGGTGCAGAGGTTGGGGGATTAAGGTCCCTGAGCAGCGGCGTTAGCTCTGAGGCCATCAGATCAGGGGGCCTGGGAGGAGGTTCATCTGGCGGCGCGCGGGAAAGACAGGCACAGATAGCGAGCAGTGCAGGGGTAAGGCCAAGCGGGAGAGTTGTGCCCTCATGCACCTCAGCAGAACAGACCCTTTTTAACAGTTTTGCCCAGGTGTGCAGGTTCCGGAGAGAGGCAGAAGAAAGCCATGGGTTACAGTGTACAATAAGATCCCAGTACTGATTGAGTTCCTTTTCTGAAGTTTTTATGCGTCTACTAGCTAGGAGAGCATGAAGCGCTCTTGCTCGCGGCGTCCTCGCGGAGGACGGGAGGTTGCCCACGATAGGGCAGGGGGTCCCTCACCCGATAGTGGCGTACGACGGCGTTCCCCAAGGTTCCTGATCCGCGGGACTGTCTGTAGGCCCCACGTTGGGCGCAAAATGTCGCGATTTGACACTGCGACCGTTCTTCACCGGACTGAGGCATCCCTCAGGCTGGTGGGCTCGAACTAGTTGACCCCGGGGGAGTGAGGACAGATACGGAGACTATGCACACTCCAGAGACAGGTTTCTGGACCAAGTCTAACTTTATTAAGTAGGAACAGCAATTTATAGTTCAGGGTGATAGGGAAGGGGGGCTAGATGGTATTAGATTGGCGGGGGTGAATATATGTCCAAACAAGAAGAGGGGTAAGCTATGGGGGACGGTTAGGTTGATCACGTAGGCTGAGCTTTTTCATGCCATACTGCCTGATTGGTGGGGATCAAACAAAGGGAGAGGGGCTCGGAGAGGAGGAAGAAGACGTGGTGTAGCTGGACAGGGCTTGGTTGCCATTCTGTCTGACCTCGTGGTCAGCGGCCATTCCATTTAGCTGTGTGGTTGCCTTAGAGACAGCGGGTTGGCAACTGATTAGCTATGCCTTGTCGGCTGTGCGCAGGGTGCTCTTGGGCCCTTTTATTCCTCCTACAAGAGGAGCTTCATACTTGCCCCTGTCCTGTTTAAATTAGCTGAAGTGCTCTAATTGGAGTAGGAAGACCTGCAGCTTTTGAGAATTTCAGGGATGTGCGATCACCAAGAACACAGCCCTCACACAGTGTGGCAGTTTCAGATTATTTTATGAATCTCAGAATGGGAAAGATTATGTTTGTCAAGGAAACAGTTCCTCTGGCATGCTACCCTTTGATTGCATTAAGTCCAGCTGAGTGACTTTGATTAGATTACATGTGAGATTAGGCTTTTGATTTGATTGTCAGTGGGCATTGCTTGGGCTGGGCCTTCAAACCCTTCTGGGTCTGATACAAATGGACTCACACAGACAGACACACAGGAAGAGAGAGCTCTGTCACTTTTTATCCTGCTGTGTGGCTGAAAGAAGGAGGCTCCTACACCTGACGCCCTGGAGAGATGAACCATTTTGCCTGAGAGCTTAGGGCTGAGGTTTGGAGGCAGCGCGGAGCCTGAGGTGGGAGGCCCTGAGCGACGGTGGCTGAGGTCAGGAAGAGCTGGTCCACAGGGCTCAGGAGGAGGAGGCCAGCGGAGCAGAGGCCAGGCAGCCCCCACCACCCTCTTCCTTCCACGTGGTAGCTGACTTGGTGAGAGGGAAGTTTGAAGTGGGCTCCTTAGGGCCGTGTAACTGTAAGCTTTTGCCCCAAATAAATACCCTTTTAAGAGTCAACAGATTTCTGATACTTTGCATCTGTAGCTAATGCACACAGGAACCTTTGAATTTTATCCTTAGGTCAGTGTATTAGTCAGCCAAAGGGGTGCTGAAGCAAAATACCAGAAATTGTTTGGTTTCTATGATGGGTATATATTTGGGGTAGGAGCTTACAGATACCAGACCATAAAGCATAAATTACTTTCCTCACCAAAGTCTATTTTCATGTGTTGGCGCAAGTTGGCTGCCGTTGTCTGCGAGAGTTCTGCGAGAGTTCAGGCTTCCTGGGTTCCTCCCTTCCAAGGGCTTACTTGTCTTCCCTCTGTGAACTCTTCCCAGGATTCCAGCATTAAACTCCAACATCGACACTCCAACATCAAAAACCCTTGACTCTGTTCTTTGCTATGAATTTTATCTGTGATCACCCACCCACCACGGTCCGGGGCACAATGCTCGATTGGCACAAGAGGTTTACATAATCACTTAATTAAATAAACCCATAAATCCAATATAGTCTAATGTGCCCAGAGGAGAAGATCAGGTTACAAACATAATCCAATATTTCCTTTTGGAATTCATCAGTAATATCAAATGCTACACTCCACCCTCTGAATTCTATAAAGACATTACAATATTCAAAGAAACCTTAAGTCAGTTACAATGCAAGTACCAAATCATATCACAGTCAATTTAAAGAAATACAGTTTGTCTTGGGGCAAAGCAACATCTGCTATAGACCTCTGAAACTTACAAAACAATTCATCTGCTTCCAATACACAAACGGATAGAAAGAGGATAAACATTTTCATTACAGTAAGGAGAAATCAGGAGGGAAACATGAGTCATGCATCCTCTACAGTTCAGTAAACCTGCAGGGAATCCTCCATTTGATTTCGATCTCAGAGTCATAATTAAGATGGTGGTTTCTTCTCCTTGGGCCATATGGGGCCCCACCCTTTCCACAGGCTTACCCAATGGCCATTTTCTTGGTTTCACCCTCATCAAGAATCTGTGTGTCAACCAAAGCTTCAGACTCTCACCCTCCAAGAGTGTTGGGGTGATTGCCACACCTTACCCTATCTTTGGGTTAGAGTCTCAATCCCCCTAGTACAGTGACATGAACACAATATTCCCCCTACTGTTTGGTATACAGGCTCAACCCTCTTGGAGCAACAAGTTGACCACCTGGCTTTCCCTAATCCACAGGGGACAGGTTTACCCCTCTCAGACCTGTGGGGTGCTGACCTTAACTGCACTAATCCTTGGGAAATGTGCCCCACCCTCTGTGCACCCTGGGGTGGCAAAACTCTCCCTAAACATTGGACAGAAACATCCACCCTCTTCAATGCTGGGGTAGACTCACCCTGTCTGTACATATGGGTGGGGTTCCTCTCTTGGCCCAAGGTGATGTCCTAATTCCAGACCTCAGCTTCCATGGTTTTCCTCTTATAGCTGTTTCTCCTTCTCTCTCCTTTTCATGTCCTCTTTATTCCAGGCTGACAGTGGTTTTGTTCATACAGCTCTCTCAAGAACCTTGTTGGTTTAGCATGCAGGAAGCAAGGGTCTAAGTCATCAGACAGTAAGACTTTGCACAAGCTCTCCTAGATAACTGCATTTTCAATCTTGATTTACCAGTTCCAAGTTTAGTTAAGTCCTCTAATGGGGCACTTTCATCTGGGAGCTTGATCTCCAGAGGCTTGGCATTTCCAGAATCAGTTTCTGTTTTCTTTGTGTCCGACAGTTCAGTCCTCAGCCTATCACTCTCATCTAGCATTTTGCTATAAGCTGCAAGCAGAAGCCAAGCCACATTCTCCAGGTTTACTTTGGAAATTTCTTCAGCTAAATGCCCAGGCTCACCATTTTAAAATTCTGCCTTCCATACAACATCAGGAGTTAATCTTGCTAAGTTCTCTGCAACTTTTAAACAAGAATTGCCTTTCCAGTTTCCAATAATAGTTTCATCATTTTCTTTGAAGTCATCATAAGAAGACTCTTGAGCATCCATATTGCTACCAACAGTCCCTTCAAAGCAATCTAGGCCTTTTCCATCAAACATCTCACCATTCCTTCAAAAAATACCCCTTATCCATTTATAAAATGGTTCCAGCTTTTCAGTAATTGCAAAAGCACTTCCCCACTCCTCAGTACCAAATTCTGTATTAGTCAGCAGAAGAGGTGCTGAAGCAAAATACCAGAAACTGGTTGGTTTTTATAAAGGGTATTTTTTGTGGGTAGGAGAGTACAGATACCAGGCCATAAAGCATAAGTTACTTCCCTCACCAAAGTCTATTTCCATGTGTTGGAGCAAGATGGCTGCTGACATCTGCGAGGGTTCAGGCTTCCTGGGTTCCTCCCTTCCTGGGGCTTGCTTCTCTTTCCTCTGTGTGCTTACTTCCTGGGGCTCCAGCTCAAGGCTTCAGCATCAAACTCCAACATCAAAACCACAACATCAAAAGCCCTCAACTCTGTTCTTTGCCATGCCTTTTATCTGTGAGTCCCTACCCACCGAGTCACAGGTACTCAATGCCCTGCTGACAAAAGAGGTTTACTTGATTACTTAACCTCTGATTCCAATATAATCTCATATGCCCAGAGAAAAAGACCAGTTTACAAACATCATACAATTTTCTTTTTGGAATTCTTCGATAATATCAAACTGCTACAGTCTAGAATAGAAAAGATATCACCATAATCATCAAGCATATATCTAGAATAGGATATGCATAAAGTACTTAATACTAATTAATGTCCTACCCAATGCATAACTTTCTCCTTGAGCTGCAGCTAACAGATTCAAGTTCCAGGTTTACAATATTTTACATGTTATCTCTCCACAGGAGAAGGCCATAATGCCAATTGTGTTTAAGTTCTACTCATAGTACTCTGGTAATTATTGTTCCTCCTGGTATGTCCTTCACACAGCCAGCATCCTGCAGCGCCATTGACCCTAGAGAGATGCTAGAATGGCAGGCTCCAGTATTCCACCTGGTGCTCTTCGGCACTATGAAACAAGTGCCAGTTTGGAAGCCATATCTGTTGTACATTTGGCTGCACCAAGCCATTGTTGGCTGCTGCAGGAGTTTGAAACCGCAACATAGTTTCCATTGACTTCAGGAGCACAACCAAAGATGTAGTAGATACATTTATTGTTTTAGGGGTCGGTGACAAACCTAGCCAATACACTTCAGTGACAAACCTGCAGTGTATTGAAGGCCTGGTTTGAATGCACAAGAGTTTGACAATGCTGAAGTCTATCTCTTGATTTTTATATGCTTTTTAAATACTTCCAATGCACTATGTTATGTATCAAATGAACATTTTAGCACTATGCTTCTTACTTTTACACTTTTACCATGAAGACGTTAATTAGCACGTATCTCATTTTAGCACTACAGGAAAAACTACTTCTTCCATTTTTTAAAAAATGAAAACTGAATGGAATCAAGGAAACTTTTCATTATTACCACTTGAATATGCACCTTGAGGTGACTTCCAGACAGGTTTCACTTTTATGAAGCTACTTTTTGCCATTAATATCAATTTAGGTTTCTAGTTAATAATGGCTTCATAGAACCAGGTATTTAAATGCTTCAGGTTGGAAGATGCGTTGGCAAACTCTTTGTAATTGACTGGTTAATTTACCTTAGATTATAATTAGCAACTAATGGAATTTACTTTATGAATTTAAAAGAGGTCAGATCTATGTTTCTTTAACTTAATTTCAGTAGATATGACATAGAATTTTCATTTGTTATTTTGGTATTATCACCCTGATATCTGAAGTTATATACTGAGCAAACAGGCAGACATGAATAGAGTTTGACACATAGAAACACAGGACTCACTGTTATAATTTTCATTCTGTTACAAAATAAGTTAGATAACATTTAAAAGATATTTTTGAAGGCTCTTTTAAATTACTCTCATTTGTGCTGTGACCATGCAGTTTTGCACAAGACTTTTGTTTCTTAATTAATGGCTTATAACCAAAATGTCCCCAATGCTTAAAGACAATTTTTCTTTGCTTCAGAACTTTATTTTTTGTTTTGACTTGAGCAGACCTTGAATGAACAAGAATAATTCTATGTATATTCACGGAGGCTATCAAAGCCTCAGGGAAACTGGTTTCTCTCATGAATTGCCACTTTTAGGAACCCCGACAGTGAAGGCAGGAGGCCTCCTTCACTTCCCAGTCTTCAGAGATAACAGGACTCTGGGGGCCGCTGGACTGGAAGAGTGGATGTTCAACCCTGAGGTTGAGAAATCCACCAGGCAGCAATTTAGGCTACACTTGGAGCCATGAGAGAAAGCAGGGTCACTAATAAAAGTAGAACAGGAGACAGGGAAGTCCCAAGTTTGCTTTCCCCTGAGCCAGAAGGGCAGATGCTGTTAAGCAAAGGCAAGAGTGAGGCTAGGCTTGAAGTGACCATAAATGAAGGTGAGGTCTGAGGTGAGGAGCCCCCGCTTCTCTAGACAGGGGGCTCAGGGTGGGGAGGCGCAGGCATGAGAGGACGTACAGTGACTCGAAAGACAACTGCGGAGACGAGGCGGATGGCGCAGGTCTACTTTATTGAGGAAGTACAAGCAGTTTTATAGAGTATGAAGATAGGGGATTGGTGGAGGGTGATTGGGTTCTGATAGGCTAGATTAGCTGTTGTTACCTTATAAGGGCATAGAAGCAGAACCCGTCTACTAGGCTGGTCAGTAGTTACTAGGGAGAGCGTAAATTTGAGAGGGCTGAGCTGGATAGCTCGCTGACAGGTGGAAGAGAGCAGGCGTGTCTTTATGAGGTAGGAGGCCCTGAGATTGGCCCAGACGGAGGTGGTGTGAGGGGGCTTGCGTGAGTTTCCCCTGCGGGGAGGCGTAGGTGCATACCTCGTCCCGAGGGGCCAACCAAGGGAGGTGTATTTCATGCCTCAGACCTCGGAGGCGGCCAGTTCTGAGAGCCAAACTTTTGCATGCTTGCCCTCAATTCCCCCTTTGTTTTCTTTTAAGGCTAGGGTGGAGATAGCCAGAACTCGCTGGTTCTGCTTTAACGCGGTTTAGGGAGGTAAAGACATGTCTGAACATTATGAGAAGAATAACAGCTATTAGGAAAAGGATACCATAGAAAATGAGATTGGCAGGGTTGAAAAATTGGGTGAACTTATTGAGTAGCTGACTGAGGAGGCTAATAGTAAATTCGGGGACAACGAGGTCATTAAAGGTTTCTATGTCATGCTGCAGAGAGAGGGTATAATTCCAAAAGGATTGGTTATAGGATTGGCAACACCGCCAAAGGCTATAAGTAAGAGAGCATCTGGGGGGGGAGTAAGAGAAACAGTGAGAGTTATCGATGTGGGTACGAAGGTGGGGTTGCATGGTAGCTGTAGAGAGCAGTTGCTTAGGATGAGTTGGGGGAAAACAAGGCTCTGCGGGGAAAGGGAAAGGAGTCCAGGAGGATGACAGACTGCCGCCCAGACCTCCATGGCCTGGCCTGTAGAGGCGAGTGAGAGCATAGCAAGCAGCAGGGCAACGAGGTTAGGAGCTTCCTTGGGCCGGTGGCTCTGGCTCTCCTATACAGGCGGATCAGGGCGGTGATGTCTGGAGCTTCATCTGACATGTTGAGGTGTTGTATCTGGTGTTGGAGAGCTCGCATTAGCCGGAGGTCCCTCCGGGACGGCTTCCATGGACCCTGACTGGGTAGGTTTGGTCTCTCCGGTTGCTGGGCGGACATTCCTTCCAGGGATCCAGATGGGCTGTGAGACGTTATCTGGAAAAATACAAGCAAACCCTCGTCCTTGGGTTAGAAGGGGGCTGGGTCCCTGCCAGTTGTTGGATTCTGGGTTCTTCCAATATACGAGGGGAAGAGGAGTAGATATTATAGAGGGCCCCCAATGCTTATGCATTGGCGAGAGGCCATTCTTGTCAAATGTCATCAGATTTAAGTGTATTAGGCATGAAGTTAATAGTTCATCTGGTGTAGCTTGGGGCTGTATACCCCTCTCTTTTTCAATGAGAACCTTTAAGCGATGGTGCGTATTTTCTACTATGGCTTGACCTTGTGGATTGTATGGGATGCCAAAATGGTGTGTGATGTTGTACGTTCTGATAAAATTTTGGAACTCTCTGCTAGTATAGGCAGGGCCATTGTCTGTTTTTAGGTCCCAAGGCACTCCCATGAACAGGATGGCTTGTCGCAGTGCCTTTATGCAGTGCCTAGCCTTTTCACTGGCCAAGGCTGCCGCATAAGTTAAATGAGAATAAGTATCTATGATGACATGTACATATTTTAGCCTAGCAAATGTTGGGATGTGGGTGACATCCATTTGCCAGCGTGCATTGGGCTTCAGGCCTCAGGGGTTAACCCCTTGAGGTTGTAGGGGTCCCAATGGTAAGAATGGTGCGCAGGTTTTGCAAAGGCGCACTAGGTGTTTGCATGTGTCTAAAGGTACATCAGGGAGTAAGTGCTTTAAGGACGCAGCTGAAAAATGAAAGCGCGCGTGCAGATTTTTTGCCTGACTGATGGGATCAACGGTCAATTGTTGCATTAGGAGTGCCAAGACTAAAGAGTCAACCAAATGGTTTCCTTCTGCTATAGCTCCTGGAAGTGAGGTATGACTTCTAACATGGCTGATATACCAGGGGTGATGTCTATGCTCCAGGGCCTTTTTTAGGTCAACCAGGGCTGCATCTAGAGGTGAGTCTGTGGGGAAGAAGGTGCAGTACGCTATGGTTTTACAAACCTGGCAGGCATACTGGCTGTCTGAAAATATGTTAAGTGGTTCCTGACTAAATGTTTGAAGGGTTGCTATGATTGCATGTAGCTCGCCCCTCTGGACTGAATTAGTTAACTTATAGGCCTGATATGAGGGTGTGCATTTGTTGGTTGTATATGCTACAAAGCCAAATCCACGTTTGGATGCATCAGTGAATACTACTGTGGCATGAGGAATAGGCGCTCCAGAGGGGAACGCATGGTTTTGTTCCATTAACTTTATGCCTGTAAGGCCTTGCAACAACTTGCTTGAAGGGTAATGTGTGTCAAAGTCCCCAGTATACTGTTCCTTGAGCACTTGCATGCTATAGTTCTCCTGCAAGAGGGTGGTAGTTTGTTCTTTATTTAATGGCCATATAATTCGTGCAGGTTCTACATTGTACCTTTGCCTACACAAAGTGACAAGGTCTGATGCCAAGGATATAAAGGCCTGTATTAGTGGCAGGAGCTTTGGAATGCGAGATTTAGACAAATGCACCCAAAGAAGAGGCCCATTTTGCCATAACACTCCCGTTGGGGTGCCTAGGGTTTTGAGGACTAGAGCTAAGATTGGTTCCTCAGGGTTATATCTATTGATAACTGCTTTCGACAAAGCCTGGGACACCTTTTCTATGGCTTGTTTGGCAGCCGGGGTGATTTTAATCTTTTTATGAATTATATTGGAAGGGTGTCCAGGTGTTTTAAGCAGCTGGAAAAGGGGGTCAAGGTCTTGTGTAGTGATAGGGATGGAGGTTCTAATCCAATTGATATGTCCGCAAAGCTGTTGCAGCTCAGTAAGAGTGAGAGCTTCCGGAGTCTCGAGTTGGGGTGATATGGGGTTTATATGGGAGGTTATTCGGTATCCAAGAAATGTGAATGGGGCTACCTTTTGTACCTTTTCTTCTTTGATGGTTAAGTTTATTTGTTGGAGGTTTAATTTTAATTGGTTTAGCCCTTCGATTAGCATTTCTTCTTCACTGTGAGTGATGAGGATGTCATCCATATAGTGGATGACGTAATATGAGGATCTAAGAGGTTCAATGGCCTGATTGACATAATTTTGGCACATTGCTGGACTGTTTCTCATACCTTGCGGTAACACAGTCCATAGATATCTAGCATTAGCCCCTTGATGATTGGGCAGTGGAACCGTGAAGGCGAACTTTTCGCGGTCATTAGGATGCAGTGGTATGGAGAAGAAACAGTCTTTGATGTCAGTAATAAGTATGTGGTATTTTTTGGGAATAGCTGACGGGTGAGGTAGCCCCAGTTGCGGGGAACCCATTGGTTGTATATGCTTATTTATCTCGCGTAGGTCATGGAGGAATCGGTATGCCTGTTTGTCTTTTTTGTGTATGACAAAGACTGGGGAATTCCATGGGCTAACAGAGGGTTCTATGTGTTTCAGGTGTAGCTGCTCTTGTACTAATAACTTTAAAGCTTCCAATTTATGAGATGGGAGAGGCCATTGCTCAACCCAGATAGGTTCCTCTGTGTCCCATTGAAGAGGAACAGGTTGAGGCAGTAAATTACGAGCAATGGAGCTTAGAATTGGGGGTGCTTCATAGACCCAGGGTGCTCGGTGGAGATGATAGCACCGCTTTGTTCGAGGATATCACGGCCCCATAGAATAGTAGGGAGTTCTGGCACAATGAGAGGCTGAAATAGCCCTTTGTGTCCATCTTCGTCCTCCCATGGAATTAATTTCCTAGTCTTTCGGGAGGGCACTTCCCCAGTGGCACCTTGTATGGGAGGACCCGGTATGGTTTCCCATAGGTGTTCATAACAAATGGGGAAACAGGAGACTTCAGCTCCGGAGTCAAGGGTGCCATGAAACCATTGCCCTCCACCTTTTCCTCCAACTTTTATGGCTAGAAGAGGTTTATTTTGGTGGATGGGGATGGACCACATTATGGCTTTGGTGGTTTGCGTGTGGGGGGGGGACCCCTTGGTTGTGGTGCTGGGGGGGGGGAACCCCTTGGTTGTGGGGCTGGGGCCTGCCCCCTTGGAAGTTTAAAGGCTTGCCGCTCTTATTTGTGCATGACCGGCAGTCTCTGGCCCAGTGATAGCCACGCCCACATCTTGGGCAAGGAGTGGGAGGCCCTGGAGGCCGATGGTTAGAAGGGCGGGGTCCTTGGGGGCAGTCGTGGGCGAAATGGCCCATTTCCCTGCATTTAAAGCAGCCTCCGGTAAGGGAGAGGGCCTCGGCCAGGGATGAGGCCAAGGTGTCGGCGAGGTTCTGGGTGGAATGGTTTATGGAGGTGGCTAGGGTGGTGGCTAGGACTTGGGTGGTTTGATCCAAGTCTTTGCACACCAATATCCATTCATGTATGTCTTTATCACGCACAGGCAAGATGGCCTGCTTGCAGGCCGAGTTTGCCCCTTCTAGGATAAGTTCCCTAGCGAGGGCTCGGCGGGCCTGATCATTTTCTACTTTTCGTTCACAGGCCTCTTGGACTCGCGAAATGAAGGCTGAGAAGTCCTCGTCCTGCCTTTGGGTAAGTTTAGCGAGACCATCAGTCTTAATAGCCGAGCAGCTTTGAAAGGCTCGCAAGGCAACCGAACGGCATTGATCCCAAAAGGCGGAAGGCGCCCAGGCGTATACCCCAGGGTTGGCAAAAGGCCCGGTGCCTAAGAAGGCCTCGGCCGGGAAGGGGACGCCGTTCTGCAGGTTGGTGACTGCCTGGAGTTTGGCTTGGTTCTGGAAATGTGCGCGCCAGTTGACAAATTGACCGGGAGTTAGGATGGCTCGGGCAACAGAGAGCCAATCGTAAGGGAGATTTAAGTGAAGAGAGATGTCATCGAGGAGCTGTCTGGCGTATGGGCTGCCGAGACCGTCCTCTTTCACTGCCTCCCTGAGGCGTTTGACCTCTGCGCGTTCGTGGGGGTACCAAGGGAGGGGGCGCTGTGGAGTTTGTTGGATGTTGAGGGGGAAGAGCTGGGGGAAGCCAGCTGAAGGCTGAGCGGAGCCGCTCAGGGCGGGCAGAGGTAAAGGCTCCTGACACATCATTTGGAAGTGCGCAGCGGGAAATGATGGGGAATTATTATTTGGCTGCGACTCGAGACTGGTGGGGAACGGCCAAGGGGCAGACATGGAGGAGCCGGCGTGCGGGTATGGGTTGGTTAGTCCTAGGCAGGTGCTAGCCGCCTGGGCGAACGGGATGGTTGCGGCGGCCCCACCCTGCGGACAGGGAGGGTGGGGGAAGTTGGGGACTTCCTGTGCTGCGGCAGCAGGAAGTTCAGGGTAGAGTGACGTAGCCGCTGCGGAGGGAGGTGGCGCCTTCCCCGGGAGAGGAGATGGGGGGTGGCCGCTTGGGTCCTTGGGCATGGCGAGCGGGGAAGAAAGCGGAAGTGCGCCATGTTTGGGCTCGGACGGGGAAGAAGGCGGAAATGCGCCATCTTGATGCTTAAGCGGAGGTGCCGATGGCTCAAGATTTTGCACTTTAGGAGAGAGCGCCTGCGGCTGCGCAGGCTCTAAGAGATTGTTAAGCTGGGACACAAGGGAGACGGAGTCGTCGTCCCTGTCGTCAGTGGGGTTGGCCTCCTCGCAGCTGTAAGCCGCAGTGGGAGGAGCGGCTCCTTGGAGGCAGGAGTGAATGGTGATGAGGGTAGGAATGAGGCCAGGAGGGAAACACTTATTTTCGTGCTCCATGGCAGAGGTGACCCGATCTATGAGCACACGATAAGTGTCTGGGTCCCAGAGGTTGGCGGTGGTAAGCCAGGGGTTAAAGGGAAGAAGGAGGTCCCAGAAGGTCTGAAGCTGATGGGCTGAGACTTTACATCTGTGGCAGTCTAAGAGGGTGGCAAGGGCCCGAACCTGCGGGCTTTGCTGCGAGGAGAGTGAGCTCCCCATGCTAGCTAGGGGAGGTGCACCCGGAGGGGTCCTTACCTGCTCCTGGATGACGGCGAGCGGTTGAAGCCAGGCCCCACGGGGAGCCCCACGTTGGGCGCCAAATGAGGTGAGGAGCCCCCGCTTCTCTAGACAGGGGGCTCGGGGTGGGGAGGCGCAGGCGTGAGAGGACGCACGGTGGCTCGAAGGACAACTGCGGAGATGAGGCGGATGGCGCAGGTCTACTTTATTGAGGAAGTACAAGCAGTTTTATAGAGTATGAAGATAGGGGATTGGTGGAGGGTGATTGGGTTCTGATAGGCTAGATTAGCTGTTGTTACCTTATAAGGGCATAGAAGCAGAACTCGTCTACTAGGCTGGTCAGTATTTACTAGGGAGAGCTTAAATTTGAGAGGGCTGAGCTGGATAGCTCGCTGATAGGTGGAAGAGAGCAGGCGTGTCTTTACGAGGTAGGAGGCCCTGAGATTGGCCCAGACGGAGGTGGTGTGAGGGGGCTTGCGTGAGTTTCCCCTGTGGGGAGGCGTAGGTGCATACCTCGTCCCGAGGGGCCAACCAAGGGAGGCGTATTTCGTGCCTCAGACCTCGGAGGCGGCCAGTTCTGAGAGCCAAACTTTTGCATGCTTGCCCTCAGCTTAGAATTTACACTTGCAAAAGTAGTTTTAGGCTAAATCTACCCAAACATAATTTCAGTTATTATCCTTCTGCTTCATTATATAAAGGCATCTATAAATGATCTTAACTCTTAGTTACAGTTTCTAGTAAGTTTTTACTTTAAGGTGAATTGGCACCTTTATTAACTAAGTCACAAGAATTTTATTAGTAATAACTTTGTGAAGTTTCTCTGCTTTTCTAGCAGTTGAATTAATTCCACTTGTGATTTATGCATTAAATCCACTAGCAAGCCTGTATTGACATTTAAAGACTCATTTTTAGGATACCATTCACTGTTACCCAATTTGTAACAGGTGAATCCCAAATCTGATTTCCTAGGCATAAGAAAACTGACAAAGAGAAACATGGATTTCAAAGTTCAACACAAAGCTAAGTACAGATTAAAACAGAAGAGAGAATTTTGTACCTTTAGCATTTCTAGGAACACTTTGATTTTAATGCATGGCACATGAGGTTTTTCATTTTCCAGCAGAGGTTTGGTAATGAGTCTGGATCTTGATCTCTGTTCATACTTTTTATAGGCCCAACCGAGTTTAAACTGACAAGTTTGAGGTTTATTTCCTCATTTCTTTAAGGAGACACAACACAAGGTTTCTGGACCTCAGATCTACCTGTTCTTTTTTCTTATACTTGTTGAACTGGGATTCAGGGTCCTACACAGAGGCTACTCTTGGCTATGCTGTGGTCACATGGACCAGCAGTAGGCAGAATTTCCTGATTCCTGAAGAGACTCCTATGGTGAGTTTGCTTGTTATGCTAGAGGTTGCATCCGTTTTTTCTGGAAAGATAGAGGCTGCACCTATTATGCAAGGAAGAATGAAGAAGCACCGTTTAGTCGACCATTCTGGTGTTGCAGAGTCCTAGTCTGATTAAATGTTCACTGCTCCACATAATTTGGAGCTGAAGCTTTGTTCCTAGCATCCTGAGAATTTGAATTTTCAGAGCCTGCCTGGCCCACAAGCACCCTTGTGGATGACTTAGGTCTTGGGGGATATCTGACTCCAGATATTAGATCTATGTGCCCAAGCTGAGTTGGTGGGAGACTGAGCAGTTACCCCAAATCAGAGTACCTGAGATGTCTGTCTCAGGATATTTGGCTGCCCTCTGAATGGATGCACCCAAGGAATGGGGGTGGTTCAAATTACTGCTCTGGTCCTTGGCATCCCTACATTCCAGGGTCTGAGACTGACTGCACTGTTACCCAAGCAGAAGTTCCTGAGTTAAATCTCAGGAAACGTTTGACTGCTCTCTGAATCGAAGCACCCAAGGCTACAAAAGTCTTGAGGAACATTCAGAGTTACTTCTCTGGTTCTCACCATCCCAGGAATCAGAGACCCTGCTGCTGGGCACTTCTGGGGCTGTCCTGGACTTGGAAGACTAATTAAATAGATCAGATGCTCTGCAAGCTGAATACTGCTCCCTCCTTGGAGAAGGGCCAGAAAGCTTCTTCCTTCCATCCTTCTAGAAGTCTTAGATGCAGTTCTAGTTTTACGACTTTACTGTCTGATAGTTTCCCAGTTAGATCAACCATCAAAAGGCCATTAAGTGATTAGAGATTAATTGTTCCAGCTAACAATCCTTGGGATCCTGAGGCAATAGCTTCCTTGCTCGCAAAAGCATTTTCCCAGTTTCACAGTTTTTAAGACATTCCAAAGCATTCTAATACACACCTGTAAAGAGAACTTCAGTAGCAAGAAGTAGGAAGGTAAAATATGGGTAAAGGTTAATTATGCAATGGTATCCTGGTCTGTGATCCTCCTGGGGAAGGGAAATTCCATGGCATCCATTTTGGCTCTGCCCACCCCTTCTTAGAAAAGCCGGCCTGCAAAGGCATGGACCCGTGACCCAGCCCTCACTCTTCGTCACTGCCATGCACCCCCTACGGGAGAGTACAGGTGAAGGCCATGGTTGCTAGCCCTGAAGGAAGAGACAACGGCTGCTAAAAGGGATTCAAAGGTGAGTGCTACTTGGTGTGTGGGAACCTCTTACAGTTTTTAATGTAACATTTTTTATGTTTTATGTATTTTTAAAAAATAGAGTTTAATTTAAAAAAAACAGTTATTAGAAGTATTAGCTCTTAGGTGGTGTGGTGGGGGTCATGTGATTTTGTAGTACCTCTAAAAACAAGTGAAAACATCAAAATGAATGTGTGAAAGTGAAAAAAGAAAGGGATTGAAAGAGTGGTTCAGTGAGCCCCTGTCCTGTGCCCTAGCCCTCCTTACTGGACTCAGATCTAAGAGCCTGGATCTTGATGCACAGCCCAGATGCAGAGAATTCCCATGCCCCAGCCTCTTTCTCCTAGGGTTACATCCTACGGGGGCTCAAATGTGGACCTGTTTAAAATGGAGAACCAAAGGAAGGCATTAAACAGGGTGTAGGCCAAGTTTCACGCACCAACAAGCTCCTGGCTGGCTCACCAACTATGTTACCACATTTGTTTCAGTCTTGACTATGCTGCAGAAATGAATTTCAAGAGCACGCCAGGTGAGTTAGGCCAGTAATTTATTCAGGGAGGGAGGGACAAGAAATGGGAGAAAATGACAGATCAGGGGTCCCAGGCAGAGAGGAAGGGGCTGAAAAGTGATCAAGAGGGCTGATTTACAGACAATTCCACATTATAGGTTGTAGATCCCAAGGTTTATTTGTGTAGTGATCCAAGTGGGGGAGAAGGAAATCAGAGTCAGGGTCCAGAGACAATAGAGAGAGCTTAGGCCTCATGCCCGCTTTTTGAACTGTTGGTATTCCACCTCTTTGCTAACGCCAGGGGAGGAGTTCCAGCTGTTTACCATTTTGATTGCTTATTTCTCCCATCAGTCTCCCAGGAGGGCCCAATGATCAAGTCCTTGGGGAATATCTGGGGCTTCTCCTGGCTTCTGGAGGAAGTCTTTTTATGAGTGGCAGACTCTTGGGGGGGGGGGTCATCCAGCAGCCATCTTGGGGTTATTGATGTCCATGTGGACTTCTTGCCAGATTCCAGATCCATCTATTGATTCCCTATCTTATTAGCCAAATTCATTAAAGATTAAATGCATATACAAACCCTCAACACTGTTGCAAGTATCTCTGAACATGGCCCTTCAAGCAATGAAGCCTGACTGTCACTGTGGGCCCTAAGGGGAGGAGAAAAGAGGTATTGAATACATGGAATCAATGTAACTATGTGGACAATAGACACGTTCCATAAGATTACGCAAGGATGGATATAAGACATGTTAAATTACACTGAAAATACATAGGGGCTGATAGGTTAAAACGTAAATCATAATGTAAAACATAAGATAACTAAAAATTTAGAAAATTGTATAGTCTAAAATATAAACCACAATGTAAGTCCAAATGTTACCTTGTTTGAAAGCTGTTGTCTCAATATCTGTACATCAGTTTCAGTAAATATAGTATGAATATTTAAAAGGTTATTGCTGTGGAAGGGAAAAGGGTTTTATGTTGGATATGTGGGAGTACTGTATATTGTATATATGAATTACTGTGATCCAAAACTTTTGTGAAGATAAGCTTAATAATTAGGAAAAGAAAAAGAAAAAAAAAGGACATAGACACTGTGGAAAAGACAGAAGAAATTGCCTTGCCAATTTGCATATAGGGCAACACTTATTGCAGTGATGGAAGGCAAAATATCAAAAACAAAACTTTTGCATTTTTAAATGTTTTGATACCCCAATTAATTTTAACCTTAATTTTTCTAAATTAATATGTATTCTATATCTAACCTTTAAACTCATCACTGTATTCCATTTTATTTTTAGTGGAACCTGGCAATATACTGGGCTTCATTTTTGAAGAAGTTTTGGTTCAAGAGAGGTTCAACAATGGCAGGGAGGAATACTGGTGTGGGATGTTATTGACAGGGGACATATGGTTGGCAGGGAGTTCTCCAGGGCATATATCCAGGGTACATAAAAATGTTTGGATATTTTCATAGTGGTTACAATTAAAAACAACAACTGAGGGAGTGCTGAGTTCCTAGCTAGGGGAGCTCTATCACAGTCCTTAAAGGAACAGCAACAATCCCCCAAGTGCAATGGCAAAGACCAAAAAAGAAGGAAGATCCAACAATGAGCCCTTGATATTAATGACTATGCTTGTAAGCCTGGGCACCTGAAATAAGAACAAGGCCTAGAGCTGCAGTGTGCCTAAGAGTTACCTCCTGAGAGCCCCTGTATTGCTCAAATGTGGCCAGTCTCTAAGCCAAACTCAGCATGTAAATGCATTGCTTTCCCCCCAGCGTGGGACATGACTCCCAGGGATGAGCCTCCCTGGTGCCAAGGGATTACTACAAAGTACCAGCTGATGATGTAACTAGAAAATGACCTTGAATAAAAGGGTCATCTCGGACCAGCAGAATATCTCAGTCTACACTTAATACCAGGAGTTAAAAATGCTTTTTGACCTGAATAAAAGGGGAAAATGGAAAGGACAAATGAGTCTATATGGCTATGAGTCTCCAAAAACAGCCGGGAGGTTATCAGAGGGGTTGCCCTTATGCACACCTCAGCAGAGTCCCAGAGACAGATAAAGTAGATACAACCCCAGGTATCAGTTCTTCTGAGGGCTACAGAGACCCACAGGTTCTATGGTCATGGCAGATTGAGTTCAGTGCCATGTCGTTGGCCCTACTTTGGAGTTTGTGTTTCTGTGTCATGGAGCTGGACTCAGATGTGATCTTTGTCCACAAGCCTCTCCTGTTACTTTTACCAGAACTGTAGTTGGTGCTGGGGTTTAATGTATACCCAGGGAATCTGAATCTCTGGACTGACCATGTGATAGCCAGGCCCTGAACCTCAGCAGACTTGCAACTCTTACACTCTGGTTTATTGGACTTATCCCACTCAGCTAACATGGAGGTGAAGAAGATCAACCACCACACCAGGGAGCCAAGAGTGCCTACAACTGAAAGCAGGCGAACTGCATCCAGCATCCATGTGGAATCTCAGCCCCCTCTTGATATAGATGTGGAGTGGACACAAGCATTCTAAGGTCCATAGGATGAAGGAATAGAGTATGGATTAGAGTGGACTTACTGATATTCTATTCATGAATTATTGTGATTAGTAATTGAAGAAAATGTGGCATTGCTGTGGAGAAAGTGGCTGTGGTGGCTGCTGGGGGTAGGGAGTGGGAGGAAGTGATGTGATGTGGGGGCATTTTCGGGGGTGGAGTTGTCCTGGGAGGTGCTGCAGGGAAAGTTACTGGACATTGTATGTCTTCCCATGGCCCACTGGATGGACTGTGGAAGAGTGTGGGCTATGGTGTGGACCATTGACCATGAGGTGCAGCGATGCTCAGAGATGTATTCACCAAGTGCATTGAATGTCTCATGATGATGGAGGAGGTTGTTGTTATGGGGGGAGGAGTGGGGTGAGGGGGGTGGAGGGTATATGGGGACCTCATATTTTTTGAATGTAATATTTTTTAAAAAAATAAATAAATTGAGTAGAATTTGGAAAAAAAAAGTTAGAAAAAAATCAATGAGGGATTAGATGTAGCTCAAGTGGTTGGTTTCCTGCTTCCCATAGATGAGGTCCTGGATTCAATCCCTGTTACCTTCTAAAAACAAAATAAAAAAATGAAATAAACCAACTCTCAAAAAAAACCCAAAAGAGTCATAACTTAAGATTTGATTTGGCAGACAGAATATCGAAATTATTCATGTGGTTTGTAAACTTATTCTAATGAGGTCATAGGTCTTTGTGAAAAATACTTAGCTCCCTATTAAACCAAAGTGATAATAAAAAAGTAAAAATGTAAAAAAAAAAAAACAAAATAACCAAGTCTCCCTAAACCTTGGCCAGATCCAGCCCCTGCACAGGGTGCTGTGAGAGCCCCAGGCACCCTGAGTCTCATTGCAGAGTTGGGGAAACCGAAGCCTGCACAGCAGGAGGCTCCCCAAGGCCCCAGAGCTCGGGGCCTGCTCACCGCGACCCGGGCCCACGCGGGAGGCTCCCTGACCCCCAGCACTCGTGGAGGCTCAGGGTCAGCGCCCAGGCACCTGGCCTCGCGGGAGCCCCAGGGGTGCGGGCCCCCCCATAGGCCTGGCTCCTCGCAGGCTTCCAGGGGAAGGAAGGAAGGGGCAAGGGCGTGCAAGGCCTCCAGCGGCACACTGGGGGCAGGGGCAGGGGGCTTGGATCACCTTGCCTGGACACGGGACAGGAGGGGCCACCAAGAGCCGAGTGACCAGCCAGGCCCTCCTGCCGGGCACAGCGTGAGGCCTCAGAGCTGCCCTCTGGGTCGTGGCACCAAGTCTGGGGTCAGGAGGACACTCGGGCGACGGGGAGGCCAGCTTCGGCTGCCCAGGCGGGGACACCCCTGCCCCTTGAGGCAGTGAGGGCAGCTCGCAGGTGGAGCGGGGTGTGGGGTCCGGGAGGGGGCGAGAGCAAGTCCCAGCTCTGCAGCTCAGGGCAGCCTCAGTCCCCGCCCACCAGAAACCAAGGAAGCCTCCCAGTCTGTTAGGAAGTCCCCTGAGGCTGTCCCTGGATCACAGTTCCTTTCAGTCTACGAAGAAAGAATAACCAAGGCAGGCTGTTGGTGCCCCTCACCCAAATCCAGGAATAGCAGGGAGCAGCTGGGGGCTGGGGCACTGGAGAGCTGGGGGGAGCCCCGGGGAGCAAGAGGAAGGATGCCTGCCAGTCGTCCTGGTCTCAGGGGGGCAGCTCCATTGCTGTCCCCAGCCCCACGGTGACCCCTCACACGCAGCCCCGCAGGCCCTGCTCAGCCAGGCACAGCCGCCCGCAGACCCCACATGCGCCCCCCACGGCTCTAAGGACCCTCTGCGTAGCACTCCCCCGGCCCCCCACTGTCCCCACCCACCCTCCTGAGCACCCCCCCTCCCCCTAGAACCCTCCACGCTCCCTCTCCCACCCACCCTGTGAAGGAGGGGGGCCCTGGGTCTCCCGTGGCTTCCCAGAGCTGCAGGTCAGTGCACTCCAAGGGCTTGCAGGTGGCCGTGGCCAGTGCCCCAGCTGGGCCTCCCTGGGGCCCGTGGGGTGTCAGGGGCTCCTCTGCACCTCTACTGCTCACACCCGGAGGCTGCTCGCCACCCCCGAGGTCAGAGGTTCAGGGCAGGACTGGGTCTTCTAGGAAGTGACCAGCCCCACAGAGGAAACCACCCAGGACCAAGTTAGGGTGCAGCCAAGGGGGTGGCGGGAGAGCAGGTCCCAAGGACGCTGAGCCACGTCCAGGGACCTCTTTAAGGGACTGTCTGCCAAGGTCAGGACGGACGGGTCAGGCGGAGGCAGCCTGGGGGTCCACCCTGCATGGCAACGCCCTTAGGGAGCTGGGCCGGGAGAGGGTCCCTGCGCCCCCTCTGCCCTTCGGGGCCTGTCCCCCAGAAGGCCCTCCCTGCTCTGGCCCCTCACGGTGCAGGAGAACCCACCTCACCTCCAGCCCAGGGCCCCACGGGTCAGCTTAGGTCCTGCCACCCCCCCCGCGGTCACGGAGCGTAGGTGGCCCCCACCTGCTGAGCTGTGTGTCTGAAGGTGGTTCCTTCATGTGGGAAATGAGGCCCAGCACCCTGGCAAGGAGCTGCCCTGGGGACAGGAGGGGTCCCGAACCGCCTGCACAGTGTGTCTGTGGGACAGGGTAATTGACCCCCAAAGGGGACGCCCACACCAGGGCAGCTTCCCCCCACATTTGTCAGTGCTCCCCCATCTGGAAGACAAAAAGGCGTAGCCAAGGCTGGGACTTGAGGAGTATTTATTGCCCCAATTCCCCTCTTCCCCGTTGGAGAAAACCCAGGAGGTCACTCATCCGTTGTCCTGAAGGCAGCTGACTCGTCCGGGGGAGGCACCCGTGGGTCCCATCAAGGCTCCGGAGCCGTCGCTGTGGTCTCAAGCCCCACCGAGAAGCTTGACCACCATGAGGAGGGTGGACTTGTTCCTGATCTGATAGTACTTCAGGGTCTTCTCTGACTCCAGACGTTGGTTGGCAAACATCAGTGTGAACTCTGAAGACTCTGCGGACAGGTGGGAGGGTCAGTCTGGGCCTGAGCACCCGGATGTCAGGGTCAAGGGTCAGCCTGGGCCTGCGTCCATGGAAGTCGTGGGTGGGGTGTCAGCCTAGGCTGGGTCCTGGGCCTTGGGGTGGGGTTAGCCTGGGCCTGGGTCCCTGGATCTCAGAGTGGAGTTGGGGTCACCTGGCTGTCATCCCCAGGACACGGGGTGTGGGGGCTTCTGGTGGAGGAGGTGGCAAAGAACAGATCATCCTCCCAAGACCGTGAGGGTCCGGGTGCCCAGCCCCCTGGAGCCTGTCCCAGGTGAGAGCTGAGCGCCCCTGCAGCCTGCACCTGGCCCAGCAGGAGGCCACACCCACGCCTACCTGGCTTTGGGGGCAGGGAGGAGACCAGCAAGAGGGGAGGTGGAGGAAGGGGCCACAGCGGCTCAGGACGCCGTCACGTCAGGGAGGGGCCTCTGCCGAGGGCGACCAGCCCACCTGGCCATCGGCCCAGCTCCAGGTGCCCAAGAAGGAGGCCGCCCAGCACCCACGGAGCCTCGGGCCACCCACAGCCTGGAAGCTGACCCAGGGCGCACCCTGCCCCCAGCCCCTGGATGCCCCCCCAGCCGCACCCCACCCCCCTGATCACCTGACTTGAGCACTTGCTGGGCCACCAACCCCGTCAACTGCCTCACTGTCGTCAGCTCGAACCCCTCCGCAGACGTGGCCACGTCCACCAACATGTCCCTCTCCTTCAGGCCGTGCACCAGCACCTGGTACAACATCTTCCCCCTCCGAAGCTGGACTGACGGACAGTCACACAGGCGCTCCGGGCGGCGAGGCTGCGCTGGGGCAGGAGCTGCCGCTGGCCCTGGGAGCGGAGCAGGCAGCGCCCGGGCGGGGGAGGCTGGGCAGGGCTGGTCCTGGCGGCCCTTCCACTTTCACTTTCCTTTCCTGGGCAGCTCCGGGTCCCAGCCCTGCCTCGGAGGCCAAGCTCCTCCCCGCTCCCGGAAGAGCAGGGGGACTGCGGGTTGTGTCGCTGTGTTGTGTGACCGTGTGTGTGTGTGTGTGTGTGTGTGTGTGTGTGCTTGAGTGACCGTGTGTCTGTTGTGTCCTTGCTCGTTTGCTTTCTGTCCCCTCTGTGGTCTTGCGAGCGTGTGCTCCTCCATCTGTGTGTCCTTGTGTGTGCCCTGGGGTGCGTGTCCGGCGGGTCCTCCACGGCCGTGGTCCTGCCGGTGTCCCTGCTGCCCTCTGGCCTTACCCCACACCCCCAGTGGGAGCCGCCTGGAGGGCAGGGCCGTGCTCGGGCACAGGAGGACGGCGCCACCTGCCTGCACCTGCCCGTGTGGCCGGCCGAGGCCGCAGGGTGGAGTGGACGCGGGGGAAGCCCCTTCCTCCTGCCGGCCTCCGTGGTGCTCCCCTCGCCCAGCCTGGGCTCCGGGCCAGCCCCGCCCCCAAACCTCCCCGCCGGGCAGGCGCCTCGGGGCCCTGTCCACTCCCGGGCAGGCCGTCTCTGCCTCTGGCCACGGCCTCGAGGAGGGTTCCCCGTGAGCTCAGCCTCGACTCGGGGCCTGCTGCCACCACTGCCATCAGCCCCAAGGCCGCGAGCCACACCCCGGACCCTCAGCCGTGGGCCAGAGCACAGAGAGAACCAGGTCGCACCCAGTCCTGGGGTCTCAGGGTCCCCCAATGCGCGCCCCACCCTTTCATGGACGGTCCCTCATCCTTCGCCCCGCGTAGACGCCCTGGTCCCCCCCTGCACCCTCCTCCCTGGGGCGCCCTTCTGAGGGGACACCTGGCCCGAGAAGACGGCACGAGGTCTGCTTTCAGGGGATCCAAAACCTCGTGCGCCTTCCTCTACACTCCTCACATGCCAGACGTACGTACGCACACACACGCGTGCACAGGCATGCACAGGCACACACACGTGCATGCACAGGCACACAGTAGATGTGCACACAGGCTCACACACACTCAGGTCCACAACACACACGACACGTAAACACACACACATAACAAGCACCTGCACATACACACGCCTCAATGCGCATGGACACGCATGGCTGGGCATGCGTGGGGCGTGTGAACACAGCACCCAGGTGTGCACCCCTCCTGCACAGGCACATAAATTCACAGAGGCCATGCAGGTTCCCACGCACGCACCAGTGCACACGGGCATGCACACCTGCGCACGCACCTGCACACGGTGCCCTCTCACACTCACATGCACGTGGGCACCACGTACAGGCAGAGCAACGGCTCCCATGAGGGCAGGACCCGAGCGTGGGGCTGGTCCCTCCTCAGCGCCCTGCAGCGCCCCAGATGTCGGGGAGCTGGTGGGGTGGGCACAGCGGGATCCTCCTGGAACCCCCTTGGCTGCTCCGGAGCTGACCGGCAGGCGGTGGTCAGGACAGGCCTGGGGGACGCTCCTCTGGCCCCACGGGCAGGCTGTCGCCCTCTGCCCAGCTCCAGTCCTCACTCCCAACCCGGGAGCTGTGCACGTGCCCCTGGTGCCATTCTGATGGGCGCTGGCAGGACAAGGGGCTCAGGGAGGCTGGAGGCGAGGGGGACTTGGGACCCTGCCCCTCAACCTGCACCCCTGCAGCCCCTGGGGAGGGTGGGCCTGCCCCTCCCAGCTCTGGCTCCGCCCCTTCCCCTCCCAGGCCCCGCCCTGCACCCACAGGGCCCTGGTTCCCACCTGAGCTGCCTGAGGGGCCAAGAGCCCGGGACCAGCTGCCAGAGACCCCCAGAGGCCCCCAGCCCGGCTCCCTCCAGCCCCTGCCAGCTCTGCGGGGGATTCCCAGCAAGGTCCTCGATTCCCTCCCTCTCTTGCTGCTGCTGACTTGGCAACGGCCCGAGTCCCAGAGCTTCCATCTCCCCACTTGTAAAATGGGTCAAGGTCAGGGTGATGACGGGCCCAGCTGACGGGGACTTGGGACCCTGGGCTGCCCCTTTCCTGGGAGACGGGGTGACCGTCAGGCCGCACGATCCAAAGTGGGTGGATCCTGGACTTGGGCGCTGCAGCCAGTAAGTGCCAAGTTTTTCTTTACTTCCTGAGAGTTTTTTTTTTTTCAATTGTCTTTTTAAAAAAAAGATACATAGATCACAAAAAATGTTACATTAAAACAACATACCCCACACCCCACACCCCCACTCCTCCACATCAACAGCCTTTCATCATTGTGGCACATTCAGTGAATTTGGTGACTACATTTTGGAGAACGGCTGCACCACATGGATAATGGTTTATATTGCAGTTTACACTCTCTCCCGGTCCATTTAGTGGGTTATGGCAAGATATATAATGTCCAGCATCTGTCCCTGCAATATCATTTAGGACAACTCCAAGTCCTGAAAATGCTCCCACATCACATCTCTTCTTCCCTCTCCCTGCCCTCAGCAGCTACCATGACCACTTTCTCCACATCAGTGCTACAGTTGATTCCATTACTAGTCACAATAGTTCTACAGTAGAATACCAGTAAGTTTATTCTATTCCATATTTAATTACTCCATCCCGTGGACCCTGGGATCATGATGTCCACTCCACCTCTTTTTCAGGGGGGCTTAGATCTCACATGGTTGATGGATGTGATTTTCCTGCTTGGAGTTGTAGGCACTCTTGGTTCCCTAGTATGGTGGTTGACCTCCCTGTTAGCCGACCTGTACAACTTCAACAAATCAGAGAGTAGGAACTGCAACTCTGCTGAGGCTCAGGGCCCAGCTGGCACATGGCCAGTGCAGAGGTTGAAGTCTCCTGTATATACACCAACCCCAGTGCCAGCCACAGATTCAGTAAAAGTGACCGAAGAGTCATGTGTAGAAAGGTCACATCTGAGTCCAACTCCATCACACTCAGGAACACAAATTCCAAAGTAGGGCCCACTGACAAGGCACTGAACTCCAGAGCCAACTGCCATGACTGTAGATCCTGTGTGTCTCCAAAGCCCTCAGGAGCATCAGTACCTGGGGTTGTATCTACTTTGGCGGTCTCTGGGGTCCTACTAAGGTGTGTGTAAGCGCAACCCCTCTGATGACCTCTTGACTCCTTTTTGAAGACCCTTAACCATATATACTCATTTGTCTTTATCATTTCCCTCTTTTATGCAAGGTCTTTTTCTAGTTGCATCACCAGTTATTACTGTTAGTAATCCCTCAGTGCCAGAGAGACTCATCCCCGGGAGTCATGTCCCATGTGCTTAAATGCTGAGTTTGGTTTAGAGAGGGGCTGGAGGATCTCAGGAGGTAACTCTTAGGCACCCTGGAGCTCTAGGCCTAGTTGAAATTTCAGGCACACAGGCTCATGAGCATAGTCACATATTAAGGGCTCATCACTAGAGCATCCTTCTTCACTTGTCTTTGCTCTTACTCTTAGTGGATTATTGCTGTTCCATTGGGGAATGTGACAGAGCTCCCCTGGCTAGGAACTCAGCATGCCCTCAGTTGTCGATTGTAATGATAAATGGTATGAAAATACTCAACATATACCCAGACATTTTTTTGTACACTATATACTTGCCCTGGAGAACACCCTCCCAACCCTGTGTCCCCCATCAATAACACCCCACACAAGCATTCCTCCCCTGCCATAGTTGAACCCCTTTGTGGTCCAAAACTTCCTCAAAAATGAAGCCTAATATATTGCCAAATTCAATTAATAGGAAAATGAAATAGTAGTGATAGGTTTAAAGATTAGAAATAGAATACATACTAATTTAGAAAAACTAACACAAAGTAAAAATAAATTGGGGTTTTAAAAAATGAAAAATATTATGCTCGCTTTGGCAGCACATATACTAAAATTGGAACGATACAGGGAAGATTAGTAAGGCCCCTGCGCAAGGATGACACGCAAATTCATGAAGCATTCGATATTTTTAAATAAATCTTTTCTTAAAAAAGTGAAAAATATCATAAAACATTGTTTTTGACATTTTGCATTTCATCACTGTAATAGGTGATATGTATGTGTAGTAGCAAGGCAATTTCTTTCATTTCTTCCTCAGTGTCTACATCCTTTCTTTTATTTCTAATTTAAAATTTTGTCTTCAGAAAAGTTTTAGATCACAGCAAAGTCACATATACAATATAGGGACTTTCATACATCCAACATCAAACCCTTTCCCCACTTTCCCAGCTATGATTTTTTTACATGTTCATGTTCTGTTTGCTACAGCTGATGAACAGATATTGACATGTAGCTATCAAACATGGTTCCATTTGGGTTTACCTTATGCTTTATATTTTAGACTGTACAATTTTCTAAATTTTCATTTATCTTATGTTTTACATTATGGTTTATATTTTGGCCTCTAGACTTTTATACATTTTTGGTGTAATTTAACATGTCCTATATCCATCATTGCATGATCTTGTGGAGCACTTCCATTGCCCTCCCAGTTACCCTGCTTCCATCTATTCTATTCCTCTCTCCTCCTCCCCTCAGAACCCACAGTGACAACCAAGCTTCCCTGCTTCAAGGTCCAGATTCACAGATACTTGCAACAATGCTGAGGGTTTTACATAATAGCCGTCCGCCCTCATTGGAAGCCACCTATTCTCTTGAGAGACACAATTCCCTCTATTTCAGAACATCGGGCCTCCCCAGGATGTGGGTACACCTTCCCACTCATTGTATGGGTCTACACCCAATGATATAACACACTATGACAAGATGAGCCCTCACACACTCCCTAGAAGCCTGCCCCTGTGCCGTATGCCTCCCCTTAAGCACCTTGAACAGGTAATCCTTCCTTACAATATTTTCTAAAGAGTTTTCTCAGCATTACAGTTTCAACCACATCTATGACAATCTCCCATGTTCAACTGTTCCCCCAGCCATCCCCCAATTCCTTGAGCCATCTGACCAATCCTCCCAACCCTAGCCCCCCTCAAGCCTGCAAAGCCCCACACAGTTATCCCTATGCCCACATCTTATCCCTTCCCTGTACAAATACTTACCTCCACTTGACCATAGATTTCACCCACATAGCCATCACCTCACAACCTTTCTCTCCCCCCTCCAAGTTCGTGTAAGTCTATTATCCAGTCTCTAGCTCTCTAAGACAGACGGGTTTGCTTATTTGGTATCAGAGAGGTCATGTAGTATTTGTCCTTCAATGTCTGGCTTGCTTTACTCAACATAAGGTCCTCAAGATTCATCCATGTTATCCCAAATGTTTGTACTGTACTGCTTCTTTCAGCTGATTAATATGCCATTGTATGAGTATACCACATTTTCTTTATCCATTCATCTGTTGATGGGCATTTGGGTCGATTCCAGCTTCTGGCATAGTGAATAATGCCGCTATGAACATTGGTGTGTATATATCGGTTTGTGTCCTTGTTTTCAGTTTTTCTGGGTATATACTGAGCAGTGGAATTGCTGGGTGATAAGGCAAATCTATAGCTAGTTTTTTGAGAAACCACCAAAACGTCCTCCAGAGTGACTGGATCCTTCTGCATTCCCACCAGTGGTGGGTGAGTGTTCCCATTCCTCCGCATCCTCTCCAGCGCTTGTTGTCTTCTGTTTATTTGATAGCTGTCACTCTTAAGGGAGTAAGATGGCATCTCATGGTTTTGATTTGCATTTCCCTAATAGCTAGAAATTTGAAACATCTTTTCATCTGCTTTATAGCCATTTGTATTTCTTCTTTGGAGAAGTGTCTGTTCAAATCTCTTGACCTTTTCTTAATGGGTTGTTTGTCTTTTTATTTTTGAGATACAGGATTTCTTTGTATATGCAGGATATTTGTCTCCTATCTTTTACATGGTTACCAAATATTTTCTCCCATTGGGTAGGCTGTCTCTTCACTTTCTTGACAAACTTCTTTGAGGTGCAAAAGGCTTTAATTTTGAGGAGGTCCCATTTATGTATATGTGCTTTTGCTGCTCATGCTTTGGATGTGAATTTCATGAAGCCGTTTCCTATTACAAGGTCCTGTTGATGCTTCCCTACACTGTTTCCCAAGGTCTTTAAGGTCTTGGCTCTTATATTTAGGTCTTTTATCCGTCTTGAGTTTATTTTTCTATAAGGTGCGAGATGGTAATCCTCTCTCATTCTTTCGCATATGGATATCCAATTCTCCAGACACTATTTGTTGGAGAGGCCATTCTCTCTCAGTTGAGTGGGCTTGATGGGCTTGTCAGTTTTTGATGAGTGTATATATGAGGATCTATGTCAGAACTCTCAAATTGGTTGCATTTGTCAGTGTGTTTATCCTTGTGCCAATACCATGCTGTTTTCACTACTATAGCTTTATTGTATGTTTTGAAGTCAGGTAGTGTGATTCCACCCATTTCATTTTCCTTTTTCAGTATGTCTTTGGTTTTTCAGGGCCTCTTTCTTTTCCTAATAAATTTCATAGCTAGTTTTTCTAGCTCATTAAAAAAAAATTTGGTGTTGATTTTTATTGGGATTGCATTGAATTTGTAGATCATTTTTGGTAGGATGAACATCTTAATGATATTTAGTCTTCCTATCCATGAACAGGGAATAATTCTTCCATTTATTTATGTCTTCTTTGAGTTCCTTGAACAGTGTTGTGTAGTGTTCTGTGTATAAGTCTTTTACATCATTAGTTAAATTTATTCCTAGGTATTAGATTTTTTATTTACTATTATTAATGGTATTTGTTTCTTGGTTTCCTCCTCTGATTGCTCATTATTGGTATACAGAAATGCTACTGATTTTTGTGCATTGATCTTATTATCTGTGATGTTACTGAACTTATATGTAAGTTCTAGAAGCTTTTTTGTAGTCTTCTCAGGGCTTTCTACATATAGGATCCTGTCATCTGCAAACAGTGAAATTTTGACTTCTTCCTTTCTAACTTGGATGCCTTTTATTTCTGGTTGTGGCCTCAGCGCTCAAGACAATGTCAAATAGAAGGGATGATAGTGGGCGTCCTTGTCTTGTTCCTCCTGATCTTAGAGGGAAAGGTTTCAGGTTTTCACCATTGTAAATGATGTTAGCTGTGGGCTTTTCATGTATACCTTTATCATGTTAGGAAAGTTTCCATCTTTTCTTATCTTTTGCAGTGTTTTTATCAAAAAAGGGTGCAGTATTTTGTCAAATGCTTTTTCTGCATCTATAGATATGATCATGTGATTTTTTTCCTTCTCTAGTTATGTGATGTAATTTATTAATTGATTTTCTTATGTTGAACCATCCTTGCACACCAATAATTAAACCCACTTGGTCATTGTGGATAATTTGTTTAATATGTTGTTGAACATGATTAGCAAGTGTTTTGTTGAGGATTTTCATGTCCAGGTTCATTAGAGAGAGTGGTCTATACTTTTCCTTTTTTCTGGTGTCTTTGTTTGGCTTTGGTATTAGGGTAATGTTGACCTCATAGAATGAGTTAGGCAATGTTCTTTTCACTTCGATTTTTTTGGAAGAGTTTCAGCAAGGTTGGCATTAGTTCCTTCTGGAATGTTCGGTAGAATTCACCAGTGAAGCCATCTGGCCCAGGGCTCTTCTTAGTTGTTAGGTTTTTAATGACTGATTCTCTCTTTACTTGTGATTGGTTTTTTGAGATAGCCAATTTCTTCATTTGTCAATGTAGGTTGCTTATGAGTTTCTAGGAATTTGTCCATTTCCTCTAAATTGTTGTTTTTGTTAGAATATAGTTTTTCAAAGTATCCTCTTATGATAGTCTTTATTTCTGTGGGGTCAGTGGTGATATCGCCTTTCTCATTTCTTATTTTGTGGATTTGCATCTTCCCTCTTTTTTCTTTGTTAGTGTAGCTAAGGGTTTGTCAATTTAATTGATCTTCTCAAAGAACCAGCTCTTGGTTTTGTTTATTTTTTCAAGTGCTTTCTTATTTTCTATTTCATTTAGTTCTGTTCTGATCTTTGTTGTTTCCTTCTTTCTTCTTCCTTTGGGTTTAGTTTGTTGTTTTTTTACTAATTCTCCAAGTGTGCAGTTAGTTGTTCAATTTTAGGTCTTTCTTCCTTTTTGATGTATGAATTTATTGCTACAGATTTTCCTCTCAATACTGCTTTTGCTGCATCCCATAAGTTTGGATATGTTGTGTTATCAATTTCATTAGTTTCAAGGTAGTTATTGATTTCTTTTGAGATTTTCTCCTTAGCCCACTGTTTGTCTAAGAGTGTGTGGTTGTCCATATCTTGGTGCCAAATCTGGGTCTCTGGCCTTTGCAGATTTCCAGCTTCATTCCACTGTGTGGTCAGAGAAATTATTTTGTATGATTTCAAACTTTCTGATTTCTTTGAGACTTTCTCTGTGGCCTATCATGTGGTCTATCTTGGAGAACGATTCATGTGCCCTTGAGAAGAAGGTATATCCTGCTGTATTGAGATGTAACATTCTGTATATGTCTAATAAGTCCAGCTTCTCAAATATATTGCTCAAAGTATTTGTTTCATAATTGATTCTCTGTTGAGATGTTCTGTCCAATGGTGATAGTGGTATGCTAAGGTCCCCCACTATAGTTGTAGAGGCATCTATTCCTCACTTAGTTTTTCCAGTATTTGCTTCACGTATTTGAAGGTACCCTTGTTAGGGGCATAAATGTTTATGATTGTTCTTTCTTCTTGAAAGATTACCCCTTTTACTGATATGTAGTGTCCATCTTCATCTCTCACAATAGTTTTGCAATTTAAGTTTTTGTCTGATATTAATATGGCTACTTCTGCCCTTTTTTCCTTATTGTTTGCCTGTAAGATTGTTTTCCAGCTGTTCATTTTCAACCTCCTTGAATCCCCGAATCTAAGATGGGTTTCTTGTAGACAGCATATAGATGGGTCATATTTCCTTATCCATTCCCCAATCTGTGTCTCTTGACAGGTGAGTTTAATCCATTGACATTCAGTGATATTACTTTCAAGGAATTACTTACATTAGCCATATTTTCTTTGGATTTGTGTTTGTCATATTTTTTCCTCTCTCTTTTTGTCTTTTTAGTTGTTCTTACACGCTCCTCCAGTTCTTACAGTTTGTCTTTCCTGTTATTTTCTTTCCTCCTGCAGAACTCCATTTAGTATTTCTTGAAGGCCATGTTTCTTGTTCGCATATGCTCTTAGTTCCTGTTTATCTGTACGTATTTTGAACTCTCCATCATTTTTCAATGCTAGCTTTGCTGGATCAAGTACTCTTGGTTGGAAATTTTTTCTTTTGTACTTTGACTATGTCGTACCTCTGCTTTCTTGCCTCCATGGTTTCAGATGAGAAATCGGCACTTACTCTTATGGAGCCTCCCGTTCTCTTTTCTCTTTCTGCTTTCAGTATTTTCCCTTTGTCTTGAGTGTTGGATAATTTGACAAGTATATGTCTTGGGGGCGGCCTGTTGGGATTTATGCTGTTTGGAGTGCGTTGTGCTTCCTGGACATGTACATCCATCTCCCTCAATAGGTTTGGGAACTTTTTAGCCATTATTTCCTCCAACACCCCTTCTGTCCCCTTTCCCTTCTATTCTCCTTCTGGGATGCCTATAAGGCATGTATATATGCATTTTGCATTGTCATTCAAGTCCCTAAGTCCCTGATGGATTTTTTTCTATCTTCTTATCAATCAAATCTACCATCTGTTTATTGCAGATGTACTGTCTTCCACAGCACTAGTTCCTTCCTCTGCCTCTTCAAATCTACTGTTGTTTGCTGAGAGTGTATTTCTGATTTCTTGGATTGTGCTGTTCATCACCATCATATCTGTTATCTTTTTGTATATGTTTACATATTCTTCTGTGTGCTCTCCAAGTGCTTACTTAATATCCTTAATCTCTTCCTTCACTTCATTAAACTGGTCTATGATATATGTTTTGAGTGCTTTGATTAGTTGTTCAGTGTTCTGCTCCTTGCCTGGATTTTAGTTTATTCTTTGGATAGGTCCATGTTTTCCTGATTATTGGTTTAGTTTTTAGTTTTTGATGCTGCCTGTTCATCCTGTTATCTGGATGGGTTTATTCAGTTGCTTAGCTTTTCCGTCTAGTCTCTGGGTTTATTTAGGTGTGGTTTTTGTGTTGTGTTAAGCCTTCTCTTTGACATTTTGTTCTTCTTATTCTTATTTCCTGGTTGTTGTCTAAATTCTCTTTGTCGCAGTCTCTCCAGGTCGACGTCCAGATGCCTACTGCTCTGTTCTTCCCAAAACTACTCACTCAGGCAGGATTCTGTCCCCACTCAAATGGTTTTTTGCAGGATAGATGATGAGGGTGCACTCCCTCGAACGCCATCTTGCCCTGCCTCCTTCCCTTGAGTTTTTACTGTTTTGTTTTCTGTTTTTTAATTGCTGCTGGCTGTGGTCTGCTGGATTCCCTCCCACTGTCCATGTTTGTCCAGCTGTGCTCTCTTCTGTCCGTCTAGTGCTCCTCGTCAGACTCCCCACCCCACCCAGGTCCCTGCACATGACCCTGCAGGCAGCGAGTTCTCAGAAATGTTCCACCAAACAAACAAAACTGAACCCGTCAGCAAGGTGCTGGTAGAGCGCCTCGCCCCACTTAGGAGTGGGGACTTTGGGCATGGCCCAGGCGCTGGTTGAGCCTCAGAACAGCCTGGGGGCCTGCAGAGCCACCCAAGCTGGGCCTCTGAGCCCCTGCAAGGAGGGTACAGTGCCCTGAACAGGGCTCCTGCCCCCACATCTTGCACCCCCCTCCCCATCTTCATACCTGGAAGGATCTAGACCCTGAGCCCAGGTTCCCAATGGGGGCGGGAGGTGCAGGCTGCACACAGGGGACCTGTCGAGGTGCAGTCCCCTAGGAAGGAGGCCTAGAGCCTGGAGTTCAGCAGGCGCTGCCCCCACCTGTCCTCAGCCTCCAGGGCTCCATGTTCTTGCCCACCCATGGGAGTAGAGCCTGGCCATTGTGCCCCCCAGGAAACCATGCCTCCTCGCTCCCTCCCTTGCTCCCACCAGGCATCCCCCACGCCCCTGCTGGCTGCCTCTGCTTCCAGGCAGCCCTGGGGCCCCTGAGGCCTGCAGCACCCCCTCCCCCAGTGCCAGTGGCCACGACCTGCTGCCCATCAGTCCTCCCAGGTCCGGGGTCTCCTGTTCAAGCAGCTCGTGCTGGGTGGGGTGGGGTCCTCGTGCAGCACTGGGGTGAAGAGGACGAGGTCAGGACACACAGCCCTGGGGGACAGTGGGTCACTCTGTCCAGGGTGGCCTGGCTGGCACTGAGGCTGGGGGTCCTGCAGGGCCTCCTGGGTCACAGACGCGCATCTCCAGGCAGGAGGGGCGGGGCAGGGCCTGGGGCTGGGCCTCCTGGCTGGCACAGTGGAGAACCCAGGGACAGGTGGCAGCGCTCCTGCCTCCAATCAGCCCAGGGGCAGCGTCTGGAGAGGGAATCAAGCAAACCCAAGGCCAAGGGCAGCTGTGGGCACTGGGTCACGGTTAACTGAGAGTTCTTGAAAAAAGAAACATATATATATTACATAAACACACATTTATACATATATAAGCACATACAATTATCATAATTTGTACTGATAAAAGGATGGGTAGCACATTTTACCAACTATAATAAAACATAAAATACCCTTCATTGGGAATTCCCAATAACCAATTGATTCTCACAGAATCCTTGTTTCTTTCCCGGCTATGGAGTCTGTAGGCAACCTGACATGCAGGTCAACATCAGACCGCAGAGAAGGCGAGGAGAAGAGCTGGCTCCGCAGAGCGGTGGCTCCATCCTGGAGGAACGACTGTGGTTCCGTGGCTGGCTTTCTTTTCACTAAGGTGGTTGCTCTGAACTTGACCCACTCATGAAGGAAGTCAGTTCCCTGAGCCACTTCCCGAATTAGATCACAGTTGTGAAGACTGGGAGCCTATTTCTTCGGTTCCTCTGGTCCTGTTCACGCTGTAAGAGCCGCGCACCTGTGCGGGGGTTCAGAGCTATTTGTGCCCTGGAGGGGCAGGTGCTCCCCCTCACTCCATCCCGTGGGAGGGACCCCCTGTGGGCAGTTGGATGAGTCCACTTCAGTGAGGTGTGGCTGACGTTCATCAGAGCAGGTCTTCTCTAGCACAGGAGCCCTTTAGTAGCAGAAGACAACACTGGTGTGGAGAGAAGCCACGGGAAGCAAGAAACTGGAGGTCAACGGCACCTAAGCAGGCAAGGCCAGGAGGCTGCCATGTGCCCTGCTCGTGACACAGGGACCCAGGCCAAGGAGAGCCGGCTGCCAGCCCAGAGCAGGTAGCCTGGAAACAGGCAGTGCGTGCCCTGATTATTAGAAAGAAAGCTGCACCTGTAAGAGAAGAAAAGCTCACCCAATTGTGGAGGAGAAAAGCATTTTATTAATTACTGTTGGAGTCGCGGACCCGAAAGGTATCGGGAATGAAAGACAAAGAGAGATTGGGAACAGGGGATCTGCGAGCATTGAAGCCTCAAGCTCATCAGACAAGTTTATTAATGTTAGGGGCTTCTTTATATACCCCAAGCAATCGTGAGAACCAGTGACTATCCTAGCTAACTATTCCCATAACTTCATTAATGAAAACACAGTGCACAGTGGATAAGAGAGTAACTAAAGCCCAAGATGTTCTATTATGTTATTGAAACAAGTATACTCATAAATCTTGTTGCCCAGGTTACTTGAGATATCAAGTCTGGGTTCTGCTGGAATGTTATGTTTCCCAGAGAGATTAGCCACCTGCACGTACATCTCCAGGGACAGCATGACGCAGTGGTCAGAAAGTAACTTGCTACCAAGGAAACAGCATGCCTTTGTTTTCCACAAATTACCTTGCAAGAATGGATGTGTAAGCTGGGTAAAATGGCCGGTGTGCCAAACAAGAAACAACATTTATCCCCTAAACCGAGCACAAGGTGCCTCCCCACTTCCCCATTGATTGGGTTCTTCAGGGGTTACAGCCGATCTGAGAGGTCTAGCTAAACTACGGGGTTCCCTCTCTGAGCCGCCGCTCCCATTCCATACATTATGGCAGTTTGGCACCACTTTCAAACCTGACTCCACTTTTGAATTTGGCACTGCCTACATTTGGTGCCATCTTCATTTTGGTGCCACTTTCAAACTTTGGTGCCAAAGCCACAAGAGCCCCTTTCCCCCCTCCTTCAACGGCAGAGACAGCTTCAGGTTTACCTTCATGTGAAAGCCAAACTTCACCCTTTCCTTACAGATCTCCCCTCTTTCTTTCAGACTCTTTTTAGTTTTCACAATTTGGTTTCTCAAATCTGATAAGAACTTCTGCACATTCTTTATCTTACAGGTCTTCCTCTTTAAGGGGGTATAAGTTGTTTTGCTTCTACTGTATGGGCATCTGTCTGGTTCGGGCCATTTCAAAGAGTTTTTGAGCTAAAGCTTGGGCACATGGGATGATGCAACATCCAACTGTGGTGAGTACCTCAGCCTTGATGATAAGGGACATCAGGACAGACAGTGCCACTCCTTTCCATTCTCCAAATCACCTCTAACCATCCCATGAGTGGGTTGTCAATGCCAGAATTTTCTACTAACTCTTCAGATAAGACTGTTAAGCCTTACAAGGCTTTGGCGATAGTCCTGTCTGGGACTGTATTATTGGGGATGAAGTTACAGCAACTACCTCCAATCATAATACAGATGCCTCATTTTTCTCCTAGCGTCATGTCTACGGCTGTCCTATTTTCCCAGGCCATTTGACTAGGAGCATCCAACTGTTCTGCTACTCCCTTAATTGCATCTCTAGTGTAATTGATAAATCTGTGTTGATGATAATATATATAGTTAATCCAACCCACATTTTTGTTAATGGTGACCCAATGAACAAGGACTCAAATCCCTCAGGTACCTGATTTCTAGCTTTACACTCAACTAGGGCTCCCCCAGGAACTCCTAGACTATCTAGACAAATTCAGTCATCAAAGGAACCAGGAAAACTCCTTTCCTTTCTCCTTCCCTGGCTTTGTGTTTCTTCTTCTTTTTCAAATGCCAGGTTAAATGGGATGGCCAGTTGAACCAGAGCACAGGATCCTCTCCACTTCTCAGGTAACACTGGTCAGAGGGTACCCTTTCCACAAGACCACCGACGGTCTGCTCGGGTAATGGCCAAACTGGAGAAATGGCCAGCACTATCCTCACTCACATTCCATATTGTGTACACAAGGCCAAGTTCCTGGAGCCCCTTTCCTCATCTAGAGAGACAGGCAGAGGGACTTCCTGGACCAAGACAGGAACCCGGCACAGCTTTGTTCTTTCCCTTTTTATGAAGGGAAGAGAGTGGACAACGTACTACAATTCTCACCAGGAGTAGCATTCTGGAAGAGGAGCACCATGCCTTAAGCTCCCATTCATGCTCTTCCATAGCTAATGGAACAGGCACGATATGGAGCAGTGGACCAGCCTGTGGCACAAGCATAACAGTTGCTTTTGTTCAGACTCTCGACTATATGTTTGACCCATTCTACCCAGGTATTTGCATCTCCATATCTTGTCTCTATTTCTGCTTTGAATCCCCTGCCTTAAGTATCCTGACTGCTTTGGGATCCTCCTGTATCGGGGAACTGGCCTTTGGTGGGTTTTCCCCTGCTACCTCTGAAGGGTGAGCTGGAGCAGGTGTTGTTGATGTCATATCTACACAGGGAGGAAGGACTCGAATACAGAACCTCCCCAGAGGATCTTCATCTGTAACGTCCACCCACATGCCATGGTCTCTGTCAGGGGAAGAATAAAACGGTTGCTTTTGCAGAATTGGTCTGCCTTTCTAATGGTATTACTACCGGGTTAGAGTGGTGGTTTTTGCAGTCTGCAGTCTGGTGGGGTATTCCCTTTATAAAAGGCTGCTTGTCCTCCAGCTGTTTCCAGTGAGGGTGGCCTCCTCCGTTCCTGGTGGTCCACCCCTTGCACTTGGTAGTCCACCACACAAGGAGGGAGGTTGAGATAAGCTCTCAGTAACTCCAGGTATAGATATTTATTTTGCCCACTCAGCCACCACTGATGTCCTAAATCCCTACATTTTATCACTTGGCAGGTGTCCAACTGCACAGTCTGGGACTCTAGGCCTTCGGTTACATTTACTATCAATGAAACGGGCCTCTTCGCAACCCAAACCTGGAACGTCGTAGTAAGTGTAATTATTCTCGCTCTCAGACTGAGCTTTAAACCCTTCATCTGTCAGCCTCCTGAGGCACTAGGTGAAGTGGTTATGGGTAACAGCCTGCCCTCTATAAGGTACGTTCAAGTGGAGGGGTACCTTCCCGCAAAGCTCACTGGTTCAGGAGCCAACCGGTCCCTCCCCCTTTCTGATATGCCCCCCAACTATTCTTTTCAGAGTGATCCTTAAGGGGTCTGAGGTTGGAGTTCTTTCCCAGGACTCAGACGGTGTTGTTGGGTACTTACCTTCCGGTTTGGGCACTGGTCCTTTTACTCGGGTGCAAGGGGTCCAGCTTCTTTCTGCTATACACATTGCAGTTTCATTTGTCAACAAAATTTTGTAGCATTCTTCCCAGGTTGGCTGAAGTTTGGACTCCTTCCATGACTTGATTAGGACCCAACTGCCAGGTTGGTGTTGATGGACAGCGACTTCTAGAGGCAGGGTCTGGGCCAGCAAACCACGATGCCTGAGGGATGACAAAGTAGAGGACAAAGCCAGTATATAATTCTTAAGGAAGAGATCCTTCCAGTCTAAGGAAGGAAGGTCTCCGTCCTCCGAGGAAAAGGCAATGCAGAAAGCACTTCATAAGGAGAGCTTCCCAGTTCTTCCCTAGGGGCAGTTCCAGTCCTCAGCAGGGCTCTGGGTAAGCACTGAATCCAGGGTAACTTCATTTCTAGGACCAGCTTAGAAAGATGCTTTTTCAAGGTTGGATTCATTCTCTCCACTCTCCCTGAGGACGGCGGGTGCCAAGGTGTATGGAAGCTCCATGTGACACCCAGGCTTCCCATAATATTCTGGAGTACATGGGAGGTAAAGTGTCTACCACTGTCTATATTCTCCACTCACCCGTAACCATAGCGAGTAATTATTTGTTCAAGTATAATTTTAGAAGTCCCTGGTGCTGTAACTGAGGCCAGAGAATGTGCCTCCACCCATCCTGTCAGATGATCTGCAATAACCAGAACATACTTTAGAGAAACGATTGAGGGCTTTTCAGTGTAAACAACCTGAATGCTCTGGAGTGGCCTGAGGCTGGCTCCCATCCCCCTTGTTCTTGCTTCCTCAAGACTTTCTTATCGACCTTTTGGCAAACTATACACCATTCATTTAATTGTTTAGCTGTGGTATAAATACCCACCCATCCAAAATACTTAAGAACCAGATCACACAAGGCCTGTCCCCGCAATGACTCCCTTGGTGTAAGACTGCTAGAATGCCTCTCATTTTTTGCTTATTCTACATTTGCCTGTCATCCAGGAGAAGCCACCTCCCTTGATCATCCAGGGTCACTCCTAACTGTTCCAGCTCTTTCACCTCCTTTTCAGAGAATGTGGGGACCCCAAGCTCTTCGGGAATGGGGGTTATCAGGACCATCAACTTCAAAGGGGGACTGAAGGAGTTTTCCCTAGCCTCCTCATCTGCTAACCTGCTGCCCTTTGCTTCAAATGTATGAACTTTCTGGTGTCTGTTTACATGTACCACTCATATTTCCCTGGGCCAGACACTTGTTTTATTATTTGCCCTTACTAGTCCTTCTCCTTTACTGCTAATCAATCCCCTCTCTTCCCAAATTTTCCCAAAGGTGTGGACTACCCCAAAGGCAAACTTAGAGTCGGTGTAGACTGTACCATCCTCTTCTCTAATAACTGGAGGGCTTGAATTATTGCATACAATTCGCAAGTTTGAGGTGAACGGTCATCGGGCAATCAGCCAGTTTCTTTCACCTCGAAAGTTAGTCCATCACAATTGCATAGCCATTGTGCCTCCTTCCTTCTAGGACCCTGGAGGACCCATCTATGCACACTTTTTTTCCCCCAGTGCAGGGGAGGGTCCCTGAGGTCAGACCAGACTCGGGTCTGATACTCAATCATATCTAAACCATCAGGCTCAGGAGCCTCCGTTGGGTCAGGTCCCTTCCAAAGAAGGAGGCGGGGTTCAGGCTGTGGTCTACTGTCAACACGAAGTCATTTTTCCCACTAGGATAGCCTCATACTTCAGAAATTGGAGTCAGTGAACCACCTTCCCTCTTTCTCAGACAGAATTGTTCTGACCTGAGGAGGGGTGCTAACGGCCAAGGCTCCCCTGAAGGTCAGCTTCCTGCTCTCTTCTACCAGGAGAGCGGTGGCCGCCACAGCTGGAACACATGCGGGCCATCCCCTGGAGACGGGATCCAGGATTTTGGAAAGGAAGGCCACAGGTCTCCTTTGACCCCTGCAGACTTGGGTCAGAACCCCCAAGGCTGGTCTTTTATCTACTGTAAGAAACAGGTGGAAAGGTTTCTCAAGCGAAGGGAGGGACAGAACAGGAGCCGGCACCACTACCCTTTTGAGCCCCTCTCAGTCCCCTATTCCCATTCTTTCTATTTTACCTTGTTGGGCTCTTCCTCCAACAGTTTTTTATATATCCCCTTAGATTGGAATGCATGAGTCTATCCATAACCCCACCAATCACAAGGATTTCCTTAGTTCTCTTTTTGTCCAGGACAGAGGTAATTCTATTATGGCCTGAGCTCTCTCTGGATTTACCTTCCTCTTTTCCTCACTGCTGAGATGGCCCAGGTACTTGACTTCCCTTTCTAGGAGTAATAGTTGACTTTTGACACCCTTAACCCTTGATCTGCCAAGAAGTTTAATAGGTTCTTGGTGGTTTGGGCTACTGCCTGCCTTTCTTCAGCTGGTACTAGCAGATCATCAACTATTGTAAAAGGACTGCTTCAGAAGGAATTGAAAGTTTCTCCAATTCTTTCTCTAGTTCTTGCCCAAACAGGTTGGGGGATTCCATGAAGCCCTGGGGTAGGAATGTCCATCTGTCCTGCTGCCTCCTTCCAGTGAAGGGATGCAACCACTCGAACGTGAACAAGTCTCTACTCTCTGGGTCAAGGGGACAGGCCCAAAGGCATCCTTCAGATGTACTACACTAAGCCAGTTATGATGATGAGGATCTTACTGTAAGGCTGAAGGGTTAGGGACTACAGGGTGCCGAACCAGGACAATTTGGTTGATGGCTCTCAAGCCCTGCACCATCCTCCAACTACCATCCGAGTTTTGATGGGTAAAATAGGAGAATTAAAGGGGGACATACAGGTTTCTAAGAGTCCATCTCGACTAAGACCCTCAGTGATGGTTTGGCGTCCCTGCCTCCCCTTTAAGGGAATGGGATATTCTTTCTGACAAACAACTTCCCCTTCCTCCTTCAATTTGATTTTAACGGGGGGAAGCTGCAACCCCCCCACACCCAATTCCCTTCCTTCACCCATACTTCCTCCTTGATGTCCTTTCTGTCTTCTTCGGTGAACAGGGATAAAACAATTTCTATCTTACTTTCAACTCTAGCTGCAGGGGTATTATCAGGCCCCTTCCCAAGAAATTATTCCTGGCTTCTGGGACGTACAACAGAGAGCTTATAATTTGGCTATCCTCCCAATGAATATCAGTAGGATCAAGAACGAGAAATTTAAATCCCTACCCTTTTGCCCTTGTGACTGTGAATGAACTACCAAAGGCTTTGGTTCCCATCGGGAGGTGGTTCACACCAAAAATGTCGTTTCTTCTTGATATGGGCCCACCTTTAGATTTACTAGAGGCTCCAGGTGGGCTCTTGAGATTAGGAGCCTCTGACTCCCCTACTCCTCAAAATTCATCAGGTGCATGACCTGAACTTCTTTCTTTAAATTTGGACACTCCCTCTGTAGCAGTTTGATTAGTTATGAACTCTAAAAATAGATATTGGATTATGTTTGTGAACTGGTCTGCACCTGGGCATGAGTAAATTATGATTAGGGCTTTGATTGGGTCACATCAGCAGGGCATTGAGTCTTCCGCCTCTTTTTGGGTGGAGACTCACAGATAAAAGGAATGGCAAAGGACAGAGTTGGAGTTTGTTTTCATTTCTTAAAGATTTATTTTACTTATTTCTCACTGCCTGCCCCCCCGCCCCGTTGTCTGCTCTCTCGTGTCCATTCGCTGTGTGTTCTTCTGTGTCCATGTCCATTCTTTTTATTTAAGATTTATAATTTATTTCTCTCCCCTCCACCCCCCTCCAGTTGTCTGTACTCTGTGTCCATTCACTGTGTGTTCCTCTGTGTCCCCTTGTCAGCGGCACCAGGAATCTGTGTCTCTTTTTGTTGCATCATCTTGCTGCATCTGCTCTCTGAGTGTTCAGTGCCACTCCTGGGCAGGCTGCACTTTTTTCACACAGGGCATCTCTCCTTATGGGGTGCCCTCCTTGCACATGGGGCTCCCCTACGTGGGGGACACCCCTGTAGGGCAGGGCACTCCTTGCACATGGCAGCAGTGCACATGGTCCAGCTCACCATATGGGTTTGGAGGCCCTGGGTTTGAACCCTGGACCTCCCATGTGGTAGGCAGATGCTCTATCTGTTTAGCCAAATCCACTTCCCCACTTGCATTCTTGATGGCACCAGGAATCTGAGTCTCTTTTTGTTGAGTCATCTTGCTGTGTCAGCTCTCTGTGTGGGCTGAGCTTTCTGCATGGGGCGGCTCTCCTTGCAGGGCGCACTTCTTGCATGGGGGGCACCCCATGCAGAGGGTATCCCTGCTTGTCATGGTACTCCTTGCCCATGGCAGCACTGCACGTGGGTCAGCTCTCCATATGGGCCAGGAGTCCCTGGGATTGAACACTGGACTTCCCATATGGTAAGTGGACGCTCTGTCAGTTGATCCACATCTGCTTCCCAGAGTTGGAGTTTCCCAGAGTTGGAGCTTTTTGAATATGCAGTTTTGAGCTGAGCCCAGGAAGCGAACACACAGGAGAAGAACACAAGGAATAGACATAGCTCCTTACACATGGCAGAAGCCCTGTGGAGAGAGACAGACCTATTTGCCTGATACTCTACAGGTGGCCTTGTGCAGTGAGCACAGCAGCTGAGCCTGAAGAGAAATGCAGCCCTGGGAAGACAGGAACCCAAGAAGCCTGAACTCTTGGCAGACGTCAGCAGCCATCTTGCCCCAACACATGGCCATAGACTTGGGTGAGGGAAGTAACTTATGCTTTATGGCCTGGTAACTGTAAGCTTCTATCCCAAATAAATACACCTTATAAAAACCAGCAGATTTCTGGTATTTTGCATCAGCATCCCTTTGGCTAATACATCCTCTTAAAATGACCAGGTTTCCCACAGTGGATTCCTGCACTCTCTTAGCCCCTTTATCCAAGCTACCCAGCCTGCTGCCCTATTTTGTCTCTGCCTTCCTTCTCCCTGCCTCACCTCTAATCTTTTTTGGACCTTGTGGTCAACTGTGCTCATCATGACTTTGGCTTTCTTCTGCTGTTTACCCCCTCCCTTCTCAAAAACACTTTCTAAGACTCTCAACTCTTCCAGTGGTTTATCCATCCATCCATCCATCCATTTTCTGGATCTTTTTCTGTATGTCAGGCCAAGACCCCTTTCTGTCGCTGACCCTTGGCATTCCCTGGGCCACAGGGTCATCAGGGTCCATTGCTAGTATTTCCTCACCTGGTCCCTCAACCTTCGCAGGTAAGCAGAGGGAGTCTCATCTTTTTCTTTTTCTTTTTCTTTCATAATTGAGATTTGTATTGGTTGTTTTGAAGATCAGCACAGATATTATGAACAATTTGTACACAATTCTTAATGTACATACCAAAACCCTAAAAAGCCATGTAGTTGTTTTTCTAAAGTTATTCCAGTGACTTTCCAGCTTAAAATTTGGAGGCAAGTTTTCCTTAAGAGAATATCAAGTACCAATATTTTCAAATTTGATAAACTGTTACATTTTTTAAGTCCCACAAATTCACAATACCATACACGCTACATACTCACATTTCCAATCTTTTACAACACATTAACAAAGTTATTAGAAAAACTGGACGACCAAGACCAAGGATGTTACAGAGTTCTGACAGGGAGAGCCAAGATCAGGGAGTGGTTTTAAGAAACATGTCTACTAAAAAACATGGGAATAGAAGTAATTTAAAATGTTCAACACATGTTAAATGCTTAACTTTGCTTCTAAATCACCATTTAGTACGTGTTGGATTAAAGGGTATAAAAACTGCCACCCCCAGGGGAATGTTGATGCCCGAGACAGTCAGAGCCTCCCATAATTCAATATCCCACTATTTTCTGGTTGTACCAAAAAATACACAACCAGCAGATGATTTCCCCTCTTAAAAAAAAACATTTACACTTAAAAAAATGTGATGAGGTGGGATTCCAATCGCCTCCTTAAAAATGTTTCTTCTAGAGCTACTAAAAATCTTGCATTTACAAAATAGCTGATAAAAATATTCCTCTGGATTGTACAAGAAGGGAGAACCAGGGACCAGCGATAAGACATGGTGTGTGGTATTAACCAGACTTGGCTTCTTTCTCTCCTGCATCATCAGAGGCTGGACTCTCCTCATTTTTAGTTTCTCCATTTCCTGCAGGTAAACCTTCTTTAGTTTCTTGGTTAGCCACTTCAGCTTGTTTTCCTTTTGCTCCCCTTTTTCCTTTTGGTTGAACTTTTTTGTCTGAAGGTTTATCCTTTCCCGCTGCCTTTTTTGACTTCGCTTCCACTTTCACAGGAGCGGGTTTGGCGGAGAGCCTCGCCGGCCTCCTCTTGGGCTCCTCCTTCCCCGCCGCTTCCGCCGAGCTGACCTTCCTCTTGGGCATCTTGGCGGTGCTGCAGGACTGGACGCGCTGAGGGCCTTCACGAAGCCGGGCTGTTGGCCGCTACCGCTTCTCCCGCCGCCCGAGCTGCTGGGACAGCGGCAGGGTCGCTGGGAGAACCGGATCATCTTTTCCTTGATTGACCTCAAATGCCATATTTAAATTTTGAGATTTAGGCACAGCCAATTTTATCCCCTGTATAATGAGGTTTCCAAGATCCTTCATTCGTGCTCTATCATCCTGACCAGTATTATTACAGTTAGGGGCTCCATTAGGGAACTTTTGCTCCACTGCCATCACCCCATGTTCTGGTGGGTGCTGCCTTTTCCACTCCTTCATAGCTGTGCTCCTCACCATTCCACTTTCTTCTCCCATAAAGGAGATACACAGTATCAACATACGTTCAGACTACGTGTATAGACTCAGGCCTAGGAATTGATCCACTTGCTCAACCAGCCCCGCTGGATCGTGCATTAATGACTTCATCTCTTTTTAGGTTCTGACTCCCGGACTTGCCAATGGGGCATTTATATAACTGATCTCCCTGGACCAATTGGTGCTTCTCTCAAGGGGTAAAGAGGCTCATTGGGGTATGGTCCCTCATCCTCTTTTCTTCGAGCCCCTTGGAGAAGGGAAAGTTCTGTATATTCTTCCTACATTGCTCTAATTCCTTCCTTAACTGCTGATGAGTCATATCCAGTAGCACAGTGGGCACTGGTTGGTCCTCTGGCTCCCATGGCGCTTGGGTGGGTCCTTTTGGACTTTCTGAATCCACTAGTCTCTGCCCTGGGAGGGAGGGGAAACATAGAGGGGAGGAAGGCTCAATGGGGTCCCAGGTTTCAGCTTTTACAGACTCAGTTTCCGGGTCTGGAGTCTTGGTTTTCACGGGATACAGTGTGGTCTCCCTCCCCTTCAACCAGCACGTGGCAGAGTCAGACTCCTCCTTGGAAGAGGGTTTCTTTTCCTCAACATAAGTACAAGAGCCAATCCTCATCGGCCCCGTGTTTTAGCCAAAATACATCAGGTGGTAAAATGCTTTTCTTGACCCAAATGTAACAGCAATATTTAATCATATTCTTTTGTCCTTTCCTTTAGTCTGATCATTATTGGTCCAATGTTTCAACACCCTCCCTAATGGACTATCTGGAGGAATGTCCCCAGGGGACCCTACAGATACACCCTTTCCTCTTTTTCTGTCCAACTGACTGCCCTATTCCCCATTTTCAGTCTTGTCTGGGTTAATTTCTCTGAAATCTTTTAGCTTCTTCCATCTCTAGCCCTTTCTCGAGAAGGGAAATGCAAATTGGGACTCCACACTCACTGGCACAGTTTGTCTCATGTCTCCTGCACACACAGTCAGCCCCAGACTCATCAGAGCTTGGCCACCACCAAGGCAACACTTAGTAGTCCCTTTTCTTACCTTGGTCCATGCACACAGCTGCCTGGTCAATGGGGGGGCAATTTTCCCTTCCCCTTTTCTTGTCGAAAATCAGCAGATCTAAATGTCTGATCTCTGGTCTTTCCAGCTGTCCACAACGGAGTCCAATACCAATCAATCAGCAGGGCGCACCTTCCCTTTGTCCACCCAGGGGGTCTCCCTCCAAAGCTTCATGTCCTAGGTGAGCCCCCACCCCACAGACTGTTAGAAAGAAAGCTGTACTTGTAAGAGAACAAAAGTTCCCCCGATTATGGAGGAGGTAAGAATTTTTTTAATGATCTGGCAAGAACGGCCGCACAACCTGGATGAAATGGCTGGTGCTCCAAACAACAAGAAGCGCTGACATTTATACCCTAAACCTAACAGGCAGGTCCCTCTGCTGGTCCCACTGATTGCGTTCTTCAGGGGATACAGCCTATCCAAAGGGTCTCACTAACTTATGGGGTTCCTGCTCTCAGTTGCCACCCCTGCTCCTTATATTTTGGGGGTTTGGTGCCACTTTCAACTCCAGCAGCACTTTTGAATCTGGCGCTGCCCACACTTGGTGCCACCTTCACTTTGGCGCCACTTTCAAAATTTAGTGCCACAGCCGCCAGATCCCCTGTCCCTCCCTCCTCACTGCAGAGCCAGCTTGAGGTTCCCCTTCAGGCGAAAGCTGAACTTGACCCTTTCCTCACACTGATGACGCCTGGGCTGGACTTGCTCGTAGTCACAGAACTGCAATCTTTCCAAACTCCCACCCTTTAAACCCACCCATTACATAGTATTAAGTAACCAAGGTACCCAAAATCTCATAATACGTTTTTAAGTTTATTCCACTTTATTAGCTTTTCTCCATCACTCCCTGACCTCTAGACAAGGAAAAAAGCAATAAAGCAAGGTCTCAGAGGAGCCTGTTGGGATTCCCAGCTTCCAACCTGATGCCCGGAATACGGCACTGGGAAGAGACGGGCAGGGAGGCACTTCCAGCAGGTGGACGCGGGAGCGCCGTCAGCCCCGAGCAGAGGCCGCAGGGAGAGGCAGGGGCCACCGGGGGGGCGAGTGCAGAGCACATTCACCTGGTCTCTGACGTGCTTTGTGGAATTGTAAGGCTGTTCTTTCACGTTTCATAACGGTTGTCTCTAAGTGTCCCAAAGAATCCCAGACATTGAGCAGGAACTTCCCGGGTGGGTGTGGGGCCACTCAGCCTTCCCTGGGGGCCGGTAGGTTCCGTCCTCTGTCCCCTACACCCAGGTGCCTCCCTGTGCAGGTGCAGGTGGGGTGCTGGCCGGGTGGGGCTCCAGCTGCTCCCGTCCCTCGCCTAGCCCGGCTCGGGTTCCCCTGGGTGCTCCAGCCCAGGGGGCGTCGGCTCTTGGGTTCACCTTTGGACTGAAGAGATACAGTGAGGAGGACGCCAGTGAATGTCCACAGGGCAGAGTGAAGGTGGCCGCATGGCCAGCAAGGGTCCCAGAGGGAGGGGACACTTGGGGACGGCAGACCTGCGGGTCAGCTCTCCACACGTGGACACTCCCAGTCCTGCCCCAGGTGTGCTCTACAGGCGCTGCACCTGTGCAGGTGGGCAGGTCCCCAAGGGTGTTTGTGTCCACTCTCCTCCATCTGGGCCTGCTGGCGCTGTCCTCCCCCTGTGACTTGGACTGTAGCGGGGTCCCCAGGCCTCCTGAGCCCCAGAGCCCAAGCCTTTGGCTGTCTCCCAGCTGATGTTGTCCCTCTGCTTGTGCCAGTTCCCATTCTGCCCTGGTGCCTGTGGGGTGACTGCACGACCCTGTGGCCAGCAGGTCAGTGGTCACGTGGAGCCCTGGGCCCCGGCCCTCGTGGGCCTGCTCCCCTGCACTGGATGGGGGGGAGGCCAGGAGGGGATTCATGAGGAGCCCTGAAGGGGACAACGGGGTGCAGTGGTGGCCTGGAGGTGGCTGTGCCATGCGGCCAGGGAGGAGGTCACAGTGTAGGAGGGGGAGGGGCTGTCGGGGGTGACGCTGTGGGGGATGGGCTGCGCAGGGGAGCAGGGCTGTGGGGGAAGCCCACCCATGGGGCAGGGCTCGGGTGACTGCAGGGGAAGGGCCATGCAGGCAGGGCCAGGACGCCCTCGGGTGCTCAGGAGGCACTGGTGCCCGCAGCTGGAACAGGCGCTGCCCGGGGAGGGGCCTGCTCAGGCTGGGGGCTTCCCTGCTGGGCCTCGGCTGCAGGGTGGGGCCGCTGCTTCCTTTGAGAGCAGGGGCCCTGGAGGGAGGGTCAGTGTCACTGCTCTGGAAGGAGCAGCTGAGCCCAGGAGAAGCCCTGCCCGGGCCGGCCCGAGCCCTGCGGTCTGGGGGAGCTGAGCGTGGAGACTGTGTCTTTCGCCCTGGGTGGAGGACGAGGGCCTCGCTTCAGAGGCGGGGGCCAGAGCAGCTCAGCACGTGCCAGGGTGCCCACCCGGTTCAAGGGAGGCCCCCGGGCCAAGGACACAGGCTGCAGACAGCTGACCCCCCCAGGGTGCCAGCGATGAGGGGGGAGCAGAACAGATCCACAGGGGGCACCGGCCAGGGCCGCTGCGGGCGCCTGCTGCTGGGCTCTGAGCGTGGGGGAGAGCAGGGCCACGGGCGCCCCAGCCTGCAGGACAGTGGTCTTCACGGAGCACCTCTGGTTTTCCTGCAGCACCTCTGAGCTCCTCTAACACGCTCTTACACTGAACAGAGGGCTGAGGCTCTTACACCGAGCGTCCAGCTCTGCCCTAAGGGGACGAGGGCTCAGGGGGCGGCGCCCCTGCTCCATCATCTGCAGAGGCCCCGGGGCGCCCGTCCCGGGCAGGAGGAAGCCCTCCCAGGCGCTGGGGACCTCCCCACTGGACCACCGGCCTCCTGGCCTGGGGCCCCCAGGCTGTGTCCTCAGGGTGGGTCCGCCCCTGCCTGGCCTGGTGACAAGGCCTCACTCTTAGGATGGGCGGAAGCCGGGGCTTCCCTGAAGGACACAGGACGCGGCTGCGCAAGGCGGCCCCTGGTCCACACCCTCCTGGGACCACCCGAGTTCCTGGGGTCACCACTGGGTGTTCCTGCCCTTAGGAGCTCCAGGGCCTTGTGGAGAAGCCTTGCCTCTGCCTGGGAAGGCCCCGAGCCCCGAACGGCTGGAGCAGATGAGGAATCGGAGGACAGCAATGCCCGGGGGGTGCTGGGCCGAGCCCACAGCTGCCGTGGCCAAGGTCCTCCATGCAGGGCCGCGGTCACTTACGTGTCCTGCAGGGTCAGGCCAGCGAGGGGCCAGTGCTGGTCACTGCTCTGCCCACATATGCTGAGCCGCTCAAGCAGATTTAAAGGGCAAAGTGAACGGCAGAAAGAGCACTGGGCTGGAGTGTGGGGTAAGGGATGGTGCAGCGCCCATCCGGGAACCCGAGGCGCTGGGAGGAGGACGGGCTGTGCCGGCATCCGCGTGACCTCATACACGGGGTTTGGATGTGAGCATCGAAGGGAGACCTGAGACAGCGATCAGGAGGTCTGGTCATGGTAACTAGGAACCCTTGTGCCCTGCTGTTGGTAACCTTATAAAAGCTGACCTTGTGGGTGGAACAGGGGGCGGAGCAGGGGGGAGCATCCCCCAGCCCGCCTCCACCAGGTCCTGGAAGTAGGATGAGCACCCTGCCGGCCTCCACCAGGTCCTGGAAGTAGGATGAGCACCCTGCCTGCCTCCACCAGGTCCTGGAAGTAGGATGAGCACCCTGCCTGCCTCCACCAGGTCCTGGAAGTAGGATGAGCACCCTGCCTGCCTCCACCAGGTCCTGGAAGTAGGCTGAGCAGCCCTGCCCGCCTCCACCAGGTCCTGGAAGTAGGATGAGCACCCTGCCTGCCTCCACCAGGTCCTGGAAGTAGGATGAGCACCCTGCCTGCCTCCACCAGGTCCTGGAAGTAGGATGAGCACCCTGCCTGCCTCCACCAGGTCCTGGAAGTAGGCTGAGCAGCCCTGCCCGCCTCCACCAGGTCCTGGAAGTAGGCTGAGCAGCCCTGCCTGCATCCACCAGGTCCTGGAAGTAGGCCGAGCAGCCCTGCCTGCCTCACCAGGTCCTGGAAGTAGGCCGAGCAGCCCTGCCTGCCTCACCAGGTCCTGGAAGTAGGCTGAGCAGCCCTGCCTGCCTCCACCAGGTCCTGGAAGTAGGATGAGCACACCAGCCTGCCTCCACCAGGTCCTGGAAGTAGGATGAGCACCCTGCCGGCCTCCACCAGGTCCTGGAAGTAGACTGAGCAGCCCTGTCTTCCTCCACCAGGTCCTGGAAGTAGGATGAGCACCCCTGCCCGCCTCCACCAGGTCCTGGAAGTAGGATGAGCACCCTGCCCGCCTCCACTGGGGTCTGGCTGTGAGTAATAAAGGTTTGACCATCCCTGGGCTCCGTGTGGTTTCTCTGGAATATCAAATTGGTTGGTCGCGGTTAACTACCTGCGTGAAAATTGGCGTAGCTGGCAGGAGAGGGTCTCGACCTGTTACCCCCCCTCCCTGCAGCTGAGGGGAAGGACATGCTGGGCTGGAGGACAGGCCTCCTGGCTCCAGCCAGGATGTCACTGACCTAAGGACAAAATTCAAAGGCTCCTGTGCACATTAGCTGCGGATGCAAAGAACGTGAAATCTGTTGGCTCTTAAAAGGGTATTTATTTGGGGTAAGAGCTTACAGTCACATGGCCCTAAGGAGCCCGCCTCAAGCGTCCCTCTCGCCAAGTCAGCTGCCACGTGGAAGGAAGAGGGTGGTGGGGGCTGCCTGGCCTCTGCTCCGCTGGCCTCCTCCTCCTGAGCCCCGTGGCCAGCTCTTCCTGACCTCAGCCGCGGTGGCTCAGGGCCTCCCCCCTCAGTCTCCCGCTGCCTCCAAACCTCAGCCCTAAGCTCTCAGGGAAAATGGTTCATCTTTCCAGGGCGTCAGCTGTAGGAGCCGCCTTCTTTCAGCCACACGGCAGGATAAAAAGCGACAGAGCTCTCTCTTCCTGTGTGTCTGTCTGTCTGAGTTGGTTTGTATCAGACCCAGAAGGGTTTGAAAGTCCAGCTGGAGTCACGCCCACTGACAGTCAAATCAAAAGCCTAATCTCACATGTAACTAATCAGTAATTACATGATTACTCAGCTGGACTTAATGCAGTCAAAGGGTAGTACACCCAGGGGAATTGTTTAATTGACAAACGTACTCTTTCCCTTTCTGAGATTCAAAAAATAATCTCAAACTGCCACACTGTGTGAGGGCTGTGCTCTTGGAGCACGTTCCTAAAAGTCTCGAAAGCTGCAGGTCTTGGTACTCCAATTAGAGTAATTTGGTGAAAGATTTGCAGCTGATTTTGAATAGGACAGGAGCAAACGGGAGGCTCCTCTGAGGGACTCAGAAGTGTTTCTGCAGAGGGCCTTGTCCTCCTGCCCCTTCTGGACCCTGAGCTGCCCTGAGCACAAGCTGAGGAAGTACACAGAAAATATGTCCTGGTGAAACCAGTAAGACAAAGATAAAGACAAATTTTTTACGCCTCCAGGCAAAAAAACCAAGGCATTTGGGAAGGAAATAAAATCAGGCAGGCTTCAGACTTTATTATCACAATACAAAAGCAAGACAAAAGAGAAGTGACATTTTCAAGGAAAATTTATTAAGAAGACATGAGCCCAGAATTTAAGTACAGACAGTAGACAAGGCTACGGAAAAAAGGACATGAAACGTGCAGGAACTCGGGATGGTTCACGCACAGGATGAGACTGAAGAAAGGGGGTGGCTGCGCAAACTACCAAAAGGATGGATCTTGAGCACAGGACATTATTCGCTGCAGATGCAAGACTGTAAGAAGTGTGGGTATAAACTCGGGAGGGCAGGAAGGGAATGGTTTGTGTTCTGACAGAGGAGAAATGACAAGGTTCAAAGACCGGAGGAGAAAGAAGAGAAGAAAGGGTGAAGTGGATTCAGCCACTGCTGCCACAGGTGACAGTGAGAGAAAATCATTTCCATGAAGGACTAAGAAAAGGCTGCCCAAGGACGTTACGGCCATGTTCTTGGTGTAAAGTAATGAAGGACCCAAAAATTATATAAGTTGTCCAAAATTTCAACAGGAATTCAAAGACCATTAGTGAAATAAACTCAGGAAATATTATGTAACATGCAGAGCTGAGACCAAACATCATTCATGACAACAAATGTAAATGGGCTTGATTTACCTGCTTAGAAACACCATTTTCAGATTGGAAAGCAAAGCATTATCTAACTCTATTGATATTTAGGAAAAAAGAGAAAGCCTGAAACTAAGGAGACAGAAAGATGGAAATGAACTCTGGGGCAGGACAGGGCCCAAACTAGAAGCTGTGCACCTGCCCAGGGGCCATTCTGATGGGCGCTGGCAGGACAAGGGGCTCAGAGAGGCTGGAGGCGAGGGGGGCTTGGGACCCTGCCCCTCCTCCTGCACCCCTGCAGCCCCTGGGGAGGGCGGGCCTGCCCCTCCCAGCTCTGGCTCTGCCCCTTCCCCTCCCAGGCCCCGCCCTGCACCCGCAGGGCCCTGGTTCCCACCTGAGCTGCCCCAGGGGTCAGGAGCCAGGACCAGCTGCCAGAGGCCACAGTGGCCCTGAGCAGGGACCCCGACCTGCCCCTCCCGTCCTGCCCCTCCCCGCCTCGGAGGAGATGGCCCCGGCCCAGCCCACGACCCTCTGGGGGTTAAAACCTGGACCTGCGTCTGCACGTCTGTCCTGCCCCAGGCAAATCTGCACAAACGTGTGCCGAGACCTGCCAACGTGTCCACCTGTCCACTTACCTGTGTGTCCGTGAACCCATCTCCCTATCGTCATCACCACCACCCACCACTCATGTACGAGCCCGTGTGCCCACCCGGCCTCCCATCCGCCCATTGGTCCCTCTGTCCCTCGACGTCCCCTGTCCAGCCCCCGGCAGCATCTTCCTCCTGCAGCCAGGAGTCTGCACCTCTGCACTGCCGTCCACTGAGCGAGCAGCCCCGGGACCCTGTTCACCCGACAACCACGACTGTGCCCCCCTGCCCACACCCAGGCCCGGCTCCCAGGAGGGGTGTCAGGAGAGCGGGAGTGGTTGGCGTCAGGAAAGGAAAGAAGCGGTCTCACAGCTGTTTCCAAAGGGTCACTGGGACCGGGAGGGAGGAGCACTGGGGCTGGGAAGGGGCAGGTGCAGGCCCCTCACAACAGCCGGCAGGACCGCCTGTCCTGTGGGGGTGACTGCCGGTCCTCTGGGGGTGACTGTCCCTCTCCTTGTCGGCTCCACACGGGGACGCGGGTCTGCCGCGGGGCCAGGGGCTTGGCGCACCACTGAAACCAGGCCCCGCCCTTGGCGGCCTAGCAGGCCTGCGCCGTGTCCAGGCAGGCGAAGCAGAACTCCACGTGGCAATGGGAGCACTCCGCATAATTGCGCTTGCCCTTGTGCTCGTTGAGCAGCCCGCACATCGGGCAGGCCCGGGTGGAGGGGCAGCCTCGGATCTCGCTGCCAGGGAGGTCCTTGGTGCCGCAGGTGGCCAGGACGTGCAGGCTGGGGTCCCGGCAGCCCTCGTTGGCGCAGTGGTCCGAGGGCGTCCCCTGCCCCTTCCAGGCCCGCAGGCACTGCCAGCAGAACTCGTAGGGGCCCCCCAGCGAGGAGGAGCAGATGGTGCACAGCACCCGCAGGTGGGTCAGCTCCTTCCTCTCCACCAGGCTCCTGCACCTCGGGCACTGGGGGAGGGCGGGGGCTCAGAGCAGGCAGGGCCAGGGGCAGCGGGGAGGGGCAGGCACGGGGTCCTCTAGGATCTGCATTGGGGCTTGGCACTGACGTCCAGGCACTGGGCACTGCCCCCTGGCCTGCGTCCTGGGCACTGAAGCCAAGGCCCTCCGGGCAGGGCCCACACCCACCTCTTTAAAGTCACAGTAGCGTCTCGCCGCAGACAGGGCGAGTTTCCGCTCAAAGTCCCGCTGCTCCTTGTCCCCCAGCGCGGCGCTGTGGCGCACCTCGGGGTAGGGCCACTCGGCCCCGCACTTGGCCCCGTTGACGTCAGCAGGGCAGTAGAGACTGAAGCAGCCCTGAAGGGGGCAAGGCGCCAGCACGTTGTGGGCTCTGTCCAGCACTGAGGCTGGGACTGGCCACTGCCCCCCGCACCTGGTCACCTGGTCCCCCCTGTCTAGAGATGCCCCCCTACCTCGTCGATGAGGCTGCTACACCCGGCCGTCAGGCTCCCGGGGTCCACAGCGTGCCCACAGCTCATCTGCACCCTCTGGGTCCCGTCATACTCGTCTCCTGTAGGACGAGGGGGCTCAAGGTGGGGCAGGATCGGGTGCCCACGGCCAGGCTGCGCTGGGTCTGGGGGATCCCACAGGACATGCGGCCTTGGGGCTGAGCTGGGCACAGAGGCCACACCCGCCTCTCTCCCCCAGCCTCAGGAGTCCAAACACAGCCCCGTGGGACATACCGGAGGCCTCCAGCTGCGGCTGTTGCCTCCCCAGGGCACGCAGAAAGCTGTCCTCGCCCACTGGAGTCACCGCAGTAGGTTCCGCGTGTGAATGAAGCCCCTCCTGAGGCCATGCCTGGGGGGCTGCCCCGGTGCCCTCTGCCCCTCCTGCCCCTCCCTCCTTGGCACAACCTCCCGGGACCCTGCCTGGACAAGGCCTGGGCACAGGACGAGTCTTGTGCTTGTTTCCTGGGTCCTTGACCCTGGACCCCCATCACTGTCCGTAAGGTCAAGGGTGGACCGAGCCAGGGCCACGGGCTGGGGTTCCAGGCAGGGCCTCACCAGGCCTGGTCAGGGGTGCTGGGGGGTGCCAGGGCCTGAGCTGAGGCTGGGAGGGGCGCAGAGCTCAGGCGGGTCCTGGGGCCGCGTTCCTGGGGTACAACGGGTGAGGGGGAGCAGCTGGGCCCAGGTGGTCAGCTCAGGGGCGCCTGCAGGAGGTCAGGGGACCCTCCTGGCCTGGGGGCAGGGCAGAGGCAGGACAGGGTGGGGCAGCTGCTCCGGGGTCTGGAGGGGGACAAAGGGGCGCGGACAGGAGGGGCAGCAGGAAGGGCCCTGGGGGGCCGAGCTGAGCCCTGGGTGTTGGTGGCACAGTCACAGTGTGGGCTCCGGCCAGGGGGGCTCCGGCTCCGCAGCTGGGTTTGGGGAGGGAGGGGCCTCTGCCATGTCTGGACCCTCCAGAGCAGGAGCAGATGGGGGAAGCCGGGTCAGGGCTCAGGCGCGGACACCCTGCTCTGAGCTGCAGGTGGGCGGCAGGGGGCACTGCCAAGGTGGGTCCCCCAGGTTGTCATCAGCCCCCAGAGGACACCAGGCTCTCCTGGAGGGACCCTCCCCACATGCGGATGGAACACAGGGGGCTCTCTAGGGGCGTCCCTCCAGCCCCCACCTCGGGGACCCCACCTTCTACCCCACCCCAGCTCCGCCTCCCTTGGCCTGCTCTGGTCAAGTTCTGGAAAGTCTGCAGTGACCACCGGGAGCTCTCAGCAGCCCGTCCCTCCCCACGGGACCCTCCTGTGACTGGAGGGGCTTGGACCTCCTGGAGCGCCAGGACCTGGCTCCAAAGAGCCCCACTGGCCCCTCCCCGCCCCGGCCAGGTGCTACCTGTTATCTCGTCTTTGCTCTTCATGAACTTGAGCGGGGGCTCGGCCTCCTCCCCCTTAGAGAGGCTCATTGTGGGGCGCCGGCTCCCTGGCCTCAGGGCTCCTTTCCTGCAGGGGACAGTGAAGGGGAGCTGAGGGGGGCAGGCAGGGGTCCTGGCCAGGGCCGCTGCGGGCGCCTGCTGCTGGGCTCTGAGCGTGAGTGAGGCCAAGGGCCACGGGCGCCCCAGCCTACAGGACAGTGGTCTTCATAGGACCCCGTCCTGGTCCTGTCCAGCAGAGAACCCCCCAAAGGTGAAGCCGCACGGGGCAGGACAGGCCTGTCCCTGGTGTGTCCCCTGCGGTGGACGTGTTGCAGCCAAGCCAGGGGTTCTGAGCAGCAGAGAACCCCAAACGGGCTTGGAGAGGCGGAGGAACAGATTTATTACACGCAGGCCTGGAGGAGAGTCTGTCTTCAAATCCTGAGCCCCGTTTCTCAGTTCTCATAGGTTTACACAGGACTTTATGCAGGACTAGCGTGGCTCTCGCTCACTGGCTAGAGCGTTGCTAGGTGACGTTTTGCAAGTGGGGTTACAGAAGCAGAAGGCAGGTGCAAGGACATGCGCTCGTGGGCAGGCTGAGTCACAGAAGCGGGGGGCAGGCGGGTCCCCTAGAGTACAGAAGTGGGGGGCAGGAGTGGTTCGTTTGATAGTCTCCTGCAAGGTCATGTGCACATGGGCTGATTTATAGAAGCAAGGGGCAGGAGTGAATTGTTAGAAAACTTTCTGCAAGGTTATGCTTTTTATTTCTCAACAGAGGGGCCACGATGCAGAGCCGGGACGCGCTGGGGTGAGGAGGACGAGGAGCTGGGGCCTCTGGGGGACCCTGCTGAGGAGCACGGGGTCCGGGCACTTACCAGGCCTTGTGGGGTGCCCCCGGGCCAGCACTGGGCACGGCAGGGCAGGGTCCTCGGGCGCCGAGCAGCTGAGCGGGACCCTGCATAGGCTGTTTCTGGCCTGCGTCTCCTCCAGCCCGTCTGCATCTCGGTCGTCGGCTTTAGCCCTCCGCAGGTGTTCCACTTCAGCCTCGACCACCGGCCTGAGCCCAGAGAGGCCGGGCAGCTCAGCACCTGGTATGGGCAGCCCCCTCCCCGTGTCCAGCCCCTTCCCCATGTCCCGCCCTCTGCATGTCCATCCTGCCCTGCCCTGAATGCCTGGGGTCCCCCGGCCCTCCCCCTGCCCCCTCCTTCCCACCCGGCCGCGCCTGGACCGCCCCGTGGGCTCCAGGGGCTCCAGCCATGGGCCCAGCTCCTCCCGAGGCCCGAAGCGCAGGCCTGGGCCCCTGCCCTCCCCCCAGGGGCCAGCTGCAGTCTGGGTCTGGGGGCCGCACCTGCTCTGGGTGCTCTCCACTCTGGGTGGGGCTCTGCGTCCTGGGAGCTCAGGGCTGCTCTAAAGGCGGCTCCTCCCATCCTGCTCCATCCAGAGCGAGCAGCGGTTCCCGGCCCTGGGCTCCCCTCTGCACCCCTCTATCCCTGACCTGCTCCTGGCCCTCTGCGCACACCTGCTGTGCCTGTGGCCCGGCTCCTCTTGGGCCCTCCAGAAGGAAGGCGCCCTGAGAGCCCGCCCGGCCGCGCCACACCCCTGCGCCTGTTCCTCTGGACTCTTGGACTGAAGGGCTGCCTTAGGGGGTTCCGGGGACATGGGTTAAATCACGGCGGCCCAGGACCCGGCGTCCATGGCACAGAGACTGGATGGTCATCATGACCTTACCCCAGGGGACGTGCCCTGAGGCAGGTGAGACCTGCGTCCTCAGGACACCCAGGTGCACCTCGTGAGAGCCGGGCTGGCCGGGTCGCCTTCCTCGGGGAAAGCAGCCTCGCTGCTCCTCTTGGGGTGCTCGCCCGGGCCCTCGCGAGGCGGCCCCTTCGTCTCGGGGACAGGTGCGGCCTCCACCTCCTTCCCTGGGACCCTGTCTTCGGGCTCGTCTTCCTGCCTGCAGCAAGAGGGCAGGTCACCTCCCGGTGATGGCTGCCCTCCGTCACCAAGCGCACCCGTGGACCAGCCCCCGGCCCCCGCCCTGCCCGGGGTCATGCGTCATCTCGGACCCCACCCTCCTGCCGTCCCCAGGCCTGGCCACTGTCTCAGCCCCAGCCCGCCTTCCAGGGCCAAGTCCTCAGATGAACGGTCAAGGTGGACTCCACCTCGCCTGAGCAGAGGGACGCCCCCAGGCCTGCCCAGGCACCCAGGACCCTCGGCCTGCCTGGCTGCCCCCGGGAATCCCCCTGGGGGAGATGTCCCTGGCTTCATGAGGAAGGAAGGAAGGGGCTCAGCCTTGCCCTGGGCCCAGGTGGCCTGCCCCCTCCTGCAGGGCAGCGACGCTGGGCCAGCCTCCGGGGCCACCCAGGAAGTGGGCAGGCCTTCTCCTGCCCCTCCCACCTCACCCCGCAGGGCCCAGGCCCACTCCTCACTCGGGGTGCCCATGCAGCAGGGGGGGCTTTAGTAAAGCAGGTGAGGGGAGAGGACCGGCTGCTCGACTCCACCCCTCCATCCCCCGCTTTAGAGCATTCTAGAAACCACAGCCCAGGGATGTGTGGCCAGGCAGAGGCCTCCTGGGTTCCCCTCGTCCCCAGGCCCACCGCCCTGACCTGTTGGACAGCACTGCCCCTCCCCAGCCTGGCTGCCATCCAGGGACCCTCAGGCCACCTGCTGCCAGCCCTCCTGGGCCCCTGGGGCACCCTCTCCCTCCCCGTATTCCCTGCAGCCGTGCCCTGGAGGGACGGGAGCCAAGGCCACTGTGACGGTCACGTGTGGGCTCTGGGTTCCCTGCCCCCGAATGTGGACCCCAGGGCCCAGACCCGGCACGCACCTGTCCCTGCTGTCCTGACAGCGGTACATCAGCAGGTACGGGAGCCCGGACCTGTGGGCAGGACGTCAGCCTAGCGCCCCCGCCCACCCCACCGCCCCTTTACCCTCCAGGGTCCCCCAGCCTCCCGGGAGGGCCCCGCCCCCTGCCCAGGGGCTCCTGCAGCCGTACCTGTGTGTGAACTGCTGCGGGAAAGACCCCACCTAGGAAGAGAGGGGCGGAGAGGTGAGGACACGGCCTTCAGGCCACTCGCCTACCTGCCACCTGCCCTGCATGTGGCCCCTGCGCCTTCTGCCTCCTTCAGAGGCTCCCCCGCCAGGCAGTGCCGGGCCTGACCTCTGACCTTTTCCCTGGACCTAGGCCCTGACCTCTGTCCTCTCCCCTGTGCCTGGCCCTGACTGTGACCTGCCCTGACCCCCGGCGCCTGCCGTCCCCTCCCACAGCTGTCCTCTCCCACAGCCCAGGGCCATGTGGCGGGGGCACTCACACGGTCCACTCGCTGGTGATCGAAGTGATACCACTGCTCCTGGCCGGGGGGCTGGACGAGGGCCGTGTAGTGGCCCCCGCTGTAGTCCCCCCGGTGGCTGCACATGGCATAGAGATGGTAGCGCTTCCGCTCCTGCGGGGAGACGGGGTGTGGGGGCTCGCGGGTGCCTCCACGTTCCAGGACAACGGGGGCCCTGCGGGCTGTGGCCGTGGTGGGCATCGGCCAGCGCCACCCGTCCTGCCCCTGCCAGCGTCACGACGGTAGGAGGAGGACGGACACAGGGCGAGCCCCAGCGGTCCAGGGGTAAGGGGAGGACAGGGGGCTCTGTGGGGCCACAGGCCACCTGAGGAGGGGTCCTGCCAGGCCCCTGGCCACCTCCAATCCCGCTTTAGCTGTGGGGTTTCCAGGAGCCAGGACTGTGCCTGCCCCTGACCCCCGCCTCTCCTGGGGCCTGTCCCCCCATGTCCCCCACCTGTCCTGGGGGCCTGTGTCCCCCCATGTCCCCCACCTGTCCTGGGGGCCTCTCCCAACCTACCCCCCAGTCATGTGGTACCTGCACTCCTCCACCTGTCCTGTAGGTTCTCCACCCCCCAAGTAGCCCCCCATCTTGTGGGGGCTGCGCCCCCCGCCCCCTCTCTCTGGGCCTGCGCTGGCTCACCCTGGTCGGCAGCTGTTCACTGAAGGAAAGGTGGTGGGGGGCACTGCCTGAAACACTGTCCTTGTGCCAAAGGAAGGTTTGTCCTGGGCTCCCCCCTCTAGCGCTGACACTCACCGGGGCTGGGGTGACTGTGGCTCCCCTAGAACCTAAAGAGTGGGGCGCAGCAGGCGCCCGGGGCGCGGTCTGCAGTTCCAGCACGTGGGAGACGTTGGCGGTTGCCTGGGCTTTGTGGAACTTTCCCTTTTTGAAGGTGAACTCGCTGACTTGCAGGACCAGGATCTTGGGGAGCCGCAGGAAGCGCTGCTCCTAGAGCGGGCGAGGCGGGTCAGGGGGCACCCCACGGGCCAGGGCCCAGGCCGGCGGCTCAGGACCCTCCTCCGTCCACCTGCCCCGCCGCCTGCCCTGTCCGGGTCAATGAAGAGGCTGGGGGTCGGGGTTCTGCCCCTGCGATGGACCCTCTGGCCGCCCTCCAGCTGGGCCCAAGGCCAACGCCACCACCAGGAGCACGTTCACCCGAGGACCGAGAGGCACCGCCTTCGGGGAAGACCAGCCAGCCCCGGGGAGGCAGAGGTGCTCTGCAAGAGCAGTAAACAGTCCAGGTGGAGCAGAGCAGGGAGAGAGCAGCCAGGACGGAGCCCGAGCAGAGAATGGAAGTGAGCGCCGGTTACAGAAAAGAAACAGCCTCCAGCACTGAGGAGAAAGAGAAGAACAAGACCCACGGGCGAGGGACCCTGGCCAGGGCTGTGGCCCCCAGCTCCCCAGCTGCCGTGGAGGAACAGGTGCCTCAGACCAGGACTCGGGGCAGCGTGGCACAAAGCCACAGGCCAGGGCACTGGACAGGCCACAGCGAGGGGCAGAACCCTTCTCGGACCAAAGAGGCCAGGGCAGGAGCGAGACGCGTGGGAGTCGGCAGGCCGAGGAGAGAGCCCCTCAGCGAGGTGGCCCCAGGGGCCCCGTGTCGGGGACAAGAGCGAGGCTGGAGTCCAATGCAGGGGAGGTGCCCTTTGTGCCCAGGGCAGGGGCGGGGGGAGGTGGACAGGCCGTGGGCACAAGGGAACAGGCGGGCACACCCTGCCCCGCCCTCCCAGCTCAGGGACCCTGAGGCCACTCGGCCGCTGGCACCTCTCAGGCCCCCCGAGGGTCTAGTCCAGCTCAGGGGCTACCCCAGGGCCGGGGAGAAGCAGCCTCGGCCCAGGCCCTACCTCGGAGGCGGGGGTCTTGGCATCGCAGCGCTCACAGAAGAACAGGTTGTCGTCCTCATCGAAATGCTGGATGTGGGGGCCGCTCAGGGCACCTGTGTCCTGCAGGAGACCAAGGAGAGAGGCTGGGGGCTCCGGGGGGCTGTGCCATACCCCTTCCCCACCCACTGCCCCCACCTCTGTGCTCTGCAGCCTTCCAGGGCCCCTGCCCCCCACCACAGCCCCTTCGAGGCTTCCAACGGGCACAGGGTTTGCCCTAAAAGGCCCTTTAGGGTGCAAAGCCCAGCCCCCCACCCCACCCCACCCCCTGAACCCCACTGTCCTTGAGCACCCACTGCCTCTAGGCTCTGCGGGGCGCTCCCCAAGCACAGCTGCTCTCTATCCCCATGTACCAAGCCACCTGGGGAGGGCCCCCACCTGCCTGCCCCCCACTGCTCCTGAGTGCCCGAGGTAGGGGCACGATTGGCATCTCTGCCCAGCGCAGCCCCCAGCACAGACGGGGCTCAGACTGGCGGTGACTAGAGGGAAGCGGGACCCGGGGCTGGAGAACACCCACTCCCTGGGCCTCCCCCCGCAGGCCACCTGGGAAGGGGCCGGTACCTGGGCGCGTCCAGCAGGCTCCCAGGGCGGCTCTCGGGGCGCCTGCCTGAACCCATGCAGACCACGAAGCCAGGAGAGGGAGGCCAGGGGGAGCAGCAGCGTCCTGCCCCCGGGCGGGATGTGGTCCTCACTGCCACACCTGGCGCACTTGACCACCATCTCCACTTCACTCTGAAACAGCTGACAGGAGGCGGTCACTCCCCAGGCCCCAGGCCTGGCCCGTTCCCAGGTGGGCCCAGGGCAGCACCGCCGGTGTGGACAGTCCCAGGCTCCACCTGGGCCAACGCTGCTCAGCGCCCTGCGAGCCCCTCGATCCACGGGACACGGGGTGCACTACCCGCCCTCCAGGAGATGGCAAGGCCTCTGGACTTCAGCCACAGGGGCGCCCCCACCCAGGACCGAGGCCCCGATCCTGCCCCTTTGGGGCCCTGGTTGACCCAGGCCCCGTGCCCCCTACCTCCTGCAGGTCGCCCCGGCCCAGCTTGTCCAGCAGCAGCAGGAACACCTCGCCCACGTCCTGCTGGCCGTCTGCAGGGCACGGGGCCAGCTCAGCCCCCGGAGCCCCCTCTGCCCCGGGCCCTCGGTCCCGCCTCCCCCACTCCAGAGCAGGTAGGACACCGCGACGCGACGCGGCCCCTCGAGCAGCCTCCCCGCTCCAGCCCTCCTCCAGGTCCCCGGGCTGCCCAGCGTCCCCGCTTCCTCCCTGCAGCCTCCCCCTGCTCTGACTGTCCTGGGACCCCCAACCCCAGAGCCGCGGCCATGGACACCACCCCTGCTCCATGGGGTCCATGCTGACTGCGTGCCCTCCCGCTCAGGTTACCCCTCTGCCCAGGACCCGCCCCAGCCTCCTGGGCCCTGGCAGGAGCACCAGGTCCACTCACAGCCCAGGCCCAGGCAGGCGGTCAGGGCCCGCGTCTCCACGGGGCCACACCGCGCCTCCAGGCCCCCGAAGATCTGCTCCAGCACCTGCTGCAGCCGCGAGGACCGGAGCGCCTCCAGGCCCCTGAAGATCTGCTCCAGCTCCTGCTGCAGCCGCGAGGACCTGGGCGCCTTCTGGACCCTGCGGCCACAGGGCAGCCCGGCTTCCACCTCACCCAGGACCAGAGCTCCCCCCCAGTCCCTCCCGGGGCCGCCGGGCGCTCACCTGTCCCGGAATTCTGGGGTCACGAAGAGGCACTGCAGCAGGGCGTTGAGGTAGTCGGTCAGCCCGTGATTGACGAGACCCACAAAGGGGGGGCGTCCCCGGGATGGACCTGGGGGAGGTAGAGCTTCTGAAAGGCTGGGCAGTGCTCAGGAGGGAGAGCCCCATCCCTGGGGCACCCCCACCCCTCTTTCTGCACCAGACCTGGGCTGGGCCCAGAGACCCTGAGGGGCCCCAGGGGCTGGGCCTCCGTCCCTGCTGCTCGTCTCTCTGCACACCTGTGCCAGACCCCAACCTCCCCGGGTTTCTCAGAGGGCGCCCCCCACCCCATACCTGCCCAGGTGGGCACCTGCTTTCCCTGCAGCCAACTCGGGGCGCACACTGCACCCCTGCCCCAGCCCAGGACTAGGATCGGTTCTCACCAAGCAGGGGTGGCCAATTTTCCCCTCAAAGCTCAGAGAGACACGGTCTCATCCAGTAACCGGGGGCCTCAAAGGGCTCTGAGCCCCGTCTGCCTGGCCCCACGTGCCCCCAGGCCACGTGGAGGGTGGACCTGCCCCCCCCCCAGCCCAGCGTGTCAGGGGCTGTGCCTGGGGTGGGAGACGCGTTCTCACCAGGCAGGTGTTGCCCGGGTGCACCTGGAGCTCATCTTTGCCTCAGAGAGACCCCCAAGGTGGGAAACAGGACCCCAGACTAGGAGGCGGCGCTGCACGCTGTCTCCCAGCGCCCACCCGACTTCCCCCAGGGGAGAAAAGGCAGGAAAGTACTGCAGGAATAGAGTCCCTAAGGCTGGAGGGACCGCCGCCAGCGCCCTCAGGCTTCTGGAAGATTCCTGCCGGAGCCCCTGGCCATCATGTGGGCGTTGGGGGAGACAGATTCAGCTTAGCTGCTCCGGGACCGGGTGGGGTGCGGGTGGGGTGGGGTGCTGTCCCCTTCCCGCGCCCCGCCCCCTCCGCCCCCCCTTCCTCACCACCTGGGGGTGCAGCTCCCGGCAGAAGGAGCTCGAACTCATCCACGGGGGTCCCGAAGTGCAGCCAGAGGGCAGATGGGTCTAGCGCCCAGGGCAGAGACTCCTCTAGGTGACGTCTGCTGAATGTCCACTGGTCCGGGCACCTGTGGGCAGCGTCCGGGGAGCGAGCACCGGCGCCCCCGTCCTGGGACCCCCGCAGGCGCTCCATCGCGGCTGCCCCGCGGCGTGGACCTCGCGGGGAGGGAAGCCAGCGAAGGGGCCTAGGCCCACCCGACCTGGGCGCCACGCCCCGCAGACGGGCGGGAAACTGAGGCTCAGGGGGCGGGAACGGCTCTCCACGGGCGCGCGGGGCTGGGGGCTCCAGGCGAGCGTCCCCCTGCGCCCGGGTCCCCGCGGACCGAGACCCGGCTCTGGGGCCCCGCAGCCCCGGCCCCTCGGAGCCTCCGGCAGCGCTGGGGTGGGGGCGGGGCGCCGGCGGCTCCGCCCCGCGCGGGGGCGAGGTCGGGGGTGGCGGGGGAGGGGCGGCCCTGTGCGCTCCACTTTCACTTTCGATTCTCTGCTGGGGAACATTCCAGAGAACTCCCGCCCGCGTGTGCAAGGACGGGGTGGGGTGGGGGCGGCCGGGAGGAAGGGACTGCTCAAGACCCCCTGCTGGGGTGGCCGGACGCCCCCCCAAGCCCCTGCCCTGAAAAGGGAAACCTGAGTTTTGATCCCTGGAAGTGCCCTGGCCCTGAGCAGAGCCCCCGCAGCCCTCACTGCCCCCTGCCCGCCCGCATCTCCCTCCCGCTCCCCGGGCAGCGCTGACCTGCTCAGGACGGGGCTGCCTGGCCACCGAATTATATTAGAGACCCCCACCACACCCCGCTCTCCCCACCCGGGGCCTGCTCCCCCCAGGGCGCCCCATGCTGGCTCCCCTCGGGGCGCCTGAGAAAGTCACCAGGTTAAGACCAGAACAATCCAAACAACCTTCCTGGGTGAAGAGGCAGCGAAAAGCCCTGATCTTAGGGCTCCGGAGCGCCCAACCCGGCCACGTCCTGGGGAGGCCATGACCGGGGACGCCCAATGCCCGGCATCGGAGCAGCCCAACAGCACCCTGGACCCCAGCCTGGCGCCCCAAGCGCTGCCTCCAGCCATGGGGGCAGGCGGCCCTTTCCTAGGACAGCACGGGGTCTCCCTGCCCTAAGGCAGGGGAAAGGCTTTGTGGGAAGCAGTGATGAGAGGAAAGGCTGTGGGTTCAGGGCCCCTGCGTCCGGGTGCCCGGCTCCCAGCCTTGGGCTGCACAGCCCACTCCCCAAGTCGGGGCATTTTCCAGATGGCACAGGCCCTCCAGCGGGGCAGGGGCAGGAGACCCCTAAGGTCGAAGGCTGGATTCCCCCTTCCCCATGAGGGACCCAGGGTGAGGCCTTGGCCAGCGTCACGGCCAGCCCAGGCAGAGCTGGGATTGAACTGGGGGACTCTGGTTCCGGCCTGGACCGGTCACCTCCACCACTGCCCGTGCTCAGGCCTTGACCGGTCACCCCCACCACTGCCCGTGCTCAGGCCTTGACCGGTCACCTCCACCACTGCCCGTGCTCAGGCCTTGACCGGTCACCCCCACCACTGCCCGTGCTCAGGAGGGGATGCTGTGAGGAAAGGCCCAGACCACGCGTCCACTTTCCATTTCTTCTAGAACCTCCGCAGCCTACAGAAATGTCAGAGGAAGCATCAAAATGCCATTGAGTAAGTTTACATTTAGAACTCACTGCACACACACAGACTGGAACAGTTAAACCGCTCAGAAATCTTGTTGCACAGGATCTCCCCCTACACTTGTACTAAAATGTACGTCTCCAGCTAGCTGTAGGAATTTCTTGTCCGCACAGCCTGAGAAGCGCTGACCTGCTGGTAGCCACGGCCCCAGCAGGAAGAGCCTTCTAGAAATGAGGACCTGTCAGCAGTGAGCGGCTCTCTTGCATTTGCGACGAGCGACTCACGCTGCTTTCAGTGACAGCGGAGGGAAAAGAAGTCGCCCAAGTGGAAACTGTGAGGACCCCGGAAGAGGCTTTGCAGGAGAGGGAGCAGCAGCCCCTAATCCGGCCAGGCCACGTCGTGCTGGACGCCCCGGAGCCTGAGCTGTCAATCACCTCGGGCAGGGACTTGGGTGGGAGTCACGTGGGCCTGGTGTCCAGTCCTCCTGGCTCTCCCAGGCTCTCTTAAAGGAGGAAGCAATGCGATTGGCCCCCTGGGATGTGGGGGCATCCTGCCCCGCCCCTGGGCCCCCCCGCCAGCCAAGGGCCCCTCCGGGAACTGGCGCAGGTAGAGGCGCCAGGTGAACTCAGCTCGGGCGTGGCCAGGCCGGGCAGGTGCGCTCGGTGGCCACGTCCAGGCCAGGCTGGAGCTCGCAGCCCACGTCCGGCCGTGGCTCAGCGGCGCCAGCTCAGGGTCGCGCACGGCGCCGGGCCCCCATGCCTTTCTGTGCGAGAGGCAGGTGCGCGCCAGCTGTGCCCTCCCCCGAAGCGCCGCCACCTCCCGCCCCAGGCGCGCGGGGCCCAGGGCGCGCAGCCGGGCCCACAGGGTGCGGGGAAGTGCACGCGCAGCACCCGGTCCAGTGCGTTCCAGGCGCGTGCCCTGCGCTCCATGCGCCCCTGGAGGAGGGGGTGGTGATGCCCCAGGGAGGCAGGTTAGTGTAGGGAAAGGGGGCTGGGCCCCTGAGGACAGGGCTGGGAGGCCCTGCCTGGACCCCCTGCTATTGAGAAAGCTGGAAAGACCCCACCTAGACCCTGTCCACAAGCTCCCATTTGGAGCTCTTCTCAGGGTCCATGGGGAGCCCCCCCTCACCTCTAAAGGAAAAGCCTCCCTGTTGGCCCCCTGAGAGCTAACAGGTGGGGAGCCAATCAGAACAGCAAACAGCTGGGACCCCTCCCATGAGGAAAGAGGAGGAGGAAGGCCTTAAAAAGGCCTAACCTGGTGAATTAATCACCCAAAGCGGTGCTGATGCAAAACACCAGCAATGGGTTGGCTTTGATAAAGGGTATTTATTTGGGATAGAAGCTTACAGTTACCAGACCACAAAGTCTGAGTTACTTCCCTCACCAAAGTCTGTTGCCACTGGTTAGAGCGAGATGGCTGGTGATGTGTGCTGGCTCAGGCTTCCTCTTCCTCTTAGGGCACTGTGGTCCCAGCGTCTTCCTACATCCCCTGTAGTCTGGATAAGTCTCGCATCTCTCCCAGGGCTCGCTTCTCTCTGGGCGTGGTGGCTCTGCTCTCCCACAGGGTCACCTATGGACTGTCCAGGTAACGGTGTGTCTCTGTTCCCAGAGCCTCTGCTCCAGCTTCTTCTGTGTGTTTACTTCCCAGGGCTCCAGCTCAAAACTCCGACCTCCCTTCACTGTAGTCTGTTTCTCTGGGGGTCCCTGCCCACCAAGGGGGTGGGGACCCAACATCTTACTCATGTGGCCCGATCAAAGCCTTAATTATTATTTGACCAAGTGAAAGCAAATCCTCTGATTCAAATATAATGTAAGGGAAATGGATGTGGCTCAACCTACTGGGCTCCCGCCTACCGTATAGGAGGTCCAGGGTTCGATGCCCAGGGCCTCCTGGTGAGGACTAGCTGGCCCACGAGGTGAGCACGCCCACGCGGAGCGCCAGCCCACACTGGAATTCTGCCCTGACCAGGAATGCCCCGCTGCGAGGAAGTGCCGCCCAGCACGGGAAAGCCACCCCGCGCAGGAGCGCTGGCTCACACTGAGAGCCCAGCAAGATGAGGCACAAGAGGCCCATGGGAGAGAAAAGAAGAAGACATGGCAGAACAGGGAGGTGAGGTGGCACAAAGAGATTCATCGCCTCTCTCCTACTCCGGAAATTCCCAGGATCAGTTCCCAGAGCCACCTAATGAGAATATAAGCAGACACAGAAGAACATACAGCAAATGGACACAGAGAGCAGACAACAGGGGGAGGGGAGTGGGGGATAAATAAATAAAGATAAATCTTTAAAAAAATGAAACAAATATAATCTAATATGCCTGGAGGGACAGGCCAGTTTATAAACATAATCCAATATCTATTTTTGGATCCATAAACAATACCAAACAGCTATACCTGGGGACCTATGGTTTCCAACCCGCTGGCATGCCTGCAATTCATGTGTCAGATTATGTACTTATCTCTTTTGTTTCTTAAAAACTCTTTTGCATTGCCTACCCTATAGCCTGTCCTTAAATTCTTCTATACGACGTAGCCAAGAACCTATAAGTCCAGAACTCAGAGCATTCTGCTAACCTATTTGGTGAGCCAGCCAGGAGACGAAAAGGCAAGTAACTCTCCCCGACACTCTATGAAGGATGGTAAGTTTTGGCTTTGTAATTAAAGCCTGTTTGTGCCCTCTTTTGTTTTATTAGCAAGACCCCAAGACTCTCACCCTGGGCTGTGCCCAGAGGTTTGTTCCACACTCGGCCCCCAGGAGGCCCCGAGATTCCTGTTTATCCTTTACCTCCAGGGACCCTGAGGTTGTTTGCCGCAAGCCACAGAGCAATTAGTCTCTGTTTCTGGACACTCAGTCCCTGGCAGTGGTAATAAAATGAGGTGTCTCTCACAGCCACTTTCTAAGACCCTGCAAGAGGAGGCCAAAAGAAAGCTCCCTAGCCAGTCCCTTTCCCAGTGGAAAAGCCCAGCTTGGAGGCTTCAGTCTGGAAAGCAGACCCAGGTGTCTCCCAAGACCTCTAAGCCTGTGGGGTGACGAGGGATATAAGGCCCCAAACTGTGGAACGTGGGGACAGCGAGCAGGACTCCCAACCTTCAGGACCCTGGCTCAGGGAGGATCCACTCAGCCAGGTCTAGCAGGGGGACACCACCAAGACTGATGAGTGCGCTTTCCTCACCTAGGATAATGGCGGCTTCTCCAGCATTCCAGCACCTCCCCATTGTGGTGTCTTCTCAGGAACTGGGACAACCTGCCTACTGGGGTTCTAAAAAGAAAGAGGCTAATCTATCCTGCCCCACCATGGGGCTGCAGTACAGCCAAGAGTGGGCTCTGTTTGGGACCCCGAATTCCAGTGAAACCTGTGTGAGAGAGAAGGGAGGACAGAGAGGGTGACCATGTGGTCAGGTCTCCTTAAAGCGATGAGGAAAAGCACTGCCAAACCTGTGATTATAGTAAGCTCAGGGTAAGGACTCAGGGAGACCTGAAGACCCAGCCTTGCTCAAGGAACGCTGGTAGAGGCATAAACATACCCCCTGGTGGTTTACCTACTCAGGGCAAGAGCCAGAGGGGACCCACCGACTTTGAGGAGACTGCTGCCTCTTGTCATCCCTGGACTCGCCTTTGGAAGTCCACACTTCCCGTCCAGCAGCTGCTGGAGTCCTGCTATCCCCAAGGACCGGGGGTGGGGGCCTCCCACCTTGAGCGTCATGGTTCCTAAAAGCAGAGGGTCATGAGAAAAAACAGGTTTCCCTGAGACTTTACTGACCTCAGCAAGTATGTACTGGAAATGATATTGTTCATCTGAGGTCTGTCAAAGTCAAAATGGAAAATAAGCAATTCTCTGAAGTAAAGGAAAATGTTGTAGACTGTATTTTAAACCATGTATTTTAAATTTGGTAATAAGCCAGTAAATATAAAGAAGGAAATTCTTGCACAAAACTGCAGGGTCACAAGGAAGATGAATTAGATTAATCTAATTAATCTTCAAAGAGTTTAATTATTCTAATTACTCTTCAAAGAGGCCTTTTGACTATAACGTTATTTTACAGATTACCTTATTTTATAAGAGAATGAAAATTGTAAGTAACATTAGTTGTGTGTTTCTGTATCTGTCTATTTATAGCTATTCATTCTGCATATATTTTCATACATTGGGATGATAGTATCAAATTAACAAATGAAAATTCTTAAGAGAGCTCTACTCAAATTGTTAAAAATTAAATATGTGCCTTGAATATTCCTGGAACCCAAATTAAGATAAGCAGGAAAGAAAATCCATATAGAAACCTGAATATGGAAACTATTGGGGAGGGGAAATAGTTTTTCCTGAGCTCTTTGGCAGCTCAGCCCCCAGGGCCGTCTCTGGCTTTGCAGGATGCTGAGGGAAGGGCTAGGTGTGACCAAGGAAAACTGTCTTCTAGGCTGGGGAATTAAGAATCAGAGTTTGTCCTGTAATTCTACAAATTAAACCTTTTAACGGCCTTAAAATAGGGGTGATTAATAATCCTATTACCAAATTTCACTAGGTAAAGGAAAAGTCCTTGAAAGCTATGGAAAGATCTTTTCTAAATCCTGATTAAACAAATTAAACAATTACAATTATTCCAGAACCTGGCTTTCGGGATGATTGAAGGTTAGTTACTGTTTTAGAATTTTATTAAAGAAAAAGGAGGTTTTATTCTCCTGCAAAGTAAGGAAAAAAGAGCATTCCTTGCAGGAACTGTAATGGTTTCAATTTTATTTAGCTTAGCTGTTATCTACCTAGGGTTATAGAATACCAATTAAATAAATTACCTTTATATATATTAAATCTTTAAGATGATGGAATTTGTAAGTTCATGTTTCATGAAATATAGGTATATTGTAAAGTGAAATGACTAGTTTTCATAACAGAATAAGGGATTTAAGACACGAAATTTAAATGGATAAAAGAAATTTACATTGGTTGCTAATTGTCATTTAATAAGTTTGTTTAAGTAAAGTGACTGTGTGGTTATGGTTGATTATAGGATTTTTGCAAAAGCATTTTCTAAGTTGAAATATTTAAATGGCTACTTCCAGAGATCCATTATTAAACAGAAACCTAAACTGATAGTGATAACAAGAAGTAGCTTCATGACCCGGAAATGGGTCAGAGGCCATCTCAATATGTATATAAAAGTGGTGGTAAGGGAAGATAATCTTGATTCTTTTGAGAATCTTAGGTCTTCATAAAATGATGGAGAGGACTTGGAATAATTAACGGTTTAAAAAGTAAGTACAAAGGCGGAACTCTCTCTCTTGGCTCTTTTTTTTTTATTTTTTATTTTTTTATTTTTATTTTTATTTTTTTATTTTTTTTAATTGACTTTGTAATAATATTACATTAAAAATATATATATATGTGAGGTCCCATTCAACCCCACCCCCCCACCCTCCCTCTCCCCCCCGAACAACACTCGTTCCCATCATCATGACACATCCATTGGATTTGGTAAGTACATCTTTGGGCACCTCTGCACCTCATAGTCAATGGTCCACATCATGGCCCATACTCTCCTTCATTCCATCCAGTGGGCCCTGTGAGGATTTACAATGTCCGGTGATTACCTCTGACGCACCATCCAGGGCAGCTCCATGTCCCAAAGACGCCTCCACCTCTCATCTCTTCCTGCCTTTCCCCATACCCATCGTCCACCATGTCCACTTTTCCCAATCCAATGCCACCTCTTCTATGTGGACATTGGATTGGTTGTGTCCATTGCACCTCTATGTCAAGAGGAGGCTCAGATTCCACATGGATGCTGGATGCAATCCTCCCATTTTCAGTTGTAATCACTCTAGGCTCAATGGTGTGGTGATTGTCCTTCTTCAACTCCATCTTAGCTGAGTGTGGTAAGTCCAATAAATCAGATTGTAGGTGCTGGAGTCTGTTGTCTCTCTTGGCTCTTGACGCCTGTTCTTGTCTTCTGCGCCCTGCTCTCACCGTGTCCCCCAACGTGGATCAACATGCAAGTAAACCCTGGGATACATAATCTATAATGGGAAATTGTGGTCTGTAAATGAGCCCTCTTCGTCACTCTTCAGCCCCTTCCTCTCTACCTGGGACCCATGATCTGTTATTTTCTCCCATTTCTCTTCCCTCCCTACCTTAATAAATTACTGGCCTAACTAAAATAAATGATGGGGAAAGTAGTTTTTCCTGTACTGCTAAAGTAAAATACCTGTTAATTAACATAATCATGGTAAGGGTATAAAAGAAAAAAATAAAGTAGGAAAGATAGTTAAGTTCATTTTTTATGTTATAAGCTACATTTATAACTAAATACTAGTATTTAGAATGTGTATAAAAATTACAAGAGATAGAATTCAGTATCGTCAAACTCTCTTGCACATGCAAACTAGGCCCACATACCCTGCATGGTGCCTCCGCATTTGAATTATTGGCTAGGCTGATGACTAAGACTCTCAAAACATTAAAACTATCTACCATTCAGTAAGATGTTAGCTGTGGGTTTTTCATATATACCCTTTACCATGTTGAAGTTTCTTTCTATTTCTGTCGTTGAAAGTGTTTTTATCAGTAAATGGTGCTGTGGTTTGTTGAATGCTTTTTCTTCGTCTATAGAGATGATCATATGATTTTTTCCTTTGATCTGTACATGTGGTGTATTACATTGATTGATTCTCTTATGTTGAACCATTCTTGCACACCAGGGATGAAACCTTTTTTTTGTTTTTAAGATTTATTTTTTATTTATTTCTCTCCCCTTCTGCCTCACCCCAGTTGTCTGCTCTCTGTACCCATTCCTTGTGTGCTCTTCTGTGACCACTTCTATACTTATCAGCAGCACCAGGAATCTGTTTCTTTTTGTTGCGTCATCTTGTTGTGTCAGCTCTGTGTGTGTGTGGTGCCACTCCTGGGCAGGCTGCACTTTCTTTCATTCTGGGTGGCTCTCCTTATGGGGTGCACTCCTTGCACATGGGGCTCCCCACGCGGTGGTCACCCCTGCGTGGCACGGCACTCCTTGCGGACATCAGCACTGCGCCTGGGCCAGCTCCACATGGGTCAAGGAGGCCTGGGGTTTGAACCGTGGACCTCCCATGTGGTAGGTAGATGCCCTACACGTTGGGCCAAGTCTGCTTCCCAGATGAAACCTTTTGGTCACGGTGTATAATTGCTTTGATGTGTTGTTGAATATGATTAGCCAGCGTTTTGTTGTGGATTTTTGCATCAAGGTTCATTGGAGAGATTTGTCTATAGTTTTCCTTTCTTGTGGTGTCTTTGTGTGGCTTTGGTATTAGAGGGATGTTGGCATCGTGGAATGATTTAGGCAATGTTCCCTCCACTTGTGTGTTTTGGAAGAATTTAAGCAGGGTTGGTGTTAGTTCTTTCTGGAATGTTTTGTATAATTCACCTCTGAAGCCATCTGGTCCTGGGCTCCTCTTGGTTGGGAGATTTTTGATGACTAATTCTCATTACTTGTGATTAGTCTGTTGAGTTCATCAATTTCTTCTTTCATCAATGTAGCTGCTTGTGTGTTTCTAGGAATTTGTTCATTTCCCCTAAATTATCCGTCTTGTTGGCATACAGTTTTTCAAATTATCCTCTTACGAGACTCTTTATTTCTCTGCAGACAGTGGTGATATCCCCTTCCAAATTTCTTATTTTGTGTATTCGCATTTTCTCTTTTTTTCTTTGTTAGTCAGCTAAAGGCTTGTCAATTTTATTAATCTTCTCAAAGAACCAGATTTGGTCTTGTTTATTTTTTCTAGGGCTTTCTTACTTTCAATTTTATTTAGCTCTGTTCTAATCTTTGATAGTTCCTTCTTTCTACTTGTTTTGGGGTTACTTTTTTTTTCTTTTTCTAATTGCTCCAGGTCTACAGTTAGGTCTTTGATTTTAGCTCTTTCTTCTTTTTCAATATAGGTATTTATGGCTATGCATTTCCCTCTCAGTTACACCTTTGGTTGCATTCCATAGGTTTTGATACATTCTGTTGTCATTTTCATTTGTTTCAAGGTAGTTACTGATTTCATTCATGATTTCCTCCTTGACCCACTGTTTGTCTAATAGTGTGTTGTTTAACTTCTATATCTTTGTTCCTAATTGGGTTCTCTGCCCGTTACTGACTTAGAAATTCATTAAATTGTGGTCAGAGAAATTACTTTGTATAGTTTCAATCTTTCTGAATTGCTTGAGAGTGTTCTGTGGCCTAGCAAGAGGTCTATCCTGGAGAATGATCCATGTGTACTTGTGAAGAAAGTGTATCCCTCTGGGTTTGGGTATAAAATTCTGGATATGTCCATTAGGTCCGGATCCTCTAATGTATTATTAAAAGTCTTTGTTTCTTTATTGATTCTGTGTTGAGATGTTCTGTCTAATGGTGATAATGGTGTATTAAAATCACCTACTACAATTGTAGAGGCCTCTGTTTCTCCATTTAGTTTTTCCAGTGTTTGCCCCATATGCTTTTTTTTTAAAGATTTATTTTTATTTGTTTATTTCTCTTCCCTTGTCCCCCACCCTCCCGCCTTGGTTGGCTGTTCTCTGTGTCTATTTGCTGTGTCTTCTTCTTTGTCCACCGCTGTTGTTGTCAGCAGCACAGGAATCTGTGTTTGTTGCATCATCTTGTTTTCTCAGCTCTCCATGTTGGCGGCGCCATTCTTAGGCAGGCTGCACTTTCTTTCACTCTGGGTGGCTCTCCTTATAGGGGGCACTCCTTGCGCGTGGGGCACCTGACGTGGGGACACACCTGTGTTGCATGGCACTCCTTGTGCACATCAGCACTGTGCATGAGCCAGATCCACACGGGATAAGGAGCCCGGGGTTTGAAGCGACCTCCCATATGGTAGGTAGATGCCCTAACCACTGGGCCAAGTCCGCTTCCCTGCCTCATGTGTTTTGAGGTGCCCTGGTTAGATGCATAAATGTGTATGATTGTTCTTTCTTCTTGGCAGATTATCCCTTTTTTTAATATACAGTGTCTTTCTTTGTCTCTTACAACATGTTGCATTTAAAGTCTACTTCGTCTGATATTAGTATAGCTACTCCTGCCATTTTTGGTTATCACTTTCTTGTAAAATTGATTTCCAACCATTTACTTGCAGCCTTCTTGGGTCTCTGCGTCTAAGGTGAGTTTCTTCTAGACTGCATATACATGGGTCATATCTCTTTATCCATTCTGCCAATCTGTGTCTCTTGACTGGAGAGTTTAATCCATTGACATTCAATGTTATTCCTGTCAAGGAGTTACTTATATTAGCCATATTTTCTTTAGATGTATATATGCCATACTTTTAAAACTTCTCTCTTTATCTTTTTAGTTGTTCTTACACTCTTCTCCAAATCTCATTGTCCTGTTTTTCTCATTCAACCTGCAGAACTCCCCTTCGTATTTCTTAAAAGGTAAGTTTCTTATTGACAAACTCTCTTAATTTCTGTTTATCTGTGACTATTTTGATCTCTCCTTCATTTCTGAAATGCCAGCTTTGCTGGATAGAGAATTCTTGGCTGGAAGTTTTTCCCTTTTAGCACCTTAAGTATGTCATACCACTGCCTTCTTGCCTCCATTGTTTCTGGTGAGAAATCAGCATTTAATCTTATCAAGGTTCCCTTGTATATGATGGGTCTCTTTTCTCTTGCTGCTTTCAGTATTCTCTCTTTGTCTCGAGCACTGGAAAATTTGACAAGTATATGTCCTAAGAACTTACCCTCTAAGATCTGGAAGAAGACAAGGATGCCTACTTTCACTGCTCTTATTTAGCATTGTGTTAGAAGTACTTGCTTAGGCAAGAAAAGGATATAAGAGGTATCCAAATTGGAAAGGAAGTAGTAAAAACTTCACTATTTGCAGATGACATGATCCTGTCCATAGAAAGCCTGAGACATCTACAAGAAGCTTCTAGAGCTCATAAATGAGTTCGATAAAGTGGCAGGTTATAAGATCAATGTGTGAAAATCAATAGCATCTCTGCACACCAATAGTGAGCAAACTGAGGAAAAAATTAAGAAAAAATCCCATTTACAATAGCAACTAAAAGATCAGATACCTAGGAATAAATTTAACTAAAGATAGAAATAACTTGTTCACAGAGAACTACAACATTTTTAAAGGAAATCAAAGAAGAATTAATAAATGGAATAATATTCCTTGTTCACAGATAGGAAGACCAAACATCATTAAGATGTCTATCCTACCCAAATGGATTAATGCAATCCCAATAAAAATTACCACAGCATTTTTACTGAATTGGAAAAACTAACTATAAAATTTATTTGGAAGGGCAAGGAGCCCCAAAGAGCCAAATATTTATTGAAAAAGAAAACTGAAACTGGAGGAATCACACTACCTGGCTTTTAAACATACTACAAACGTGTGAGGATGTTTAGGTACATGGGAAACACCTAGATTCTATATGACATGACTGTACCCTAAAGCTTCTTTGAAGACAAAATAAAAAAAAATAAGACAGTGGGGAAATAAATGGAAGACAATGTCACTGTGCATACAACACAACAGATCTTACAGTGATGAGAGACAAAATGTCAAATTTTAGGAAAAAATGTATATTTTTTATTATTTCAAATTTTAAAAATTTTTTAGTATTTTATTTATTTTTTAAACTATCATTATTATATCATTTTCCTATTAATTGTATTCAGTTATTTTGTTGGCTTCATTTTTAAGAAGTTTTGGATCACAGAAGGCTTCCAGCTGTGGCAGGGAGGATCACTGGTGTGGGATGTCAGAGAGGGGGATGCATAGAGGAGGTTCACCTGGGGCACACCTCTAAGGCATATGAACGTTCAGGTGATCATGGGGCACCGTCACTGTGGGTGGAGACCCACACAATAATCAAAGACACCAAATTCCCACCCAGGGGAGCCCTGCCACATTCTCTAATGGGACAACAAGAATCCCCTGAGTTCTGACTGTACTTATGAGGCTTCGCTTTTGAAATTGGAACTCAGCCCGGTATACAGGGTGTCTAAGTGCTACCTCCTGAGAGTCTCCTTGTTGCTCAAATGTGGCCTTACTCTAAGCCAAACTCAGCAGTAAATGCATTTCCAGATGAGTCTCCCTGGCACCAAGGAATTACTATCAAGCACCAACTAGCAATGCAACTGGAAGAAGACCTTGACCAAAAGGGAAAGCGTAAAGACAAATGCGTTTATATGGCTAGGAGATTCAAAGTGAGTCAGGAGGTCATCCCAGAGGTTACGCTTATGCACGTCTCAGCAAGATCTCATTAACTGCCAGAGTAAACATTGCCTCAAATAGCATGGCTCCTGAGGGCCTTGGAGACATCTAGACACCACAGGCAGGGCAGCCAGCTCAGGAGTTGGCACCCTGCCAGGGGGCCCTGCTTTGGAATTCATGCTCCCCAGTGTGACAGAGTTGGACTCTGTGGTGGTTTCCTGACATGTGGCTCTTCTGCCTCTTCTATTTGAACCTACAGTTAGTACTAGAGTTGATAGGCGTATGTTCAAGTGACTTAAATCTTTGGGGTGTCCACATACCAGTTGGACCTTCAATGTCAACAGACTTGCAACACCTACTCTCCAGTTCACTGGACTCACCCAGGACAACTCACAAGGAGATGATGACTGACAACAACCATCTCATGGAAGAGGCAGAGTCTGGAACTGAAAGCAAGATATGGTACACGGACGCTCTATCAATTGAGCCACTTCCCCATAGACTTTCAATAAAGGGCAAGTTTCCCTTTGCAGACTTCCCAATAAAGGATGAGATTCCTTTGCAGGCTCCCCAGTAAAGGGACTGCCGTGCCATCCGTTGCTCTTCCACCGTTAGGAGGCTCTGGAATATCCCGCCGACTACAGCAATGGTAACACGGGTGGTTAAACCCAACTTCTAATTCGATATTCCAGAGAAGCCACACGGAAGCCCAGCGACGGTCATGCCTTAACTACTTACTCACACAGGGCTCGGTGGCGCCAGGCAGAGGGTGCTCGGCCCACTGCCAGGACCCGGTGGCAGCTGGTGGGGTGCTCAGCCCACTTACAGAGCCCAGCGGCATTACGCAGGGTGAAGTTCTGCCCTTATCACTTACAGAACCAGGAGGCAGCTGGCTGGGGAAGCTCCATGCCCTGCTCCGCCCATGCTCCATGTCACCTGACAGACACAGTCAGGTTTTATAAGGCTACAAACAGTGCACTAGTTAACAATTACCAGACGTCCTGAAATTCTTTCCATCCAAACCCCGTTTATGAGGGTCATCTGGCTGCCCGAACAACCCATCCTCATTCCAGGGCCCCGGGGTCCCAGAAAGTTCACTCCACTTTCATTTACCCCACAGGGGGGTCCATGCAGGGGGCAGGGGAGGTGGTAAGGAGAAGAGGCGAGGGGGCACCCAGCAACATGAGAGGGGCGTCCTGCAGGGAGAACCCAGAACTCGGCTCTAGAAATAACTCTACTTCTCCCAGCCCTGGACTAGCCGTGAAGAGGACAAGGGCTGCTGTATCGGTCAGTCAAGGGGTGCTGATGCAAACCAGAGAGCTGCCGGCCTTTATAAAGTGCATTGATTTGGGGTAGAGGCTTACAGGTACAAGGCCCCCAAGGGCCCAACTCAAGGCTGCTTCCTCACCAAAGTCAGCTGCCACGTCTGAAGGAAGATGGCGGGTGGTCTCTGCCTGGCCTCTCCTTCACCTTAGGCTCCTCTCTGCTCTCTGTGTCCATTTGCTGTATGTTCTTCTGTGTCTGCTTATATTCTCATTAGGTGGCTCTGGGAACTGATCCTGGGAATTTCCGGAGTAGGAGAGAGGCGATGAATCTCTTTGTGCCACCTCACCTCCCTGTTCTGCCATGTCTTCTTCTTTTCTCTCCCATGGGCCTCTTGTGCCTCATCTTGCTGGGCTCTCAGTGTGAGCCAGCGCTCCTGCGCGGGGTGGCTTTCCCGTGCTGGGCGGCACTTCCTCGCAGCGGGGCATTCCTGGTCAGGGCAGAATTCCAGTGTGGGCTGGCGCTCCGCGTGGGCGTGCTCACCTCGTGGGCCAGCTAATCCTCACCAGGAGGCCCTGGGCATCGAACCCTGGACCTCCTGTACGGTAGGCGGGAGCCCAGTAGGTTGAGCCACATCCATTTCCCTTACATTATATTTGAATCAAAGGATTTGCTTTCACTTGATCAAATAATAATTAAGGCTTTGATCGGGCCACATGAGTAAGATGTTGGGTCCCCACACCCTTGGTGGGCAGGGACCCCCAGAGAAACAGACCATAGGGAGGTTGGAGTTTTGAGCTGGAGCCCTGGGAAGTAAACACACAGAAGAAGCTGGAGCAGAGGCTCTGGGAACAGAGACACACCGTTACCTGGACAGTCCATAGGTGACCTCGTGGGAGAATAGAGCAGCCACGCCCAGAGAGAAGCGAGCCCTGGGAGAGATGCGAGACTTACCCAGACTACAGGGGATGTAGGAAGAAGCAGGGACCACAGAGCCCTAAGAGGAAGAGGAAGCCTGAACCGGCACACGTCACCAGCCATCTCGCTCTAACTGGTGGCAACAGACTTTGGTGAGGGAAGTAACTCAGACTTTGTGGTCTGGTAACTGGAAGCTTCTATCCCAAATAAATAACCTTTATCAAAGCCAACCCATTTCTGGTATTTTTGCATCAGCACCACTTTGGGTGATTAATACACCAGGTTAGGCCTTTTTAAAAGCCTTTCTCCTCCTCTTTCCTCATGTTGGGAGGGGGTCCCAGCTGTTTGCTGTTCTGATTGGCTCCCCACCTGTTCCATCTCAGAGGGCCAACAGGGAGGCTTTTTGTTCAGAGGTGAGGGGGGCTCTCCATGGACCCTGAGAAGAGCTCCAAATGGGAGCTTGTGGACAGGGTCTAGGTGGGGTCTTTCCAGCTTTCTCAATAGCAGGGGGTCCAGGCAGGGCCTCCCAGCCCTGTCCTCAGGGGCCCAGCCCCCTTTCCCTACACTAACCTGCCTCCCTGGGGCATCACCACACCTCCTCAAGGGGCGCATGGAGCGCAGGGCGCGTGCCTGGAACGTGCTGGACCTGGCGCTGTGCACCCACTTCCCCGCACCCTGTGGGCCCGGCTGCCCGCCCTGGGCCCCGCACGCCTGGGGCGGGAGGTGGCGGCGCTTCGGGGGCGGGCACAGCTGGCACTCACCAGCCTCCTGCACGGGAAGACCGGGGGGGGGAGGGGGGGGACCCAGCGCCGTGCGTGACCCCGAGCTGGCGCCGCTGAGCCACGGGCTGGTGCCTGCCATTCGCTATGAGCAGCGGCCCGGCGTGGACGTGGGCACTGAGCGCACCGGCCCGGCCTGGCCACGCCCGAGCTGAGTTCTCCCGGCGCCTCCACCTGCGCCAGTTCCCCCAGAGAGGGCCAGTGGGGGACGCGGGAGGGCGGGGCAGGACGCCCCCAAGGGGCATGGGTCAATCGCAGCGCTTCCTCCTTTAAGACACAGAGGAGTGGGAACTAGACGCCAGGCCCACGTGACTCCCACCCAAGTCCCTGCTCGAGGTGGTTGACAGCTCAGGCTTGGGGCGTCCAGCACGACGTGGCCTGGCCGGGTCAGGGGATGCTGCTCCCTCTCCTGCAAAGCCTCTTCCGGGGTCCTCACAGTTTCCACTCGGGCGACTTCTTTTCCTTCGCTGTCACTGAAAGCAGTGTGAGTCGCTCGTCGCAAATGCAAGAGAGCCGCTCACTGCTGACAGGTCCTCATTCTAGAAGGCTCTTCCTGCTGGGGCCGTGGCTACCAGCAGGTCAGCGCTTCTCAGGCTGTGCGGACGAGAAATTCCTACAGCTAGTTGGAGACGTACATTTTAGTACAAGTGTAGGGGGAGATCCTGTGCAACGAGATTTCTGAGCGGTTTAACTCTGTACCAGCCCGTGTGTGTGCAGTGAGTTCTAATGTAAACTTACTCAATGGCATTTTGATGCTCCTCTGACATTTCTGTAGGCTGTGGAGGTTCCATAAGAAATGGAAAGTGGACGTGTGGTCTGGGCCTTTCCTCACAGTATCCCCTCCTGAGCACGGGCAGTGGTGGGGGTGACCGGTCAAGGCCTGAGCACGGGCAGTGGTGGGGGTGACTGGTCCAGGCCTGAGCACGGGCAGTGGTGGGGGTGACCGGTCCAGGCTGGAACCAGAGTCCCCCAGTTCAATCCCAGCTCTGCCTGGGCTGGCCGTGACGCTGGCCAAGGCCTCACCCTGGGTCCCTCATGGGGAAGGGGGAATCCAGCCTTCGTCCTTAGGGGTCTCCTGCTCCTGCCCCGCTGGAGGGCCTGTGCCATCTGGAAAATGCCCCGACTTGGGGAGTGGGCTGTGCAGCCCAAGGCTGGGAGCCGGGCACCCGGGCGCAGGGTCACTGAACCCACAGCCTTTCCTCTCATCACTGCTTCCCACAAAGCCTTTCCCCTGCCTTAGGGCAGGGAGACCCCGTGCTGTCCTAGGAAAGGGCCGCCTGCCCCTATGGCCGGCGCAGGCCCCTCAAGAGACCCTTGGAACCTCACACCTGGCCCTGGATTCTTGGGGCGGCAGCAGGAGCAGATGTGGGTCCCGTTGTAGATGTCCTTACCCAGCCTGCGTCACCCTTCATCCAGCTCCCACGGTGGCCTTCCAAGAGCAGGTACCACCGGACCCCGTGTCTCCAGGACGGATGGGCAGGGGGCCCAGGGTGGTCAGAGTGACGGAGACCCCGCTCTGGAGGCAGCGCTTGGGGCGCCAGGCTGGGGTCCAGCGCGCTCTTGGGCTGCTCCGATGCCAGGCATTGGGCGTCCCCGGTCATGGCCTCCCCAGGACGTGGCGGGGTTGGGTGCTCTGGAGCCCTAAGATCAGGGCTTTTCGCTGCCTCTTCACCCAGGAAGGTTTTTGGATCGTTCTGGTCTTAACCTGGTGACTTCCTCAGGCGCCCTGAGGGGAGCCAGCATGGGGCGCCCTGTGGGGGGGAGCAGGCCCCGGGTGCGGAGAGCGAGGTGTGGTGGGGGTCTCTAATATAATTCGGTGGCCAGGCAGCCCCGTCCTGAGCAGGTCAGCGCTGCCCGGGGAGCGGGAGGGAGATGCGGGCGGGCAGGGGGCAGTGAGGGCTGCGGGGGCTCTGCTCAGGGCCAGGGCACTTCCAGGGATCAAAACTCAGGTTTCCCTTTTCAGGCCAGGGGCTTGGGGGGGCGTTCTGGCCACCCCAGCAGGGGGTCTTGAGCAGCCCCTTCCTCCCGGCCGCCCCCACCCCACCCCGTCCTTGCACACGACCCCGCGGGCGGGAGTTCTCTGGAATGTTCCCCAGCAGAGAATCAAAAGTGAAAGTGGAGCGCACAGGGCCGCCCCTCCCCCGCCAACCCCGACCTCGCCCCCCCGCGGGGCGGAGCCGCCGGCGCCCCGCCCCCACCCCAGCGCTGCCGGAGGCTCCGAGGGGCCGGGGCTGCGGGGCCCCAGAGCCGGGTCTCGGTCCGCGGGGACCCGGGCGCAGGGGGACGCTCGCCTGGAGCCCCCAGCCCCGCGCGCCCGTGGAGAGCCGTTCCCGCCCCCTGAGCCTCAGTTTCCCGCCCGTCTGCGGGGCGTGGCGCCCAGGTCGGGTGGGCCTAGGCCCCTTCGCTCGCTTCCCTCCCCGCGAGGTCCACGCCGCGGGGCTGCCGCGATGGGGCGCCTGCGGGGGTCCCAGGACGGGGGCGCCGGTGCTCGCCCCCCGGATGGTGCTCACCCCTTCTGGGCCTGGTGGGCATGGCTCTGGCACTTCCTCGCCTGGTTGCGGACCTGGGTGTGGTGGGCGCTAGAACTGTCTGTCCGCCAACTGGACTTCGGGACCCCCGTGGATGAGTTCGAGGACCTTCTGCCGGGCGCTGCACCCCCAGGTGGTGAGGAAGGGGGGGCGGAGGGGGAGGCGGGGGCGGGGCGCGGGAAGGGGACGGAACCCCACCCCACCTGCTCCCAGCCCGGGCTCCCGGAGCCCCTGAGCTGAGCCTGCTTCCTGCCTGGGTGAGAACGCGTCTCCCACCCCAGCCACAGCCCCTGCGGGGAGGGGGGCAGGCCCACCCTCCACCTGGCCTGGGGGCACGTGGGGCCAGACAGACCCGAGCTCAGAGCTCCCTTGAGGCACCCGGTCACCTGGATGGGACCGTGTTTCCCTGAGCTTTGGGGAAGCAATTGGCCACCCCTTCTTGAGGAGAGCCCCTCCCAGTCCTGGACTGGGGCAGGGGAGCAGTGTGCGCCCCGAGATGGCTGCAGGGGAAGCAGGTGCCCACCTGGGCAGGTACGGGGTGGGGGGCGCCCTCTGAGAGACCCGGGGAGGTTGGGGTACTGGCGCAGGTGTGCAGAGGGACAAGAGACAGGGACGGAGGCCCAGCCCCTGGGGCCCCTCAGGGGTCTCTGGGTCCAGCTCAGGTCTGGTACAGAAAGAGGGGTGGGGGTGCCCCGGGGATGGGGCTCTCCCTCCTGAGCACCGCCCAGCCTTTCAGAAGCTCTAACTCCCCCAGGCCCATCCCGGGGACGCCCCCCCTTTGTGGGTCTCATCAATCACGGGCTGACCTGCTACCTCAACGCCCTGCTGCAGTGCCTCTTCGTGACCCCGGAATTCCGGGACAGGTGAGTGCCCGGCGGCCCCGGGAGGGACTGGGCGGGAGCTCTGGTCCTGGGTGAGGTGGAAGCCGGGCTGCCCTGTGGCCGCAGGGTCCAGGAGGCGCCCAGGTCCTCGCAGCTGCAGCAGGCGCTGGAGCAGATCTTCGGGGACCTGGAGGCACCCAGGTCCTCACAGCTGCAGCAGATACAGGAGCAGATGTTCGGGGGTCTGGAGGCACTCCGGTCCTCGCAGCTGCAGCAAGCGCTGGAGCAGATCTTCAGGGGCCTGGAGGCGCGGTGCTGCCCCGTGGAGACGCGGGCCCTGACCGCCTGCCTGGGCCTGGGCTGTGAGTGGACCTGGTGCTCCTGCCAGGGCCCAGGAGGCCGGGGCGGTTCCTGGGCAGAGGCGTCACCTGAGCGGGAGGGCACGCGGTCAGCATGGACCCCGTGGAGCAGGGGTGGTGTCCATGGCTGCGGCTCTGGGGGTGGGGGTCCCTGGACAGTCAGAGCAGGGGGAGGCTGCAGGGAGGAGGTGGGGACGCTGGGCAGCCCGGGGACCCAGAGGAGGGCTGGAGGGGGGAGGCTGCTGGAGGGGCCGCGTCGCGGTGTCCTGCCTGCTCTGGAGTGGGGGAGGTGGGACTGAGGGCCGGGGGCAGAGAGGGCTCCGCTGGCTGAGCTGGCCCCCGCCCCCCGTGCCCTGCAGACGGCCAGCAGGACGTGGGCGAGGTGTTCCTGCTGCTGCTGGACAAGCTGGGCCGGGGCGACCTGCAGGAGGTAGGGGGCACGGGGCCTGGGTCAACCAGGGCCCCAAAGGGGCAGGATTGGGGCCTCGGTCCTGGGAGGGGGCGCTCCTGTGGCTGAAGTCCAGAGGCCTTGGCGTCTCCTGGAGGGTGGGCAGTGCACCCCGTCTCCCGTGGATCGAGGGGCTCGCAGGGCGCCGAGCAGCGTTGGCCCAGGTGGAGGGCTGGGACTGTCCACACCGGCCGTGCTGCCTGGGGCCCACCTGGGAACGGGCTGGGCCTGGAGCCTGGGGAGTGACCGCCTCCTGTGCAGCTGTTTCAGAGTGAAGTGGAGAAGGTGGTCAGGTGCACCAGGTGTGGCAGTGAGGACCACATCCCGCCCGGGGGCAGGACGCTGCTGCTCTGTATGGCCTCCCTCGCCTGCCTCTGTGGTCTGGATGGGGACGGGCAGGCACCCCGAGAGCTGCGCCGAGAGCCTGCTGGACGCACCCAGGTACCGGACCCTTCCCAGGTGGCCTGCGGGGGGAGGCCCAGGGAGCGGGTGTTCTCCAGCCCCGGGTCCCGCTTCCCTCTAGTCACCGCCAGTCTGAGCCCCATCTGTGCTGGGGGCTGCCCTGGGCAGAGATTCCTGATCGTGCCCCTGCCCTCGGGCACTCAGGAGCAGTGGGGGGCAGGCAGTGGGGGGCCCTCCTTGGTGGCTTGGGTCATGAGGTGTTGGGGATCCAGAACAGGTGTGCTTGGGGAGCATCGCAGATAGCCTTAGAGGCGGTGGGTGCCCACGGACAGTGGGGTTCAGGGGGTGGGGTGGGGTGGGGGGCTGGGCTTTGCAGCTTAAAGGGCCTTTTAGGGCAAACCTTGGGCCCATCAGTGGAAGCCTCGCCAGGACGATGGGCGGCAGGGGCCCTGGAGGGCTGCAGAGCACAGAGGCGGGGGCACGGGGTGGGGAAGGGGTACGGCACAGCCCCCCGGAGCCCCCAGCCTCTCTCCTTGGTCTCCTGCAGGACACAGGTGCCCTGAGCGGCCCCCACATCCAGCATTTCGACGAGGACGACAACCTGTTCTTCTGTGAGTGCTGCGATGCCAAGACCCCAGCCTCCGAGGTAGGGCCTGGGGCCCGGCTGCTTCTCCCCGGCCCTGGGGTAGCCCCTGAGCTGGACCAGACCCTCAGGGGGCCTGAGAGGAGCCAGGGGCCGAGTGGCCTTAGGGTCCCTGAGCTGGGAGCCTGAGGATGGGCAGGGGTGTGGCAGGGGTGGCTGGGGTCGGCCTGGGAGCAGCTTCCTGCAGTGACACCCCTTAGCCAGTACATGGGGAGCTGGGAAGGGGGTCCGGCAGGGATTGGCGGCTTTAATCAGCAAATACTGAAACCCAGAGGGGCTCCAGGGCCTGGGGTCAGGTAGAGGCGGGCCCCTCTGTGTCCCCAAAGCCGCTCACAGGCCCGGGCACCCCGGGATCCTCAACATTGGGGAAGGGGGCAGGAGTGAGGAGGCCATGGGGGGGTAGGGTTCCATCCAAGCCTCCAGGGCCTGTGTTGCCGCCCCAGGAGCCCCAGGGGGTCCTGTGCACTGAGGCTGTAGGGCAGTGTACATGGACCCAGGAGAGGACAGTCATACCCCCAGAGTGCATCGGCTGGCCATGGTATGATAATGCCATGTAACAGACAGGCACCAAATTGCAGTGGCTCTCAGCATCAGGGTGGCTGGGACCCTGTTGTTCTGAGAAGGACTGAGCCAAGTTGAGCAGTCGAGCCAGACTCATCTGGCAATGCTGTGGCCTCTGGCCAATGATCTAGACTCGCCGTGCCTCGGTTTGCTCTGCTGTAGAATGGAGCCTTAACAGCCCCTGCCTCCCGGGGCTCTGTGGCCGGAGAGGGGGCAGCTGGGAAGCACTGCGTGGAGCCGGTGCTCGGGCGCACATGGAAGGGGTGGCTGCAGCATCACAGTGGGGGTGCCCGCCTGTCCCCTTGTGACCATGCCTGTCCACCTCCCCCCGCCCCTGCCCTGGGCACAAAGGGCATCTCCCCTGCCTTGGACTCCAGCCTCGCTCTTGTTCCCGACACGGGGCCCCTGGGGCCACCTCGCTGAGGGCTCTCTCCTCGGCCTGCCGACTCCCACGCGTCTCGCTCCTGCCCTGGCCTCTTTGGTCCGAGAAGGGTTCTGCTCCTGGCTGTGGCCTGTCCAGTGCCCTGGCCTGTGGCTTTGTGCCACGCTGCCCCGAGTCCTGTCTGAGGCACCTGTTCCTCCACGGTAGCTGGGGCGCTGGGGGCCACAGCCTTGGCCAGGTTCCCTCGCCCGTGGGTCTTGTTCTTCTCTTTCTCCTCAGTGCTGGAGGCTGTTTCTTTTCTGTAACGGGCGCTCACTTCCATTCTCTGCTCGGGCTCCGTCCTGGCTGCTCTCTCCCTGCTCTGCTCCACCTGGACTGTTTACTGCTCTTGCAGAGCACCTCTGCCTCCCCGGGGCTGGCTGGTCTTCCCCGAAGGCGGTGCCTCTCGGTCCTCGGGTGAACGTGCTCCTGGTGGTGGCGTTGGCCTTGGGCCCAGCTGGAGGGCGGCCAGAGGGTCCATCGCAGGGGCAGAACCCCGACCCCCAGCCTCTTCGTTGGCCCGGACAGGGCAGGCGGCCAGGCGGGTGGACGGAGGAGGGTCCTGAGCCGCCGGCCTGGGCCCTGGCCCGTGGGGTGCCCCCCTGACCCGCCTCGCCCGCTAGGAGCAGCGCTTCCTGCGGCTCCCCAAGATCCTGGTGCTGCAAGTCAGCGAGTTCACCTTCAAAAAGGGAAAGTTCCACAAAGCCCAGGCGACCACCAACGTCTCCCACGTGCTGGAACTGCAGACCGCGCCCCGGGCGCCTGCTGCGCCCCACTCTTCAGGTTCTAGGGGAGCCACAGTCACCCCAGCCCCGGTGAGTGTCAGCGCTAGAGGGGAGCCCAGGACAAACCTTCCTTTGGCACAACAACAGTGTTTCAGGCAGCGTGCCCCCCACCACCTTTCCTTCAGTGAACAGCTGCCGACCAGGGCCAAGCCAGCGCAGGCCCAGAGAGAGGGGGCGGGGGCCACAGGCCCCACAGGATGGGGGCCACTTGGGGGGTAGAAACCCCACAGGACAGGTGGGGGGGTATGGGGGAGAGCAGGTACCACATGACTGGGGGGTAGGTTGGGAGAGGCCCCCAGGACAGGTGGGGGACATGGGGGGGACAGGCCCCAGGAGAGGCGGGGGTCGGGGGCAGGCACAGTCCTGGCTCCTGGAGACCCCACAGCTAAAGTGGGATTAGAGGTGACCAGGGGCCTGGCAGGACCCCTCCTCAGGTGGCCTGTGGCTCCACAGAGCCCCCTGTCCTCCCCTCACCCGTGGACCGCTGGGGCTCGCCCTGTGTCCGTCCTCCTCCTACTGTCGTGACGCTGGCGGGGGCAGGACGGGTGGCGCTGGCCGATGCCCACCACGGCCACAGCCCGCAGGGCCCCCGTTGTCCTGGAACATGGAGGCACCCACGAGCCCCCGCACCCCGTCTCCCCGCAGGAGCGGAAGCGCTACCATCTCTACGCCGTGTGCAGCCACCGGGGGGACTTCAGTGGGGGCCACTACACGGCCCTCGTCCAGCCCCCCGGCCAGGAGCAGTGGTTTCACTTCGATCACCAGCGAGTGGACCGTGTGAGTGCCCCCACCACATGGCCCTGGGCTGTGAGAGAGGACAGCTGTGGGAGGGGACGGCAGGTGCCGGGGGTCAGGGCAGGTCACAGTCAGGGCCAGGCACAGGGGAGAGGACAGAGGTCAGGGCCTAGGTCCAGGGAAAAGTTCAGAGGTCAGGCCCGGAACCGCCTGGCGGGGGAGCCTCTGAAGGAGGCAGAAGGCGCAGGGGCCACGTGCAGGGCAGGTGGCAGGTGGGCGAGTGGCCTGAAGGCCGTGTCCTCACTGCCCCTCTCTTCCTAGGTGGGGTCTTTCCCGCAGCAGTTCACACACAGGTACGGCTGCAGGAGCTCCTGGGCAGGGGGCGGGGCCCTCCGGGAGGCTGGGGGACCCTGGAGGGTGAAGGGGCGGTGGGGTGGGCGGGGGGCACCAGGCTGACGTCCTGCCCACAGGTCCGGGCTCCCGTACCTGCTGATGTACCGCTGTCAGGACAGCAGGGACAGGTGCGTGTCGGGTCTGGGCTCTGGGGGTCAGTGTTTGGGGGCAGGGGGCAGGCCACACGTGACCGTCACGGTGGCCTTGGCTCCCGTCCCTCCAGGGCATGGCTTCAGAGAACGCAGGGAGGGGGAGGGTGCCCCCGGGACCCAGGAGGACTGGCAGCAGGTGGCCTGAGGGTCCCTGGATAGCAGCCAGGCCGGGGAGGGGCAGTGCTGTCCCACAGGTCAGGGCGGTGGGCCTGGGGATGAGGGGGACCCAGGAGGCCTCTGCCTGGCCACACACCCCTGGGCTGTGGTTTCTAGAATGCTCTAAAGCAGGGGATGAAGGGATGGAGTCGAGCAGCCGGTCCTCTCCCCTCGCCTGCTTTTACTAAAGCCCCCCCTGCTGCATGGGCACGCGGAGTGAGGAGTGGGCCTGGGCCCTGCGGGGTGAGGTGGGAGGGGCAGGAGAATGCCTGTCCATTCCCTGGGTGGCCCCGGAGGCTGGCCCCGCAGTCGCTGCCCTGCAGGAGGGGGCAGGCCACCTGGGCCCAGGGGAAGGTTGGATACGGGGAGGGGCTGGATATGGGGAGGGGCTGGATTTGGGGAGGGGCTGGCCAGTATGGGTGCTGAGCTGCTCGTTCTCTCTGGCTCAGGCCAGCAGTCAAGGCTGACGTGGAACACCTGTGGAGGGCTAAAGCCGAGGACCGAGATGCAGACGGGCTGTAGGAGACGCGGGGCGCGTGGCCAGCAACTGAGCCTGTGCAGGGCCCTGCTCAGCTGCTTGGCGCCCGAGGACCCTGGCCTGCCCTGCCCAGCTCTGGGCCGGGGGCGCCCCACGAGGCCTGGTAAGTGCCCGGGCCCCGTGCTCCTCAGCGGGGTCCGCCAGAGGCCCCCGCTCCTCGTCCTCCTCACCCCAGCGCGTCCCGGCCCTGCATCATGGCCCCTCTGTTGAGAAATAAAAAGCATAACCTTGCAGAAAATTTTCTAATAAGTCACTCCTGCCCCTTGATTCTATAAAGCAGCCCATGTGCACATGACCTTGCAGGAGACTATCAAACGAACCTCTCTTGCCCCCCACTTCTGTACTCTAGGGGACCCGCCTGCCACCCCATACTGTGAATCAGCCTGCCCGCGAGCGCATGTCCTTGCACCTGCCTTCTGCTTCTGTAACCCCACTTGCAAAACGTCACCTAGCAACGCTCTAGCCAGTGAGCGAGAGCCACGCTAGTCCTGCATAGAATCCTGTGTAAACCTATGAGAACTGAGAAACGGGGCTCAGGATTTGGAGACAGACTCTCCTCCAGGCCTGCGTGTAATAAATCTGTTCCTCTGCCTCTCCAAGCCCGTTTGGGTTTCTCTGCCACTCAGATCCCCTGGCTTGGCTGCAACACGTCCACCGCAGGGGACACACCAGGGACAGGCCTGTCCTGCCCCATGCAGCTTCACCTTTGGGGGGCTCTCTGCTGAACAGGACCAGGACGGGGTCCTATGAAGACCACCGTCCTGCAGGCTGGGGCGCCCGTGGCCCTTGGCCTCACTCACGCTCAGAGCCCAGCAGCAGGCGCCTGCAACGGCCCTGGCCAGGACCCCTGCCTGCCCCCCTCAGCTCCCCTTCACTCTCCCCTGCAGGAAAGGAGCCCTGAGGCCAGGGAGCCGGCGCCCCACAATGAGCCTCTCTAAGGGGGAGGAGGCCGAGCCCCCACTCAAGTTTGTGAAGAGCAAAGACGAGATAACAGGTAGCACCTGGCCGGGGCAGGGAGGGGCCAGTGGGGCTCTTTGGAGCCAGGTCCTGGCGCTCCAGGAGGTCCAAGCCCCTCCAGTCACAGGAGGTTCCCGTGGGGAGGGACGGGCTGCTGAGAACTCCTGGTGGTCACTGCAGACTTTCCAGAACTTGACCAGAGCAGGCCAAGGGGCAGGCGGAGCTGGGGTGGGGTGGAAGGTCGGGTTCCCGAGGTGGGGGCTGGAGGGGCGGCCCTGTAGAGCCCCCTGTGTTTCATCCGCATGTGGGGAGGGTCCCTCCAGGAGAGCCTGGTGCCCTCTGGGGGCTGATGACAACCTGGGGGACCCACCTTGGCAGTGCCCCCTGCCGCCCACCTGCAGCTCAGAGCAGGGTGTCCGCACCTGAGCCCTGTCCCCGCTTCCCCCACCTGCTCCTGCTCTGGAGGGTCCAGACATGGCAGAGGCCCCTCCTTCCCCAAACCCAGCTGCGGAGCCGGAGCCCCCCTGGCCGGAGCCCACACTGTGACTGTGCCACCAACACCCAGGGCTCAGCTCGGCCCCCCAGGGCCCGTCCTGCTGCCCCTCCTGTCCCCGCCCCTTTGTCCCCCTCCAGACCCCGGAGCAGCTGCCTCACCCTGCCATGCCTCTGCCCTGTCCCCAGGCCAGGAGGGTCCCCCGACCCCCTACAGGCACGCCTGAGCTGACCACTTGGGCCCAACTGCTCCCCCTCACATGTTGTACCCCAGGAACGCAGCCCCAGGAAACCGCCTGAGCTCTGCACCCTCCCAGCCTCAGCTCAGGCCCCGGCGCCCCTGACCAGGCCTGGTGAGGCCCTGCCTGGGCCCCCAGCCAGCGGCCCTGGCTCAGTCCACCCTTGACCTTGTAGGGCACTGACTGGGGTCCAGGGTCAGGACCTGGGAAACAAGCACAAGACTCATCCTGTGCCCAGTACTTGACCAGGCAGGATCCCGGGAGGTTGTGCCAAGGAGGGAGGGGCAGAGGGCACCGGGGCAGCCCCCCGGGCATGGCCTCAGGAGGGGCTTCGTTCACACGCGGAACCTACTGCGGTGACCCCAGTGGGCGAGGACAGCTTTCTGCGTGTCCTGGGGCAACAGCTGCAGCTGGAGGCCTCCGGTATGTCCCACGGGGCCATGTTTGGACTCCTGAGGCTGGGGGAGAGAGGCGGGTGTGGCCTCTGTGCCCAGCTCAGCCCCAAGGCCGCATGTCCTGAGGGAGCCCCAGACCCAGCGCAGCCCGGCCGTGGGCACCCGATCCTGCCCCACCTTGAGCCCCCTCCTCCTACAGGGGACGAGTATGACGGGACCCAGAGGGTGCGGATGAGCTGTGGGCACGCTGTGGACCCCGGGAGCCTGACAGCCTGGTGCCGCAGCCTCATCGACCAGGTAGGGGGGCATCTCTAGACAGGGGGGACCAGGTGACCAGGCTGCAGGGGTTGCAGCCAGTCCCAGCCTTCATGCTGGACAGAGCCCATAATGCGCCCGTGCCTTGCCCCCTTCAGGGCTGCGTCAGTCTCTGCTGCCCTGCTGACGTCAACGGGGCTGCGGCGGCTTGCTCGGTCGGTAGAGGTGGGGTCTGGCTGCGGACGAGGGGTCGGTCCCGCTTGGGACGGGGGGTCGGTCCCACCTGGGACGAGGGATCGGTCCGGCAGCAGACGAGGGATCGGTCTCACAAGGGGTTGCGCGGTTCGGCTGAAGGGGTCGCCCGGCGAAGCCGGCGACGAAGGGGTCGCCCGGAGAAGCAGGCGACGAACTGGGGACAAGGGAGGCCAGGCCCTTGTCGGGGGCTCTCAGGACTGGAGGGCGCACGGCAGAAGAACTACCGCGGAGACAAGGTAAACACGCAAGTCCAACTTTATTGAGGGAGAAGCAACAGTTTTATAGGGGCTGGGGAAGGCTGATTGGTCGAAGCCACGCCCTGTTCTGATTGGTTGCTGGGGAAAGGTCAGTGGGCAGTACTGGACGGGGGGGGGGGGTGGTGGTTAGGGATTGGCTGTTGCTGTTGCTGGGGGAAGGGGCAGGGTTTAGGGATTGGTGGCTGCTGTTGCTGGGGTGAAGGGCAGACTTGAGTTTCCCGCCCACGCCTGGCTGTTGCTGCTGTCGGGGGAAGGGAAAAGGGCAGACTGGATTTTTCCGCCCATGCCTGGCTGTTGCTGCTGTCGGGGGAGGGGAAAAGGGCAGACTGGAATTTTCCGCCCTGCGCCTGCGCAGGGAGAAAGAAGAAGAAGGGTGCCGCCCCACAAGGCATCGTGTGGTGCCATCCGGGAGGAGGGGCGGCCGCGGAAGCATGGCTGCCGAGAAGGGGAGACCCGAGGGCACTCTGCGCCCATGCTGAGCTTCCTTCAGGGGTGGCGGTGAGTCCGACCAGCCACCCTATTATGGGGGCAGTGGCTTGGAATTAGGCCTACCGCGGCTGCTCCCCCGCCAGGCCAGCAAACCACACTTCAGCCCGAGGGGTGACCGCACGGGGCCAAGTGCAGGGCCGAGTGGCCCTATCCCGAGGTGCGCCGCAGCGCCGCGCTGGGGGCTGCTGAGCAGCGGGACTTTGAGTGGAAACTCGCCCTGTCTGCGGCGAGACGCTACTGTGACTTTAAAGAGGTGGGTGTGGGCCCTGCCCGGGGGGCCTCGGCTTCAGTGCCCAGGACGCAGGCCAGGGGGCGGTGCCCAGTGCCTGGACATCAGTGCCAAGGCCCCAGTGCAGATCCTAGAGGACCCTGTGCCTGCCCCTCCCCGCTGCCCCTGGCCCTGCCTGCTCTGAGCCCCCGCCCTCCCCCAGTGCCCGAGGTGCAGGAGCCTGGTGGAGAGGAAGGAGCTGACCCACCTGCGGGTGCTGTGCACCATCTGCTCCTCCTCGCTGGGGGGCCCCTACGAGTTCTGCTGGCAGTGCCTGCGGGCCTGGAAGGGGCAGGGGACGCCCTCAGACCACTGCGCCAACGAGGGCCGCCGGGACGCCAGCCTGCACGTCCTGGCCACCTGTGGCACCAAGGACCTCCCTGGCAGCGAGATCCGAGGCTGCCCCTCCATCCAGGCCTGCCCGACGTGCGGGCTGCTCATCGAGCACAAAGGCAAGTGCAAGTACGTGCTGTGCTCCCGCTGCCACGTGGAGTTCTGCTTCGCCTGCCTGGACACGGCGCAGGCCTGCCAGGCCGCCAAGGGCGGGGCCTGGTTTCAGTTTTGCGCCAAGCCCCTGGCCCCGCGGCAGACCCGCGTCCCCGTGTGGAGCCGACAAGGAGAGGGACAGTCACCCTCACAGAACCAGCGGTCCTGCCGGCTGTTGTGAGGGGCCTGCACCTGCCCCTTCCCAGCCCCAGTGCTCCTCCCTCCTGGTCCCCGTGACCCTTTGGAAACAGCTGTGAGACCGTTTCTTTCCTTTCCTGACGCCAACCACTGGCGCTCTCCTGACACCCCTCCTGGGAGCCAGGCCTGGGTGTGGGCGGGAGGGCACAGTCGTGGTTGTCGGGTGAACAGGGTCCCGGGGCTGCTCGCTCAGGTGTGCTCAGAGGTGTAGACTCCTGGCTGCAGGTGCAGGATGCTGGGGGCTTGACAGGGAATGGTGGAGGGACGGAGGGACGGGCGGGCACACAGCTCGTACGTGGGTGGTGGGTGGTGGTGATGACGATAGGGAGATGGGTTCACAGACACACAGGTAAGTGGACAGGTGGACACGTTGGCAGGTCTCAGCACACTTTGGGCAGATTTGCCTGGGGCAGGACAGACGTGCAGATGCAGGTCGGGGTTTTAACCCCCAGAGGGTCGTGGGCTGGGCCGGGGCCGTCTCCTCCGAGGCGGGGAGGGGCAGGTCGGGGTCCCTGCTCAGGGCCACTGTGGCCTCTGGCCCCTGGTCCTGGCTCCTGACCCCTGGGGCAGCTCAGGTGGGAACCAGGGCCCTGCGGGTGCAGGGCGGGGCCTGGGAGGGGAAGGGGCGGAGCCAGAGCTGGGAGGGGCAGGCCCGCCCTCCCCAGGGGCTGCAGGGGTGCAGGAGGAGGGGCAGGTCCTGGCCAGCCCCCCTCGCCTCCAGCCTCCCTGAGCCCCTTGTCCTGCCAGCGCCCATCAGAATGGCCCCTGGGCAGGTGCACAGCTTCTAGTTTGGGCCCTCTCCTGCCCCTGCTGTTCATTTCCATCTTTCTGCCTCCTTATTTTAGGTTTTCTGATTTCTCCTATAGATTAATAGAGTTGGATAATGCTTTGTTTTCCAATCTGAAAATGGTGTTTTTAAGCAGGTAAATCAAGCCCATTTACATTTGTTGTCATGAATGATGTTTGGCCTCAGCTCTGCATGTTACATAATATTTACTGAGTTTATTTCACTAATGGTCTTTGAATTCTTGTTGAAATTTTGGACAACTTATATTATTTTCGGGCCCTTCATTACTTTACACCAAGAACATGGCCGTAACGTCCTTGGGCAGCCTTTTCTTAGTCCTTCATGGAAATGATTTTCTCTCACTGTCACCTGTGGCAGCAGTGGCTGAATCCACTTCACCCTTTCTTCTCTTCTTTCTCCTCCAGTCTTTGAACCTTGTCATTTCTCCTCTGTCAGAACACAAACCATTCCCTTCCTGCCCTCCCGAGTTTATACCCACACTTCTTACAGTCTTGCATCTACAGCGAATAATGTCCTGTGCTCAAGATCCATCCTTTTGTTAGTTTGCGAGGCACCCGCTTTTTCAGTCTCATCCCGTGCGTGGACCATCTCGAGTTCCTGCACGTTTCATGTCCTTTTTTTCCATAGCCTTGTCTGTTGTCTATACATAAATTCTGGTCTCTTATCTTAATAAATTTTCCTTAAAAATGTCACTCCTTTTTGTCTTGCTGTTATATGGTGCTAATAAAGTCTGAAGCCTGCCTGATGTTCTTTCCTTCCCAAGTGCCTTGGTGTTTTGCCTGGAGGCCTGAGGATTGTGTCTTTATCTTTGTCTTACTGGTTTCACCAGGACATATTTTCTGTGTACTTGCCCCAGCTTGTGCTCAGGGCAGCTCAGGGTCCAGAAGGGGCAGGAGGACAAGGTCCTCTGCAGAAACACTTCTAAGTCCCTCAGAGGAGCCTCCCGTTTGCTCCTGTCCTGTTCAAATTCAGCTGCAAACCTTTCATCAAATACTCTAAATGGAGTACCAAGACCTGCAGCTTTCGAGACATTCAGGCCCTTACCGGTGCCCCTCTGTGGGTCTGCTCTGCTCCCCCCTCATTGCTGGCACCCTGGGGGCGTCAGCTGTCCACAGCCTGTGTCCTTGGCCCGGGGGCCTCCCTTGAACCGGGTGGGCATCCTGGCACGTGCTGAGCTGTTCTGGCCCCGCCTCTGAAGCGAGGCCCTCGTCCTCCACCCAGGTCGAGAGGTGCCTGCTCCACGCTCAGCTCCCCCAGACCGCAGGGCTCGGGCCGGCCCGGGCAGGGCTTCTCCTGGGCTCAGCTGCTCCTTCCAGAGCAGTGACACTGACCCTCCCTCCAGGGCCCCGGCTCTCAAAGGAAGCAGCGGCCCCGCCCTGCAGCCCAGGCCCAGCAGGGAAGCCCCCAGCCTGAGCCGGCCCCTCCCCGGGCAGCGCCTGTTATAAGCTGCGGGCACCAGGGCCTCCTGAGCACCTGAGGGCTTCCTGGCCCTGCCTGCGCGGCCCTTCTCCTGCGGTCACCCGAGCCCTGCCCCACAGGCCCACCTCCCCCACAACCCTGCTCCCCTGCGCAGCCCATCCCCCCCAGCGTCACCCCCGACAGCCCCTCCCCCTCCTACGCTGTCACCCCCACACTGGCCGCATGGCATGGCCACGTCCAGGCCACCACTGCACCCCGCTGTCCCCTTCAGGGCTCCTCATGAATCCCCTCCTGACCTCCCCCCCCATCCAGTGCAGGGGAGCAGGCCCACGAGGGCCGGGGCCCAGGGCTCCACGCGACCACTGACCTGCTGGCCACAGGGTCGTGCAGTCACCCCACAAGCTCCAGGGCAGAATGGAAACTGGCACAAGCAGAGGGACAACATCAGCTGGGAGACAGAGCCAAAGGCTTGGGCTCTGGGGCTCAGGAGGCCTGGGGACCCCGCTACAGTCCAAGTCACAGGGGGAGGACAGCGTCAGCTGGCCCGGATGGAGGAGAGTGGACACAAACACCCTCGGGGACCTGCCTACCTGTGCAGGGACAGCACCTGCAGAGCACACCTGGGGCAGGACTGGGAGTGTCCTCGTGTGGACAGCTGACCCGCAGGTCTGCTGTCCCTGAGTGTCCCCGCCCACCAGGACCCTTGCTGGCCGTGTGGCTCCTCCACTCTGCCCTGTGGACATTCACTGGCGTCCTCCTCACTGTATCTCTTTAGCCTAAAGTTGAACCCAAGAGCCGACGCCCCCTGGGCTGGAGCACCCAGGGGAACCCCAGCCGGGCTCAGGCAGGAACAGGAGCCGCTGGAGCCCCGCCCGGCCAGCACCCCACCTGCACCTGCACAGGTGGGCACTGGATGTAGGGGACAGAGGACGGAACCTACCGGCCCCCAGGGAAGGCTGATCAGCCCCACTCCCACCCGGGAAGCTCAGCTCAATGCCCAGGAATTCCGTGGACAGGTAGAGACAACCGTTATTGCACGAGGAAGCGCAGCCGTACAGTCCAAGGCCGCAAGTCAGAGACCAGGTGGACGTGCTCCGCTCTCGCCCCCCGGTGGTCCCTGCCTCTCCCTGCGGTCTCTGCTCGGGGGTGACGGCGCTCTCGCGTCCGCGTGCTGGAAGTGCCTCCCTGCCCGTCTCTACTCAGTGCCATGTTCCGGACATCAGGTTGGAAGCTGGGAATCCCAACAGGCTCCTCTGAGACCTTGCTTTATTGCTTTTTTCCTTGTCCAGAGGTCAGGGAGTGATGGAGAAAAGCTAATAAAGTGGAATAAACTTAAAAACATATTATGAGATTTTGGGTACCTTGGTTACTTAATACTATGCAATGGGTGAGTTTAAACGGTGGGAGTTTGGAAAGATTGCAGTTCTGTGACTACGAGAAAGTCCAGCCCAGGCGTTGTCAGTGTGAGGAAAGGGTCAAGTTCAGCTTTCCCCTGAAGGGAAACCTGAAGCCGGCTCTGCAGGGAGGAGGGAGGGAAACGGGATCTGGCGGCTGTGGCACCAAATTTTGAAAGTGGCGCCAAAGTGAAGGTGGCACCAAGTGTGGGCAGCGTCAGATTCAAAAGTGGCACCAGGTTTGAAAGTGGCACCAAACCCCCAAAATATAAGGAACAGGGGTGGCAACTGAGAGCAGGAACCCCATAAGTTAGTGAGACCCTTTGGATAGGCTATATCCCCTGAAGAACCCAATCAGTGGGACCAGCAGAGGGACCTGCCTGTTAGGTTTAGGGTATAAATGTCAGCGCTTCTTGTTGTTTGGAGCACCAGCCATTTCATCCAGGTTGTGCAGCCGTTCTTGCAAGATCATTAAAAAAATTCTTACCTCCTCCACAATCAGGTGAACTTTTTTCTCTTACAAGTACAGCTTTCTTTCTAACAGTCCATGGGGTGGGGGCTCACCTAGGACCTGAAGCCTGGAGGGAGACCCCCTGGGTGGACAAAGGGAAGGTGTGCCCTGCTGATTGAGTGGTATTGGACTCCGTTGTGGCCTGCTGGAAAGACCCAAGATCAGACATTTAGATCTGCTGATTTTGGACGAGAAAAGGGGAAGGGAAAATTGCCCCCCCATTGACCAGGCAGCTGTGTGCATGGACCAAGGTAAGAAAAGGGACTATTAAGTGTTGCCTTGGTGGTGGCCAAGCTCTGATGAGTCTGGGGCTGATTGTGTGCAGGAGACGTGAGACAAACTGTGCAAGTGAGTGTGGAGTCCCAATTTGCATTTCCCTTCTCGAGAAAAGGCTAGAAATGGAAGAAGCTAAAATATTTGAGAGAAATTAACCCAGACAAGACTGAAAATGGGGAATAGGGCAGTCAGTTGGACAGAAAAAGTGGAAAGGGTGTATCTGTAGGGTCCCCTGGGGACATTCCTCCAGATAGTCCATTAGGGAGGGTGTTGAAACATTGGACCAATAATGATCACACTAAAGAAAGGACAAGGAGAAAATGATTAAATATTGCTGTTACATTTGGTTCAAGAAAAGCAGTTTACCGCCGGATGAATTTTGGCCAAAATATGGGGCAGATGAGGATTGGCTCTTGTACTTATGTTGAGCAAAAGAAACCCTTTTCCAAGGAGGAGTCTGACTCTGCCACATGCTGGTTGAAGGGGAGGGAGACCATACTGTATCCCGTGCAAGCCAAGACTCCAAACCCGGAAACTGAGTCTGTAAAAGCTGAAACCTGGGGCCCCATTGAGCCTTCCTCCCCTCTATGTTTCCCCTCCCTCCCAGGGCAGAGACTAGTGGATTCAGAAAGTCCAAAAGGACCCACCCAAGCGCCATGGGAGCCAGAGGACCAACCAGTGCCCACTGTGCTACTGGATATGACTCATCAGCAGTTAAGGAAGGAATTGGAACAATGTAGGAAGAATATACAGAACTTTCCCTTCTCCAAGAGGCTCAAAGAAAAGAGGATGAGGGACCATACCCCACTGAGCCTCGGGGCTGGTTGAGCAAGTGGATCAATTCCTAGGCCTGAGTCCATACCATGGTCTGAACTTATGTCGATACTGTGTATCTGCTTTATGGGTGAAGAAAGTGGAATGGTGAGGAGCACAGCTACGAAGGAGTGGAAAAGGCAGCACCCACCAGGACATGGGGTGATGGCAGTGGAGCAAAAGTTCCCTAATGGAGACCCTAACTGTAATAATACTGGTCAGAGGAGCAGGGGTAGCTCAAGTGACTGAGGTCCTGCTTCCCATGCACAAGGTCCTGGGTTCAATCCCTGGTACCTAAAAAAAAAAAAAAAAAAAAAAAGATTAAATATCCTTCAGATGGGATCTCCCTTCATAAGACTTTCATGCTAATGTGCTGGAGGTGCAGTTAATGTTGGGGTTTAAGATATATTTAGGGGATTTGAATCTCTGGACTGACAATGTGATAGCCAGATCCTGAGCCTCAACAGACTCCAGCACCTACAATCTGATTTATTGGACTTACCACACTCAGCTAAGATGGAGTTGAAGAAGGACAACCACCACACCATGGAGCCTAGAGTGATTACAACTGAAAATGGGAGGATTGCATCCAGCATCCAGGTGGAATCTGACCCTCCTCTTGACATAGAGGTGCAATGGACACAACCAATCCAATGTCCACATAGAAGAGGTGGCATTGGATTGGGAAAAGTGGACATAATGGACAAAGGGTATGGGGAAAGGCAGGAAGAGATGAGAGGTGGAGGCGTCTTTGGGACATGGAGCTGCCCTGGATGGTGCTTCAGAGGTAATCACCGGACATTGTAAATCCTCACAGGGCCCACTTGATGGAATAGAGGAGAGTATGGGCCATGATGTGAACCAATGTATATGAGGTGCAGAGGTGCCCAAAGATGTACTTACCAAATCCAATGGATGTGTCATGATGATGGGAACGAGTGTTGTTGGGGGGGGGGGAGAGGGGGGATGGGGGGGTGGGGTTGAATGGGACCTCACATATATATTTTTAATGTAATATTATTACAAAGTCAATAAAAAATAAAAAAATTAAAAAAAAATTAAAAAAAAATAATACTGGTCAGGATGATAGAGCACAAATGAAGGATCTTGAAGACCTCATTATACAGGGGATAAAATTGGCTGTGCCTAAATCTCAAAATTTAAATAGGGCATTTGAGGTGAATCAAGAAAAAGATGAGACTCCCTCTGCTTACCTGCGAAGGTTGAGGGACCAGGTGAGGAAATACTAGGAATGGACCCTGATGATCCTGAGGCCCAGGGAATGGCAAAGGTCAGCGACATAAAGGGGTCTTGGCCTGACATACAGAAAAAGATCCAGAAAATGGATGGATGGATGGATGGATGGATGGATGGATGGATGGATGGATGGATGGATAAACCACTGGAAGAGTTGTTGAGAGTCTTAGAAAGTGTTTGTGAGAAGGGAGGGGGTAAACAGCAGAAGAAAGCCAAAGTCATGATGAGCACAGTTGACCACAAGGTCCAGAAAAGATTAGAGGTGAGGCAGGGAGAAGGAAGGCAGAGACAAAATAGGGCAGCAGGCTGGGTAGCTTGGATAAAGGGGCTAAGAGAGTGCAGGAATCCACTGTGGGAAACCTGGTCATTTTAAGAGGATGTATTAGCCAAAGGGATGCTGATGCAAAATACCAGAAATCTGCTGGTTTTTATAAGGTGTATTTAT